>NC_137120.1:39758583-39781083 GCF_949357685.1 Gobio gobio
GAGGGGTTTTTTTTGCACAAAAACTATTCTCGCCTCTTCATAAAGTTATTGTAGAGCCACTGTAGTGAGATGGACTTTGTAACGACGTCTTTAGTGTCTTTTAAGGGTCTTGAGAGTGTAAAGTGCATTGAGCCAATGGAGGCCTTTCAGAGCATCAGATTTACACTAAAATATCTTCATTTGTGTCTGAAGATGAACGGAGGCCTGACGGGTGTCCAACGACATGAGGGTCAGTAATTAATGACAGAATTTACATTTTTGGGTGAACTAACCCTTTAAGTGTAAAAAAAACTTAAACATTTAAAGGAACACCCCACTATTTATGAAAATAGGCTCATTTCCCAACTCCTCTACAGTTAAACAGTTGAGTTTTACCGTTTTCGAATCCATTCAGCCGATCTCCGGGTCTGCACTTTTAGCATAGCTTAGCATAGATCATTAAATCTGATTAGACCGTTAGCATCTCGCTCAAAAATGACCGAAGAGTGTTGATATTTTTCCTATTTAAAACGTGACTCTTCTGTAGTTCCATCGTGTACTAAGACTGACGGATAATGAGAAGTTGTGATTTTCTAGGCCGATATGGCAGGAACTATACTCTCATTCCTGCGTAATAATCAAGAGCTGTGAGCCGCCCCATGAGTGCAGCGGCGCAATGATATTACACAGCGCCTGAAAATAGTCCCCAGCACGCCTAACCCTGCACCCATGGTACGGCAACAAAGTTCCTTGATTATTACGCAGGAACGCATTTTTTTGAGCAAGATGCTAACGGTCTAATCAGATTCAATGATCTATGCTAAGCTATGCTAACAGTGCAGACCCGGAGATCGGCTGAATGAATTAGAAAACGGTAAAACTCAACTAGGGGAGGATATTATTGTTTTTCTCAACATTATAATGTGACACAATATAAACATGATAACCATATTCTGACTCGAGTGTATATGTACGTTCTGCACGATAACTGGCGCGCTCTGCTTTACTTGTGTTTTTTTCCGCTCGCGCTGCCTGAGCTTATAATGCTTTTTTTCTTTAGGCCTATTTTTTTTTTTACACATATTGTTTAATGTTTTGAACTGAATGAAAACCTTAAAGCTACACTGTAACTTTTTTAGTTTATTCTTAGCTAAAAACACTTAGTTCTTTCAAAAATATATGTGCTCATTAATGTATATTTACTTCTTTCAAGTAATAAAGTATTCTCGTAAGTTTATAATATGCCATTGAAAACACATACGGGTGAGGGTTCGAATGCGGGTCGCCATGTTGCCCCTCCATCTTGAAAGTACATTAGCCAAAGAGGGACATACCCGTAAATCCAAGCTTCACATTTCGCGTTTTAACACTCGATGGCTCCGTGTCCAATGTGGACGAGGTCGAACTGGAAGCCATGTTAATCTTGGACTAAATCAGCCACCGTAGGAGTTAAAACAAAATCAGAATTGAGAGGAACAGAAACTAATATTCACTGGATGGTCATATACCAGTTCACCACTAGATGGGGGAAAATATCACACAGTGTAGCTTTAAGATAAAATGTAAGCTTGTTGTGTATATTACCTAATCATAAGTTTACTCCAATTTTCTCAAAATAATGTCATTTAAATAAATGAATATTAGATTTTTATGAGCACAAAAATTCAAATACAATATTTTGGAAAAACTGACTAGGGTCGAGACCAAGCGGCTCCTCCCGCAGTTTCTCCTGAAGCCGATACTGAAGTGAGTTAAACTGCAGTTCATGGACTGGCCACTAGAGGCAGACTCCAGAAGGAGCAGAATCTCATTGAGCTCATGTTAAAATGGCCGACTTTACAGCAGAAGAACACATGTTTACAGTCTGGGACAAACTGTGCTTTTGGTCTGTACGGCTAATGTTGCCCTTCATGACGACTGTGAGGGGGGGGAATTTATTTATAACTCATTCGTTTACATTATATAAAGCCTTAAAGTTCTGCATAATTAAGGGCGTGGCCACTTTGAGTGACAGGTGGATTATCGTTTGTCTGCTGTCTGTTAGTCGTCACCTCAGCTCCGCCCACGTCCCGCCTCTTTGCCTATTTTCGGTTATCCGGGTAAGTGACGCGCTGACAAGATGGCGACGGCCAACTCGACCCGACTTTACACTTCAAAACTGCTTTAAATTTTTTTAAATTTAGTTTAGCTGGAAACTACACCAAAAAACGAAATGACTCAAACTTGAACTAAAGTTAAAATGAAAACCGAAAACAAAAGTAAAACCTATAATAAATAGTGTATAATGATACACCAATGACACTAATGCAATTCTCAAAGTGCCATGTTTGTTCACAGAAGCCGCTTTATAAACCGGTCTTTAATAATGTACACTTGAGTGCTTTCAGGCGTGACTGTTTGTCTTTGGTGCAGCTGTAAACATGCTGGAGGGTTTAACTCAAGCCTCTGATAGGGACACTAATTACGTAGCATTTTATTGGTTAAATAGCACGCCAACATAATTCCAAGCAGTTATTATAATATCAGCACAGAGGCTGTAATTAGCGTTTGTAATGGAAGTGAAGAACGTGCACCAGACATTCAGGGAATTGTTTGCACATCATCTGGAACGTTTCCCAAGGGTGCGTGACTTTAAGTGTAAATGTAAATCTATAAGCTGTGAAATTCCTCCTGCTGTGTGTGTCTCCTGTCCCCAAAGCACACAGTGTTGCATTAAAGCAAAGGTCGTTTAGTTTGACGTGACAGGCTCGTCCTTGAGAGCTGAGCTTAGCCTTGTCAACGTGTCCTACTACCAATAAATACATAGTGCTCTATTCACAGTTTATCGTAATTTGCAAAAATGTATTTGAATTGCATTTGAATAAAATATCAACATATGAATACAATACATATGACTAAAATGTCAAAGGGATAGTTCACCCTGAAATGAAAATAAAGCCAGGGCTCGAAATTAATCCGGTTCATGTGCTTATAAATCTGTCATCCGCTTGTCCGAGCAAAAAATTAGCTTGTCCAGAAGTTTTTTTGTTGTTGTTGTAAATATAATTTATTCTGAAGCAATATTCTCACCAGTGTTCAATCAGCTTTGACATATTTAAATCGGCATATTTGTGATATTTTTATTTCCATAATCTTATTAAATATAGGTTATGCTTCAGCTTTCATTTTATATTCTTAAATTTGATATATACATTCATTTAGAATAAGACACTATAGGGCTGTTACCAATTAATTAAATAATTTACACTGAGAACATTTTTTTTTAGATAGTTTTAAAGGGTTAGTTCACCCAAAAATGTAAATTCTGTCATTAATTCCTCACCCTCATGTCGTTGGACACCCGTCAGACCTCCGTTCATCTTCAGACACAAATGAAGATATTTTAGTGTAAATCTGATGCTCTGAAAGGCCTCCATTGGCTCAACTTTACACTCTCAAGACCCTTAAAAGACACTAAAGACGTCGTTACAAAGTCCATCTCACTACAGCGGCTCTACAATAACTTTATGAATCGGCGAGAATAGTTTTTGTGCGCAAAAAACCCCTAAATAACGACTTATATAGTGATGACGATTTCAAAACACGGCCTCATGAAGCTTCGAAGCGTTATGAATCAGTGAGTCGATTCATGATTCGGATCGCGTGTCAAACCGCCAAACTGCTGACTTTGGCGATTCAAACTGCTGATTCGACTCACTGATTCATAACGCTTCGAAGCTTCATGATGCCGTGTTTTGAAATCGTCATCACTATATAAGTCGTTATTTAGGGTTTTTTTGCGCACAAAAACTATTCTCGTCACTTCATAAAGTTATTGTAGAGCCACTGTAGTGAGATGGACTTTGTAACGACGTCTTTAGTGTCTTTTAAGGGTCTTGAGAGTGTAAAGTGCATTGAGCCAATGGAGGCCTTTCAGAGCATCAGATTTACACTAAAATATCTTCATTTGTGTCTGAAGATGAACGGATATGAAACTAAACCACCAGTAGGTGGCAGCAGGTGACAGTCTTAAAGAGATAGTTCACCCAAAAATGAAAATTTGACATTTATCTGCTTACCCCCAGGCCATCCAAGGTGTAGGTGTCTTTGTTTCTTCAGTAGAACACAAATGGAGATTTTTAACCTCAACCGTTGCTGTGTGTCACTCATATAATGCATGTCAATGGGGTCTAAAAAAAACATGCACAGACAACTTCAAATTAAACCCCGCGGCTCGTGACGACACATTAATGTCTTAAGACACGAAACGATCAGTTTGTGCGATAAACCGAACAGTATTTATTAGGGCTGTCAAAAGATTAATCGCGATTAATCGCATCCAAAATAAAAGTTTGTGTTTGCATAATATATGTGTGTGTACTCTGTTAATTATTATTTATATATACATACACACACAAGCATGTATATATTTAAGAAAAAAATATTTTTATATTTAAAACATTTATATTTATATATATTATAGATTATATAAATGTATATACATGCAAATATGAAATATCTTAAATATATACATGAATGTGAGTACACACACATATTTTATGTAAACACAAACTTTTATTTTGGATGCGATTAATCGCGATTAATCTTTTGACAGCCCTATTATAGATTATATAAATGTATATACATGCAAATATTTCTTAAATATATACATGAATGTGTGTGTATTTATATATAAATAATAATTAACAGAGTACACACACATATTTTATGTAAACACAAACTTTTATTTTGGATGCGATTAATCGCGATTAATCTTTTGACAGCCCTATTATAGATTATATAAATGTATATACATGCAAATATTTCTTAAATATATACATGAATGTGTGTGTATTTATATATAAATAATAATTAACAGAGTACACACACATATATTATGCAAACACACTTTTATTTTGGATGCGATTAATCGCGATTAATCTTTTGACAGCCCTAAAATTCACAAAACTTTTTTCCTGGTTCTCAGGAGGATATACACTAATTACCAGGCATTGCTCTGACCTTCCTGGTCCATCATGAAAATGAGTGAACTCACACTTTTCTTCCTCTTTCTTCTTCAGGTTGTTAAAGGACATGGTCCCGCGCGTCAGGCAGACGAGACATTACGAGCGATTCGAGTAGGATCCCGATTCTGGACAACTCAACACACACAAACACTCTTGTGGAGATCCTCCTGAGTGGGAAAACACAACACACACACACTTTTCCTTGCCTCAGGGCAAACGCAATCACAAGCTCCCCCTGTAAATATGGATTTGAAAGGGAAAACTGACAATTACATATGTGAAATGTGTATTATTGTATTGTTCGAGCCGGAAATGAGCTTGGCAACCAATTTGACATCTGATATTTAGAACCGAGATTAAATTCACATTTCAGCGTATCTGAGGAAAAAGGGAATTATGGGACTTTTTTAAAGGTATAATTTGCGCAGATTATCAAAAATCTTCAGAAATTCAGGTTATGGGGGAGGTTTATCAGGTAAACTTAACATGTTTGATTAGTTTGCTGTATTTAAGTATTTATTTGAGCTTGTTTTCTTTTGTCACATCCACGTGTAGACAAAAACTTCTAAACATTCAAAATGTTTAACTTTTACATTCAAATTTAAGATTTCACAAATGAAAAGCCAAACGTATGATAAAAATCCAAGTATAGATCATTCTGAAAGTGCACAAAACAAGTTATGCCAAAATAATTTCGCTAAAATGTCATGTTAAAGGTGCACTATGTAACATTTTTTCAGTAAAATATCCAAAAGCCACTAGGCCAGTGTTATATATTTTGTTCAGTCGAGGACTTATAATATCCCAAATGTTTTCAACTATTTGTAAATCGTGAGATGCTATTTTACCCGAGGAACCGGGACGTGTGAGGGCGTGGCCTGTCGATGACATCATATCTGCGTTCCCCTATGTAAAAGTTACATAGTGCACCTTTAATAAACTGGACGTTTTTTCTTCATGGGAAACCTTGTTTAAAGCGTGCCATCCGATTGTCTACATCAACTTTTAAAGTATAATATTACTCAACAAACAGGGCATTTTCATATATAATACTTTAATATCTATTGTAACATACTCGTCAATGTCGAAACATAATACATGAAGAAACTTTAAGAGCACTAGTCGAAGTCTTAACTTCTATCATTAGAATACAAACGTGCCGTTTTTGGAAACGCTTCATTTGCTAGAATAATGTAATTTCATCTTTCGAACTCCATCGAAACGGTAAAGTTGTGTGCGGTTCAGTTGTTGTAGCTCAATCCAGCCTCGCATTTAGCTTTTGGTGAAACTTGTAATTATTAAATGACACATTAACGCGTTTAAAGGAACACCCAGACTTTTTGGGACTTTAGCTTATTCACCGTATCCACATCACAACATGTAAATAGGAAAATGTTGGCGTTATTTTGTCACTTATTGAGCAGTGGGCTAGCTGGAGCCATTTACCTTCAGTCTTTGTGCTAAGCTAGGCTAGCTGGAGCCATTTACCTTCAGTCTTTGTGCTTAGCTAGACTAGCTGGAGCCATTTACCTACAGTATTTGTGCTAAGCTAGGCTAGCTGGAGCCATTTACCTCCAGTCTTTGTGCTAAGCTAGGCTAGCTGGAGCCATTTACCTACAGTCTTTGTGCTAAGCTAGGCTAGCTGGAGCCGTTTAACTAGTCTTTGTGCTAAGCTAGGCTAGCTGGAGCCATTTACCTACAGTCTTTGTGCTAAGCTAGGCTAGCCGGAGCCATTTACCTACAGTCTTTGTGCTAAGATAGGCTAGCTGGAGCCGTTTACCTCCAGTCTTTGTGCTAAGCTGGGCTAGCTGGAGCCATTTACCTACAGTCTTTGTGCTAAGATAGGCTAGCTGGAGCCGTTTACCTCCAGTCTTTGTGCTAAGCTAGGCTAGCTGGAGCCATTTACCTACAGTCTTTGTGCTAAGATAGGCTAGCTGGAGCCGTTTACCTCCAGTCTTTGTGCTGAGATAGGCAAGCTGGAGCCGTTTACCTACAGTCTTTGTGCTAAGATAGGCTAGCTGGAGCCGTTTATCTACAGGCTTTGTGCTAAGCTGGGTTAACTGGAACCATTTACCTCCAGTTTTTGTGCTAAGCTAGGCTAGCTGGAGCCATTTACCTACAGTTTTTGCGCTAAGCTAGGCAAGCTGGAGCCGTTTACCTACAGTTTTTGCGCTAAGCTAGGCTAGCTGGAGCCGTTTACCTACAGTCTTTGTGCTAAGCTGGGCTAGCTGGAACCATTTACCTCCAGTCTTTGTGCTAAGCTGGGCTAGCTGGAGCCGTTTACCTACAGTCTTTGTGCTAAGATAGGCTAGCTGGAGCCATTTACCTACAGTCTTTGTGCTAAGCTAGGCTAGCTGGAGCCGTTTACCTACAGTCTTTGTGCTAAGCTGGGCTAGCTGGAGCCATTTACCTCCAGTCTTTGTGCTAAGCTCGGCTAGCTGGAGCCATTTACCTACAGTCTTTGTGCTAAGCTGGGCTAGCGGTGGGTGCGTCAGACACTTATGTCACCCACGGAGATGAGAATGGTGTGTATGGGCTGATCTAACTCTGGGGGATACGGTGAATAAGATAAAGTCCCCAAAAATTCGGCGTGTTCCTTTAACGTTACAGCAACAAAGCCTTAAAACTTGACCCTTCATGATGTGAAGTTATACGTTCTGAAGTATTACACAGACTGTTGTCATTCTGCCACGAAATTTGACTATTTAAATGTGTATTTGGGACATTCGTTTCTAAGCATTTTATGTAGCAACGCAACGGATCCGGCTCGGATCCGGCCCACATCTGGTGCCACATCTGGGCCGGTTTAGGTGTGTGCTATCCAGTGGCAGTTCGTAGTTCGATTGTAGGTGACAAGCACATTTCTACTATAACGTTTGTGCTTTTTTAAAACTGTTTTTCCAGGTGTGTGGTTGAATCTTCCGCTCTGTTCTTTATTGACATGTACCTTGAGCCCTGGTCAGAGGTAAAGGCACAAGCAAACGGGACTTTTTTTATTTGCACAGTTTCTAGAACCACATGTAAAGTGTGCTGAGGACTTAGAGGATAGTTTAGCCCATGATTTACTCGCCCTCAAGTCATCTTAAGTGTGTATGACATTCTTCTGTCAGACCAATAAAATCTGAGTTATATACAAAAGTCTTTGAGCCTACATTCGGTACGAGTAAAATACTTCAGTACTGTTCAAATCAGATACTTTTACTCAAGTTGTCTTGGAACTGGTGACTTATAACTAGTAATGGAGTCTTTTTTGCTGTAAGGAATCTGTACTTTTACTCAAGTGTGGTTTTCAGGTACTTTACACCTCTGGCTAACGCTACATCCGACGTCATCGCCGCGCTAGTTACACTTTTTTCGTAAGTTAAATATGGAAGGCAGTCTGCCAGAAGCTAGATGTTTTACTTTATAACATGTTAAAGGGTTAGTTCACCCAAAAATGAAAATTACTCCATGATTTACTCACCCTCAAGTCATCCGAGGTGTGTATCAGATGAATACAATCAGAGTTATATTAAAAATGTCCTGACTCTTGAAAGCTTTACAATGGCAGTGAATGGTTGTTTCGTTTTTGAAGTCCATGAAAGTGCATCTGTCCATCATAAAAGTGCATCTGTCCATCATAAAAGTGCATCTGTCCATCATAAAAGTGCATCTGTCCATCATAAAAGTGCATCTATCCATCATAAAAGTGCATCTATCCATCATAAAAGTGCATCTGTCCATCATAAAAGTGCATCTGTCCATCATAAGTGCATCCATCCATCATAAAAGTGCATCTGTCCATCATAAAAGTGCATCTGTCCATCGTAAAAGTGCATCTATCCATCATAAAAGTGCATCTGTCCATCATAAAAGTGCATCTATCCATCATAAAAGTGCATCTATCCATCATAAAAGTGCATCTGTCCATCATAAAAGTGCATTCGTCCATCATAAAAGTGCATCTGTCCATCATAAAAGTGCATCTGTCCATCATAAAAGTGCATCTATCCATCATAAAAGTGCATCTGTCCATCATAAAAGTGCATCTGTCCATCATAAAAGTGCATCTGTCCATCATAAAAGTGCATCTGTCCATCATAAAAGTGCATCTATCCATCATAAAAGTGCATCTGTCCATCAAAAAAGTGCATCCATCCATCATAAAAGTGCATCCCTCCATCATAAAAGTGCATCTATCCATCATATAACTGCTCCACACGGCTCCCTGCTAGCTATTTTAGTCTATAAAGTTTTAAATATGGATATTTTTCTTACACAAGCGCACCACTTCGCTTCAGAAGGCCTTTATTAACCTCCTGAGCCGTGTGGAGCAGTTATATGATGGATAGATGCACTTTTATGGACTTCAGAAAAGACCCAACAGTCACTGCCATTATAAAGCTTGGATTAGTCAGGACATTTTTAATATAACTCTGATTGTATTCGTCTGAAAGAAGAACGTCATACACACCTCGGATGACTTGAGGGCGAGTAAATCATGGGCTAATTTTCATTTTTAGGTGAACTTTCCCTTTAAATATGGATATTTTTCTTACACAAATCCATTGATTCGCTTCAGAAGGCCTTTATTAACTCCCCGGAGCCGTGAGGAGCACTTTTATAATGGATGGATGCACTTTTATTGGAGTCATATTTTGGGCTGCCATTATAAAGCTTGGATTCGCCAGGACATTTTTAACCTAACTCTGATTGTATTCGTCTGAAAGAATGGTGAGTAAATCATGGGGTAAATTTCATTCTTGGGTGAACTATCCGTTTAAAACAGAGGCTCAAAGATAACGAGGGCCATTATTTGGTTAAAGACTGAATTTGCAGATAAAGGCCGATGTTAATCCACGCCGGGGCATCGTGGAGGCCGAATGTCACGTGATACATGAATGTATATATTATGTTGCTGTGGAGTACACATGTATATTAACACAGAAATGTCTGTTGTCACAGAAAAAAAGTTTATTTGAAAAATAAAGATATATCCTACCGATTCCTCATTCAATGAAAAACAAATTATGTCAGTTTATTTATTTTTTCAATGTCTTAAAATCTTCCATCATCCCCCAAAACATATGAAACAAACAGTTTACAAATCCGTCTGATGTGTGAACGCATAACAGTTTAAAACCAAATAAGCGAGAGCAAAGCAAACCAGAACATTTGTGAAAAAATGTGGGTTTCATTCCAATCCTTCCCATAATAATTTACATTAGCCTAATCTAATATCTTAAAACATTTGAGTCAGTCATTAAAAACAAGACCATAGCTACCGCTAAGCCGTACAAACAAACACTTTAGAAACGGTGGCGTTCTGTAAACCAAATGTAACGACTTTAGTCAACCGGACACTTTTGTTTGATTGTGTGATTTTGCAACAACCACCAAACGTTTGGCAAAACTATTTCATGCTAAAATGCCGACTGTACTTCAGCTATTCAACTACTATTTCGGCTTTTAGCTAGCTAGCATTCTGCGTTCAACGCTTTATTTCATGACGGAAAACAGACCAGACATCTCTAGCAACCATCAGAAGGCACATCATGTAACGAGAGGAAACAATAGCTTGGCTGAAGACCATCGTTTTACGTACAAACGTATAGATCTCGACAAAGAGCACAAACGCAAACGCATACGCTAGAGTGGAAAACTAGAAGAGACCCATCTATATTTACAAATGTGCAAATGTTTACAGAAATCATACATTGGATAAAAACATCAAATGAGGTTTTTGCTGGCTTTTGCAATTAAACGATTCGCAACGTTTGTCCAGAGTATCGGCAATAAAGGGAATTATGATATGCTTTGCTGTACTATATAATTTTATATATATAGTGCTGTCAAACTGATTTAATCGCATCTAAAAAAAAAGTTTGTGTTTACATAATGTGATATGTGTGTGTGCTGTGTATAATTATTATGTATATATAAATACACACACACACACATATATATTTATTATAAAATAAACCAGTCAAAAGTTTGGAAACTGTACTATTTTTTAATTGCATCTCTTCTGCTCACGAACGCTGAATTTATGTTATTAAAAATACAAAAATCCCCTGTAATATTGTGAAATATTAAAATGTAAAATGTTTTTCTATTTGAATATATTTTAAAATGTAATTTATTTCTGTGATTCAACTCTGAATTTATCATCATTACTCCAGAGTCACATGACCCTTCAGAAATCATTCTAATATGATGATTTGATGCTAAAGATACAGTTATGATTATTGTCAATGTTGAAAACAGTTTTTTTCAGGATTATTTAATGAATAGAAAGTTCAAAAGAACAGTATTTATCTGAAATATAAAGCTTTTGTAACATTGTACAACCATTCAAAAGTTTGGGTCGTTAAGAATTATTATTATTAATATTTTTTGGAAAAGAGATGAATACATTTATTCAGCAAGGATGCATTAAACTGATCAAGTGACAGTAAAGACATTTATAATGTTGAAAAAGCTTTATATTTCAGATAAATGCAGTTCTTTTGAACTTTATAGTCATTAAATAATCCTGAAAAAAAAATGTACACAAGTGCTTTCAACATTGATAATAATCATAATAAATAATCAGCATATTAGAATGACTCTAAAGACTTGAGTAATGGTGATAAATTCAGCTTTGAATCACATAAATAAATTGCATTTTAAAATATATTAAAATAGAAAACAGTTATTTTAAATTGTACAAATATTTCACAATAATACATTTTTTTCTGTATTTTGGATCAAATATATGCAGCCTTTCTGACTGGTAGTGTATATGCATGTGTGTATTTATATATAAACATAATTATACACAGCAAAAACTCCAGTGTTATTTTAACTCTCTCCAGAGTTTATTTGACTCCACACTCAAGAGTAAAAGTTAATGAGATAACTAAGTGATTAATTGAGTGATGATTAATCATTAGTGATGAACACCTGATGATAACAAGCAGAATCACTGAAGGGAATAGAGTCGCCATTATGGTGATGAGTGTTTGCTTTAGTTTACTTATGGCTGCTTTAAATGTTTTTAGAACACATTTGTTATGGCACAGAAAAAATGTCTTCATGTGTTGATTATTTTTTGATTGTACCATAGTCATCATGTAGTGACCTGATGAGATCATTCTGAGCATAGTTGCCAAGTCCGCGTATAACACGCGACTTTGGGCTTCTTTTTTTGGCAAGTCGCGTTAAAAAATCACGAGTCGCGGGTTGCGGTTTTTTGGGCTTATTTTAAAAAATGTGGTTGCTTGTTAGGAAAATATAATAAGCAACTTCGTTTCTTTACATTTATGGTCGCTGTTTTGTCCAATACATTGACTGACACTGTCTTCTCACAACAGGCATTCAGTGCAACGATACAAGTGCTGTAATAATCTGTCCTTTTATATCCCGCCTCCTTCTCCCCTTCATTGAAGAAAAATCGCGTTCAACGTGCAGGCATGTGACGTTATAAATGCACGTAATGAAAGTTAGTAGACTTAAATAGACGTATACATTTTTACAAACAATAGCACAAGCAGAGATGGAGAGGAAAGAGGGAGGAGAGGCAGCTAATTTAATTTAAAAAATATTTTTGTAATGTATTTAAAATTACAGGCTATTATAAAAAAACAAGTCTACTAATAATAACAGTAGGTATGGTTCGAATTAATTTTATTTTAAATATGTGGCTATATTGCAGCGCTGTAGTGCTTGTGTCCCAATGTGCACACTATCCATCCTAAATAGTGTGACATTAGTCATTTTCAGTACTATCTAGGGCAGATAGTGTGCACAATGAGATGCAGGGCTTGTCTTTTTCACGGTTTGCAGTGTGCGTGTTCACTACTTACTGCCCCTAATATGTGTGCACTAACTCCGACTATGGGTTACCATAATTGGCCTCCATGTCACTCTTTACTCTTCAAACCTCTTCTGTTCACAGCTGATCGGAGGATATTGTGTGTCCTTTATTGCAATTTGATGATTTTTGTAAAATCACATCTGTTTTTGCTTTTCAAACTCTGAGAGGTTTCAGTTTAATATGTTGCAGGCTCATTTATTGATAAAAAAAAATTATTTATTATAAATAATATTGATGATAATAAATAATATAATAATATTGGGCTTGTTTTGGGCTTGTTTTTGAAGCTGCGGTTGCTTATTTGTCTCGCGAGAGTTGGCAACACTGATTCTGAGCCCAATCTCTTATCCTATGGCTGATGTGTTTATTTTACATTATTGATTGTGATATTACAGCATGAGGTTTTGCACTGATGGTCACCATTGTTGAGAATCATACGCTGATTCTTGATGTCTAAGTGATAGAGTAGTTCAACGTTTTTTTGATCAGAACGACTTTTAAAAATCCCTCTGATTATACTGAAAATGTCAGATCTTATACTGTAACCAATAAAGTAAACCTAACTCAGAGATTAAGCTCTAAATGAGATTCAAGTCAAAACAATCACATCGCCAACCCCTGATCACATTTTCTCTTGGCTCCTCTGGCTTTTATAACTCCCTTACAGCAGCCACACAAAGTCTAATGTTAAAAAGTCAAAGTCAAGAGCCTAACTAAAGCAAACACTTATCACCATAATGGTGACTTCAACCCGGCCACTCTTTAATTCAGTGATTCTGCTTGTTATAATCAGGTGTTCATCACTAATGGTCAATAATCACTCAAATAATCACTTTATTATCTCATTAACTTTAACTCTGCGTCAGAGTTACTTTAACACTCTTGAGTGTGGAGTCAAATAAACTCTGGAGAGAGTTAAAATAACACTTTTTGCTGTGTACACAGTACACACATACACATAATGTAAACACACATTTTATTTTAGATGCGATTAATCGATTTGACAGCACTTGTGTGTATTTATTTATATATATATATATATATATATATATATAATGTTTAGAAAAATCTTACAGCTAAACGCTTTATAGTTTTCAATAAACTATAATGATTTTAAAAACAAATCTAAATGACAGTACTCTGGACAAGCACATGCGCTTACATTTAAATTAGTCTGATAAATAATATTTCCCTCTATAAAGAATTTTCTCTTCTATAAATAGTGACATAAAAATCAACAGGCAGAGATAAAGATCTGTATACAAAATAAATTAAAAAACAAACTTTAAAACAATTGTACAGTGTGTCGTAATATCCGCTGTCAAATCTTCGCTATAGTGCATTTTCATTCCAAAACTCAAATCATTTTGATGTTTTTTTTCCCTATAATATAGGCGTTTTAAAAGGCCAATCTGTTAAAAAAAAAAAAAAAAAAAAAAAAGTATTCTATCCTTTGCTTTTATACAGATATTTTTTTTTATACAAATAAAGATGGTATTGGGTATGTACTTCATCCACAGACACTTTTTGTCATGTAACACAATAGCAAAAAGTGACCCAATTTAGTCGAACTCGCTCTACTAGCTTCCTGACCGGTTCTTCTGGTCATCTGGTGTGTGTTCTGATTGATACTGGCTGGTTTGTGATGTGTGTTTCTCTACCATCTCTTACCTGGCAGTTCTCTAGTGACCAACACTGAACACGCCCAGTGTTAGCGTGTGCTGTTACAAGTTGCAGCAAATAAACTACCATGCAGAATAAAGCGTCTGTTATTTACATGTCAAGAGCCAGTGAGAGGAACGTCCGTTACAGTGTTAAACTGGGGAAGTTTCTTTGCGAAGTCCCGTGACTTTAAAACAATCGCACACACACAAACACGCGCACTGCAAGTCTTCAGTCTAGGAAACTTGGTCCAATGACAGTCGTTCTTCAGAGAGAGAGAAGAAAAACAGCAGAACGATGAGCCGGGGTGATAAACGTCACCACAGTGTTTCCTCCATGCCTGCAGGTGGCAGTGTAGAGTTCCCCGCTTCAAGTATGTCAGGCTGAAACCTGTTCAAGTTTGCGCAAAATAATGAATCCAGCTAAATAAATGGTTCCCTCCTCTCTCCATCCGTCGGCAAGATCGATTTCTCTTAGCCGAGAGCTGCCACACTCTTTCAGTGTGTGTGTGTGTGTGTGTGTGTGTGTTTATGGGATAAAACAAGAGTTGAATTACTCTTTAAATAGCATCACCGCACATAAAAACACTGGCACTGTCCGCATTGCACAATGTAACAGTCCGGTCCTGTCCAGTACGGTGAGGTTTGGAGAACCGCCTGGTTGGTTGCGTTGTGTGTGTGTGTGTGTGTGTGTGTGTGTGTTATAGGCAGTCTTTGCACAGCGCCACCTGGCCTTTCATGTAGTCTCTGCAGGGACAGATGCGTGTGAGGGACTGATGAGCCCCGGCGCAGCTGAAAAGCAGAAGATCGGACTGGAACACGCAATGCTTGGCCGATTCACTGTAGGCGGGAACTACGATATCATTGGCGGACTCCACCGTCTTACACTGCACACCATACCTGCCCTCAGAGGAACGACAGAACAGAGGAGAGAGAGAACAGAGGAGAGGAGAGACAGAACAGAGGAGAGACAGAGGAGAGACAGAACAGAGGAGAGACAGAACAGAGGAGAGAGAGAGGAGAGGAGAGACAGAGGAGAGGAGAGAGAGAACAGAGGAGAGACAGAACAGAGGAGAGAGAGAACAGAGGAGAGACAGAACAGAGGAGAGAGAGAACAGAGGAGAGAGAGAACAGAGGAGAGAGAGAACAGAGGAGAGACAGAACAGAGGAGAGGAGAGACAGAGGAGAGACAGAACAGAGGAGAGACAGAACAGAGGAGAGACAGAACAGAGGAGAGACAGAACAGAGGAGAGAGAGAACAGAGGAGAGACAGAACAGAGGAGAGAGAGAACAGAGGAGAGACAGAACAGAGGAGAGAGAGAACAGAGGAGAGGAGAGACAGAGGAGAGACAGAACAGAGGAGAGACAGAACAGAGGAGAGACAGAACAGAGGAGAGACAGAACAGAGGAGAGAGAGAACAGAGGAGAGACAGAACAGAGGAGAGGAGAGACAGAGGAGAGACAGAACAGAGGAGAGACAGAACAGAGGAGAGACAGAACAGAGGAGAGACAGAACAGAGGAGAGAGAGAACAGAGGAGAGACAGAACAGAGGAGAGAGAGAACAGAGGAGAGACAGAACAGAGGAGAGAGAGAACAGAGGAGAGACAGAACAGAGGAGAGAGAGAACAGAGGAACGACAGAACAGAGGAGAGAGAGAACAGAGGAGAGAGAGAACAGAGGAGAGAGAGAACAGAGGAGAGAGAGAACAGAGGAGAGAGAGAACAGAGGAGAGAGAGAACAGAGGAGAGAGAGAACAGAGGAGAGACAGAACAGAGGAGAGAGAGAACAGAGGAGAGAGAGAACAGAGGAGAGACAGAACAGAGGAGAGAGAGAACAGAGGAGAGAGAGAACAGAGGAGAGAGAGAACAGAGGAGAGAGAGAACAGAGGAGAGACAGAACAGAGGAGAGAGAGAACAGAGGAGAGAGAGAACAGAGGAGAGACAGAACAGAGGAGAGAGAGAACAGAGGAGAGAGAGAACAGAGGAGAGAGAGAACAGAGGAACGACAGAACAGAGGAGAGAGAGAACAGAGGAGAGAGAGAACAGAGGAGAGAGAGAGAACAGAGGAGAGACAGAACAGAGGAGAGACAGAACAGAGGAGAGGAGAGACAGAGGAGAGAGAGAACAGAGGAGAGACAGAACAGAGGAGAGACAGAACAGAGGAGAGACAGAACAGAGGAGAGAGAGAACAGAGGAGAGAGAGAACAGAGGAGAGAGAGAACAGAGGAGAGACAGAACAGAGGAGAGAGAGAACAGAGGAGAGACAGAGGAGAGACAGAACAGAGGAGAGACAGAACAGAGGAGAGAGAGAACAGAGGAGAGACAGAACAGAGGAGAGAGAGAACAGAGGAGAGACAGAGGAGAGACAGAACAGAGGAGAGACAGAACAGAGGAGAGAGAGAACAGAGGAGAGACAGAGGAGAGACAGAACAGAGGAGAGAGAGAACAGAGGAGAGAGAGAACAGAGGAGAGAGAGAACAGAGGAGAGAGAGAACAGAGGAGAGACAGAGGAGAGACAGAACAGAGGAGAGAGAGAACAGAGGAGAGACAGAACAGAGGAGAGACAGAGGAGAGACAGAACAGAGGAGAGAGAGAACAGAGGAGAGACAGAACAGAGGAGAGACAGAGGAGAGACAGAACAGAGGAGAGAGAGAACAGAGGAGAGACAGAACAGAGGAGAGAGAGAACAGAGGAGAGACAGAGGAGAGACAGAACAGAGGAGAGAGAGAACAGAGGAGAGACAGAACAGAGGAGAGAGAGAACAGAGGAGAGACAGAGGAGAGACAGAACAGAGGAGAGACAGAACAGAGGAGAGAGAGAACAGAGGAGAGAGAGAACAGAGGAGAGAGAGAACAGAGGAGAGAGAGAACAGAGGAGAGACAGAACAGAGGAGAGAGAGAACAGAGGAGAGACAGAGGAGAGACAGAACAGAGGAGAGACAGAACAGAGGAGAGAGAGAACAGAGGAGAGAGAGAACAGAGGAGAGAGAGAACAGAGGAGAGACAGAACAGAGGAGAGAGAGAACAGAGGAGAGAGAGAACAGAGGAGAGACAGAACAGAGGAGAGGAGAGACAGAGGAGAGACAGAACAGAGGAGAGACAGAACAGAGGAGAGACAGAACAGAGGAGAGACAGAACAGAGGAGAGAGAGAACAGAGGAGAGACAGAACAGAGGAGAGAGAGAACAGAGGAGAGACAGAACAGAGGAGAGAGAGAACAGAGGAGAGGAGAGACAGAGGAGAGACAGAACAGAGGAGAGACAGAACAGAGGAGAGACAGAACAGAGGAGAGACAGAACAGAGGAGAGAGAGAACAGAGGAGAGACAGAACAGAGGAGAGGAGAGACAGAGGAGAGACAGAACAGAGGAGAGACAGAACAGAGGAGAGACAGAACAGAGGAGAGACAGAACAGAGGAGAGAGAGAACAGAGGAGAGACAGAACAGAGGAGAGAGAGAACAGAGGAGAGACAGAACAGAGGAGAGAGAGAACAGAGGAGAGACAGAACAGAGGAGAGAGAGAACAGAGGAACGACAGAACAGAGGAGAGAGAGAACAGAGGAGAGAGAGAACAGAGGAGAGAGAGAACAGAGGAGAGAGAGAACAGAGGAGAGAGAGAACAGAGGAGAGAGAGAACAGAGGAGAGAGAGAACAGAGGAGAGACAGAACAGAGGAGAGAGAGAACAGAGGAGAGAGAGAACAGAGGAGAGACAGAACAGAGGAGAGAGAGAACAGAGGAGAGAGAGAACAGAGGAGAGAGAGAACAGAGGAGAGACAGAACAGAGGAGAGAGAGAACAGAGGAGAGAGAGAACAGAGGAGAGACAGAACAGAGGAGAGAGAGAACAGAGGAGAGAGAGAACAGAGGAGAGAGAGAACAGAGGAACGACAGAACAGAGGAGAGAGAGAACAGAGGAGAGAGAGAACAGAGGAGAGAGAGAGAACAGAGGAGAGACAGAACAGAGGAGAGACAGAACAGAGGAGAGGAGAGACAGAGGAGAGAGAGAACAGAGGAGAGACAGAACAGAGGAGAGACAGAACAGAGGAGAGACAGAACAGAGGAGAGAGAGAACAGAGGAGAGAGAGAACAGAGGAGAGAGAGAACAGAGGAGAGACAGAACAGAGGAGAGAGAGAACAGAGGAGAGACAGAGGAGAGACAGAACAGAGGAGAGACAGAACAGAGGAGAGAGAGAACAGAGGAGAGACAGAACAGAGGAGAGAGAGAACAGAGGAGAGACAGAGGAGAGACAGAACAGAGGAGAGACAGAACAGAGGAGAGAGAGAACAGAGGAGAGACAGAGGAGAGACAGAACAGAGGAGAGAGAGAACAGAGGAGAGAGAGAACAGAGGAGAGAGAGAACAGAGGAGAGACAGAGGAGAGACAGAACAGAGGAGAGAGAGAACAGAGGAGAGACAGAACAGAGGAGAGAGAGAACAGAGGAGAGACAGAGGAGAGACAGAACAGAGGAGAGAGAGAACAGAGGAGAGACAGAACAGAGGAGAGAGAGAACAGAGGAGAGACAGAGGAGAGACAGAACAGAGGAGAGACAGAACAGAGGAGAGAGAGAACAGAGGAGAGAGAGAACAGAGGAGAGAGAGAACAGAGGAGAGACAGAACAGAGGAGAGAGAGAACAGAGGAGAGACAGAACAGAGGAGAGAGAGAACAGAGGAGAGACAGAACAGAGGAGAGACAGAACAGAGGAGAGAGAGAACAGAGGAGAGAGAGAACAGAGGAGAGAGAGAACAGAGGAGAGACAGAACAGAGGAGAGAGAGAACAGAGGAGAGACAGAACAGAGGAGAGAGAGAACAGAGGAGAGAGAGAACAGAGAGAGAGAACAGAGGAGAGACAGAACAGAGGAGAGAGAGAACAGAGGAGAGACAGAACAGAGGAGAGAGAGAACAGAGGAGAGAGAGAACAGAGGAGAGACAGAACAGAGGAGAGACAGAACAGAGGAGAGACAGAACAGAGGAGAGAGAGAACAGAGGAGAGACAGAACAGAGGAGAGAGAGAACAGAGGAGAGACAGAGGAGAGACAGAACAGAGGAGAGAGAGAACAGAGGAGAGACAGAGGAGAGACAGAACAGAGGAGAGAGAGAACAGAGGAGAGACAGAACAGAGGAGAGACAGAACAGAGGAGAGAGAGAACAGAGGAGAGACAGAGGAGAGACAGAACAGAGGAGAGACAGAACAGAGGAGAGAGAGAACAGAGGAGAGAGAGAGGAGAGACAGAACAGAGGAGAGACAGAGGAGAGACAGAACAGAGGAGAGAGAGAGGAGAGACAGAGGAGAGAGAGAACAGAGGAGAGACAGAACAGAGGAGAGAGAGAGGAGAGACAGAACAGAGGAGAGAGAGAACAGAGGAGAGACAGAACAGAGGAGAGACAGAGGAGAGACAGAACAGAGGAGAGAGAGAACAGAGGAGAGACAGAACAGAGGAGAGAGAGAACAGAGGAGAGACAGAGGAGAGACAGAACAGAGGAGAGAGAGAACAGAGGAGAGAGAGAGGAGAGACAGAACAGAGGAGAGACAGAACAGAGGAGAGAGAGAGGAGAGACAGAGGAGAGAGAGAACAGAGGAGAGACAGAACAGAGGAGAGAGAGAGGAGAGACAGAACAGAGGAGAGAGAGAACAGAGGAGAGACAGAACAGAGGAGAGACAGAGGAGAGACAGAACAGAGGAGAGACAGAGGAGAGACAGAACAGAGGAGAGACAGAACAGAGGAGAGAGAGAACAGAGGAGAGACAGAACAGAGGAGAGACAGAACAGAGGAGAGAGAGAACAGAGGAGAGACGGAGGAGAGACAGAACAGAGGAGAGAGAGAACAGAGGAGAGACAGAACAGAGGAGAGAGAGAACAGAGGAGAGACAGAACAGAGGAGAGACAGAGGAGAGACAGAACAGAGGAGAGACAGAACAGAGGAGAGAGAGAACAGAGGAGAGACAGAGGAGAGACAGAACAGAGGAGAGAGAAAGTTTAGACACACACCAATGGGAATGTCATGCTGTATCGTGTTTTTAATTTATTTATTTATTATATGCATATAATATATATATATTTTTATATATATAATTTATATTTAGATACTAAATGTAAACAATATAATATTTATATTTAGATATTAAATGTAAACAATATAATATTTATATTTAGATATTAAATGTAAACAATATAATATTTATATTTAGATATTAAATGTAAATATATAATACTATTTAGATATTAAATGTAAAATATTATATAATATTTAGATATTAAAAGTAAATATATAATATTTAGATATTAAATGTAAATATATATAATAATTATATTTAGATATTAAATGTAAAAATATTATATAATATTTATATTTAGATATTATGTGTAAACAATATATAATATTTATATTTAGATAGTAAATGTAAAATAATAATTATATTTACATATTAAATGTAAACAATATATCATATTTAGATATAAAATGTAAAAATATATAGTAATATTTATATTTAGATATTAAATGTAAAAATATATAATATTTATATTTAGATATTAAATGTAAAAATATATAATATCTATATTTAGATATTAAATGTAAACAATATATAATATTTATATTTAGATATTAAATGTAATATATAATAATATTTATATTTAGATATTAAATGTAAAAATATAATAATATTTATATTTAGATATTAAATGTAAATATATAATACTATTTAGATATTAAATGTAAAATATTATATAATAATATTTAGATATTAAAAGTAAATATATATCATATTTATATATTAAATGTAAATATATATAATTATATTTAGATATTAAATGTAAAAATATTATATAATATTTATATTTAGATATTAAATTTAAACAATGTATAATAATATTTATATTTAGATATTAAATGTAAACAATATATCATATTTATATTTAGATATTAAATGTAATATATCATATTTATATTTAGATATTAAATGTAATATATCATATTTATATTTAGATATTAAATGTAAACAATATAATGATATTTATATTTAGATATTAAATGTAAAAATATATTTATATTTAGATATTAAATGTAAACAATATGATAATATTTATATTTAGATATTAAATGTAAACAATATGATAATATTTATATTTAGATATTAAATGTAAAAAATATTATATTATATTTAGATATTAAATGTACATATATAATATTTAGATATTAAATTTAAAATATTATATAATAATATTTAGATATTAAAAGTAAATATATATAATATTTAGATATTAAATGTAAATATATATAATAATTATATTAGATATTAAATGTAAAAAATATGATATAATATTTATATTTAGATATTAAATGTAAACAATATATAACAATATTTATATTTAGACATTAAAATTAAAAATATAATATTTATATTTATATATTAAATGTAAATATATATAATACTATTTAGATATTAAATGTAAAATATTATATAATAATATTTAGATATTAAAAGTAAATATATATAATATTTAGATATTAAATGTAAATATATATAATATTTAGATATTAAATGTAAATATATAATAACTATATTTAGATATTAAATGTAAAAATATAATATTTATATTTATATATTAAATGTAAACAATGTATAATAATATTTATATTTAGATATTAAATGTAAACAATATATAATACTTATATTTAGATATTAAATGTAAATATATAATAATGTTTAGATATTAAATGTAAAAAATAATAGTGATATTTATATATTAAATGTAAACAATATATAATATTTATATTTAGATATTAAATGTAAACAATATATAATAATATTTATATTTAGATATTAAATGTAAACAATGTAATATTTATATTTAGAAATTAAATGTAAAAATATAATTATATTTATATTTAGATATTAAATGTAAACCATATACAATAATATTTATATTTTGATATTAAATGTAAAAAATTAAATGTAAAAATGTATATAATAATATTTATATTTAGATATTAAATGCAAACAATATATAATAATAGTTATA
>NC_137120.1:39786083-39831083 GCF_949357685.1 Gobio gobio
ATCACACTTCCTATTTCCGGTAAGTGTAGCAGTGCACCGCTGCTTCCAGTCCCATCGCGGCGCGATCCGGTGCTCTAACACTAAATAATGACATCCTTACCTCACATTTGACCATTTCCTGACACTAAAAGAGTCCAGTGATTGTCTTCTCATTAACAGTGTGTCTCTTACTAATCATATTTCATACCTGTTGTTACATTTTTAAATTAATTTGACTGATAAACACCCTTATGAAAGTTAACCATGGTTTTATTATAGTAAGAATGTAGTAACCATGTTTTTTTTTCGTGGATTGACTACCATTTGTATTAGTTTTACTACAAATACCATGATAAACTACAATAACCATGTTTTATTTGATTTGTAATAAAACCATGGTTAATTTTCATGTAATAAATAGATGAATGAATGTGCAGTAACTGCCTTAAGGAAAGTTAACGATGTTAAGCATTTAATTAATCTTAAACAGTAATACGTTAACAGCGTGACTGAATTTTGGCATAAATGTGTGAATTACATATACTGTAGCTGAAATGATTGTCAATGAAAAGTGACAGAACAATGCTAAAATATTAATACAAATCAATATGTTGATTCAGATGTTATTCGTCATGTCTCACACACACTTCATCGCGGACACTATTTAGACGTGCACTGACACCGTGTGGTGAAATAATCACGTATGTTTACGACCGGTCGGATTAAAAACAGGGTTCTTGCAGGTTTCAGAAAGTCAAATTTAAGACCTTTTTAAGACATTTTAAGACCATAAAGATTGAAATTTAAGACCTATACGACGCATTACCAAAATTATTTAAATCAAAGAAATAATAAAAAAAGCAATAAAGCAATGACATTAGTAACCCTCCACAGCCAACAACGTGCCAAATGCCCAAAATGAAAATAGGCTAAAACAAACTTGCCCTAAAATAGAATCGATTACAAAACAGCATATTAATATCCTAATAGAGATTGAACAGGGGATGCTCTAGGGAGAGAGGAGAAACTAGGGATGCACGATTTGGGGAAGATATCTAATTGCGATTATTCTGGTTAAAATGCACTTTAAAAAATTTTTTTTTACAAATGAAAAGTGTATGCATATAACATTTAATATATTACTAATAATAATGATTATATTCAATAAATACAAATATTTAACACAATTAGAAATATTACTATTACAATAACATTTTAATTATTAAAAAATTAAAAATAGAGTATTTAAGAATAAATATAACAATATAATAATAATACTAATAAAATAACATTTATATTTTACAGAAAACTTATTTTACAAAAAAAAAACTGCTGGGTTACCTGTTAATATGCAGACAGCCTAAAAATCATTAGAAGGGTCTAAAGGTTTATTGTAAAAAATAAAATAAAAAAATAAAGAAATTCTGTGCTTTTTATCTGTGATATAAATTTCTTAAAGTCTATGTATTTAATATGAAATATGAGCCTCTTATGCATCCACTGTGGGGGAAAAACTGTACATTGGATAAAAAAAAATATGGGTTGTCAAATAAATTTATTTAGAGAGAAGTATTATTTTTCATATTTGTTACCCAAACGTTTCATTCATACTGTAAGCCAGAGGGCGCCCTCGAGCAGAAACTCCACATTTCCCTCAGAGAAGTCATCCTTAGCCCTAATGTGAAGCTAGCGATGTAGGATAAACTGAAGATAGAAACGCTTTGACTGATGAAACGAAGACAATAAACACGACTGCATCAAGCTATGGTGTATTTGAGTTCTTCAAGCCTTCACTATTGTCATAATCATAAGGTATGCAGTGCTGATTGAGTGCAGACTTTATCACTGTTTAGAATAATATAAAACAATGCATGTCTGCCTCATTCTGTCCAGAAAAATACAACGTTATTAAATGTAGACGTATTTTACGGGCAGGTAATTGCATTTATCACGGGATTTGTAGTTTTATCACCGAGTACGTGTACCAACACCCCCAGAAAGAACTACAACATACCGAACGAACGCTCTGAGGGCGGCGCAGCAAAGACTCTAGAGCTCCGCTTTCGCCATTCGATACTTTTTTGCTACTGTGTAAAGGCCTGTTCACACCGGGACGATTTTCGCACGTAAAAGCGTCATTTTTTAAAAAAACGCCTCGGGTTCGTTTTTTTATTTTGACGCGGCGCGTAAAAAACTGTCCGACCAATGAGATCGGCGCTTTTGTTCACGTGCCTGGAGCTGCTGAAGTGACAGTAAAACACGACTTGGTGGCGCTCAAGCACAAAACGGTCTTGCCGAGCACACACTGATACGACGAAGAAGTAGTAAGTAGACAAAGAAGAAGATGAACTGCTAATGCTGCTTGCCAGTTAGCAAAAAGTGTGTGAATGGTTTTGCCATAGACATAATATATCTGTGGTTTTGGCAAGCACGTAAATACTGTCTCTCTTCTCCTTCTGTGTGACAAGCGAGTGTCAGAGGCGTAAAGTGCCGCAGCACCATCTTGTGTACCGGGAGCGCATCTACTGAATGTGCACGTTCACTCGGCGCAACGCCAGTGAAAATCGCTTGGGTGTGAAAACTCAAGACGCGCCGAAAAACGGCACGAAAAACGCTGGCGATAAGCGCGCGCGATATTCGTCCCGGTGTGTACAGGCCTTAACGTTAATAACTTTCTGCTGCCAGCATTTCTGGAAATGAACGAGGATAACACTTTTTTTTAAGACCTAACTAAATTAAATTTAAGACCTCGGGTGAAAATCTGGCCGTTTTTAAGACATTTTAAGGCCTTAAATTTAAAAAAATTCAATTTTAGACATTTTAAAGGTCCCATGGCATGAATTTTTCATTTTATGAGGTTTTTCAACATTAATATGAGTTCCCCTAGCCTGAATATTGTCCCCAAGTGGATAGAAATGTTGATCGGTGTAAACCCGAGTTCTGGCTGTCTTTCTCTGCCTTTGAGAAAATGACAGGCCAGACGAGCCAATCCTGAAGTCTCCTGGTTTGACGTCCAAGCAGGAACGGTTTCCTCCCTTTCCTCCGCCCAGAGAATCTGGCACGCCCATGCAAACGCTCGTCGAGAGATCATGGGTTGTGAACGAGTGAACACTGGCAGTTTCTCAGTGTTTGGATGTACAAATGAAAACAGAAGTCTTTCTTCAGTTCCTTCTGATCTGTGATCAGTGATTTCTGATGTGTAGCTAATTATTTATTATTCGTGCACACACAGCGGCTTCTCTCTCTCCAGACAGAACGGTGTTTTCGTGTTTTCTATCTTGTGAGTCAGTGTTTTTGTACGTCCTCGTCGCGTCTATCGGTTCTAAAATGTGCATACAGTCGGGAGTTTCTGCTCAACATCGGCAGAGCCACATCTTTAGAGATAAACTTCACACACGCCGAAGCTCGGGCTTCAACATCCCCGACCCCCAGTACTGCATCTGGCCCACAGCGGAGGCACCAAACGCGGGTGAGATTAAGCAGAAGGAGGGTGAGCGTGAGGGTATCCGGCTAGGCTAGCCAGCTTTCCCCACAATAAACTGGATTACATTCGATTACAGCTGTTGTGTCTTTGTTTGCGCTGTGTAACGTTACTCAATGCGCGTCACTGACGCTTTTCATATGATTGGAACATATCTAGAAATAATGCTTTAATCAAACTTACTAACTCGTTCATCTCGACAGCTGTAATGGTACATTGCATGTGTTACAAAGTTGGTAATAATGATGAAGACGGAGTCGGCGTGACTGGGACTCGTGTTTATTCAGAACTCTCAGATACAAACACAATAAACTCGCGCTGACAGACAGCGCTCTCATAACTCAGTAATTACTATAAATAACTTTGTTAGCAATCGCTCCGTCTCCGTGATGTCCGGTTCGCGAACGAATCATTCTTTTGAATCGGTTCTTTTTAGTGAACCGAACCAGTTCACCAAATCGGACTGAATCGTTCTAAACGGTTCGCGTCTCCAGTCAGCGCTGATCCATAATTTAACTATAATAACTAAAGTTACTAACTTTCTGACATGAGTGACAGCCCCTCCGACTAGAAATAAACTAATAACCTGAAGTATATTCTGTAACTACAACAGTTCAGACATGCTGAAAACTGATGTGAAGTGAACTCAGGTCCATCCGTCTCTCTGGCAGCTGCTCCTGCCTCGTAGACCTCGTTAAACCACGCCCCCTCCGCTCATTTCAAATGCAAAGATGTCAGCCAATCACAACAGTGGGCGTTTTTACTGAAGTCTCACAGCAGACACGCCTCTTGAAACAGGGCAGTCAGCCACAGGGCAAACATCAGTATAGACAAAATGCCTTTTATTTCTAAATTATGACATTTTATGATGTAAAAATCATACTAACAATATAAGTACACCTCAGGAAACACTATAAAATAATAGAAAAATGCCATGCCATGGGACCTTTAAGACTTTTTAAGACCCTAAAAAACTACAAGTTCAGTAGAGTTTGGAAAATCCTGTACACAGTAATGATCAGTTTATCTCTTCTCCTGTCTCGGAAAATGTCCGGATTTTTAAATCATCCTCCAGTTGCTTATTTTAATTGTCGTTTGTTCGGCTAGGTGTTCACAGCACATTGAAAACATGCTTCGACGCGCACCTCTGTGATAAAGGCCTATGATATTATATCTGTACCTTCTGACTGAGGATGGCTTTGATGGCGTTCTCCACCTCTGCAGGATCTTCAATGTTGACGGTCCAGACGTGTGGCCGCCCGATGTACACCTCAGCATAGGGGTGCTGGGAGGTCAGCTGGGGTCAAAGGTCAAACGGAGGTCAGATCTGACCGATGGTAATCTAATGTTAGATGAAGAAGAATGAAGTACCTCTCTGAGCGTGGGCTTGCCCTTGAAGAAATCTGTGTTCTTGCTGCTTTTAGGCGGGTCGAACCTTGGGTTCAGGAAAGCGCAGCCATTGGCTATGGCCTCCAGAGGGGCGGGGCCTTCGTAAGGAAAGGACAGCCCAACAAAAAGCTGGAGAGGAAACAGAGTCATGTCACTTTAACCTCATCTCTATAATAAACATAAATATTACATCAATTAAAGTAACACACAACTCACTTTGACTGAAACGTGCCATTTATGTGTTCTATAAATAATGCCATAAAGTCAATTTATTAATCATAACAAAAAATATGTATATATATTGATATTGTATTTATATTCTGTAACAAAGAAGTCACTTTGACTTCTGAGGACTGAAACATGTCATTTATGAGATGTTTAATATGTAAATTTAGCTAAAGCATATATATATATTAAATTATCATCATATTAATATAGAATTATGAAAATTATTAACAAAAATATATATAAATTATAAAAAATGTTATGCTTATAATGACTAATTATCTTAATATTAAACAGTTATTAAATTGTTATATAAACGCAACTAATAATGATAATAATCCTGAGCTTATATTAAATGAGTATTATTATTATTTTTATAATAAAATTAATATACAATTGAATTAATAACGTACAAATATTTAAATATATTGATATTATTATATATATAAATAAATAAATATAATGATATAACATTATTATTAGATTAATATAAAATGAGTTATAATGTAAAATATATTGATATTACATTATATATACTGATATATTACTATTATTATATTAATTTACAGTTATTTAAAACGTAGAAATATATAAATAAATATATGAATATAGCATTATATATAAATATACTGACAGTATTATTATTGTTAGAATAATATAAAATTATTTATAATGTAAAAAAATATACATATATTGATAAATTAGAATTTTATATATATATATATATATATTAGATTAATATACAGTTATTTAAAATGTTAAAAATATTTAAATATATTGATACTGCATTATTTATAAATATACTGGCAGTATAAAATATATAAAATGATTTATTATGTATGTATATATATATATATATATATATATATATATATATATATATATATACATATATATATACATATACATATACATATATATACATATACATATATATACACACACACATATATTGATATAGCATTATATATAAATGTACTGATACAATATTATTATTTTTAGATTAATGTACAATTATTCATTATATATATATATATATATATTGATATTGTATTTTTAAATCAACAACAATTAATTCAATATGGAAACGCAGCCCAAGCCTATATTAAATTATCATTATATTATTCATATAAAATGTATTCACAATGTAAAATAAAGTATTAATATTCTGTGTTAAATAAACTCAACAGAAATTCTGAGCACTGTTTCCGTTCAACCCATTTAACATTCATTTTGATACTTAAATGTAACGTAGATTTGATAACACACACACACACACACACACACACACACACACACACACACACACACACACACACACACACACACACACACACACACACACACACACACACACACACACACACACACACACACACACACACACACACACACACACACACACACACACACACACACACACACACACACACACACACACACACACACACACACACACACACACACACACACACACGTTTTCCTCCTAACTCAGCCTGATTTCATCTATAACTCTCCTCTCAGCGTGAGCAGGACAGAGAGATGCATTTAGCGGATCCAGCGAGGGAATTCTGGGACACGTTAAACAAGCTCTCCGAGGGAAACATCAAACAAACGCTCCATTGATGGGAACCTGACAGCTGATTCCCACAGCCAATGAGAGCACAGCAAACCTATAAACTAATCATAACCAGCTCTGATGATCATCCAGCTCAATCCCACAATCCCCGGCTCAATAGTGTTGTATTCATCTCTAGATGACTTAAGCAAATGTTTCCATGCGGCGAGCAGAGGCGCTGCGGCCCATACACACTTCTACAATAGTGTGTTTGTGGAAGTGTGGACACACAATGGCTGATCTGTGCTGAGACGGACAGCTGACCACGCGCTTGAGCTGACCAATCAGATTAACCCTTCATGAGGGATGCTAGTTTAACCTCATTCACTTCAGAAAAGGTCATTAGAGCATTAACAAACATAACATCAAATGTAGAAAATAATCATGTATACTATTAATATAACATTTTTTTTATATTTACATTTTTTATTCGTAATATAAAATTACAAATAAAATATATATTTTTATATAATTTGCTATCAAAATAATATTATTGTTAATATTAATAACAAAAACTAATTATAACAATTTATTAGAATTATATGTATTGGGACATAACACTAATAATAAAGTCATTAGCAATTACATTTTACAATCTAATCAAAATCATCAATAACAACAATAAAGTTAATAAAATATGAAGTTTAATATTACTATTAATATTAGAGAATTACAGTTAATACTCATAATTAACTTTATTTTAATATCATCTGTGATATTATTAAATCTATTAATATGAATAAAACACTAATTCTAACGAATTGTATTTTATTTACTTAAAACAATATATTATCAAAATTATAAAGAATTATAATGAAAAATAACATGAATAAAAATAGGATTTAGAAATAAATAATTTGAAGTAAAAACTGCACACAAAAAATATTAATAGAATATGATTACGAATAAAACAATCATCATCCAATAAATAAACCTATAAAGTTGTAAAAATATGTATTTTTTACTCACACACTCACACTCACACTCACACTCACACTCACACTCACACTCACACTCACACTCACACTCACACTCACTCTATATAGCATACCATTTAAATAATAAATAACATAAATGTAGCACTATAAATAATAATAATTATAATAATAAAATAAAAATATTACTATTAATATTAACAAATTATAACAAATATTTTTGTAATTATTTATATATATTATTTAAATAATATATACATTTATAAATTACTAAATATATTTTATTCAAATGAAAACGATTAATAATAATAACAATAAAAAATGTACATTAAATTAGTGTTTTAATATATTAAATATATATTATGTTAAACATAATAATGTATAATATTATTAAAAATAAATTTTATTTAAATTACCAAAATCAATATATAAATAATAATAATAATAATAATAATAATAATAATAATAATAATAATAATAATGATAAAATACCATTAATAAAAAATTAAAGTTGAAGTAAACACAAATTAAAACAAATATTTTTTTAATTATTTATGTATTATAAATGACTAAATATATTTGATAAAAATTAAAATGATTAATAATAATACTAAAGTAACAATAATAATAAAAAGTAACATTAAATTAATGTTTTAATATATTAAATATAATAATCTATACTATTATTAAAATTAAAACACTAATTATGAAATTATTATTACTACTATTTATATATATTATAAAAAACATTCTACTAAATTGTTATATAATCAAAATAACAACCTATTATAATATAATATTAACAACATATATAGCATTATTGTCATTTATAGTTTTGATTATATAAATGAATAATAATAATAATTATTATTAAAGGTGCACTATGTAAGTTTTCCGTCCGCTGGAGGTCGCCTGTTCAAAACAAAATCTTACATAGTGCAGCTTTAAGTGTTAAAAAGTTCTGTTGTTGTCCAACAGGTGGCAGCAGAGACACTGAAGAGAGCCTGAGTTCTTCATCAAGTGTGTGAGAGGCAACATTTGCATGTCTGAGGAGATCCGGGGACTTTGCTTATGTGTAAATGAGTCTCAGCATTGATGGATCAGTCTCAAGAGCAGATGAAAATCAAGCGGCCTCGTTCTCTTTAGGACTTTGCATCGAGCTCAAAGCGAGGAAAAGGGCTGAGGCCGGAGGAAATGAAGCAGCACATCCTCTCTCTCGAAGTTGATCTTCTGGGTCGTCTAAACCAGGGCTTTTCAAACCTTAGGATGCCAAGGACCTCCAAATATGACGAACTTTTATGAGGGACCCCCTTCCTAAAATCCATCTATTTTTATGTACGAAAAAACATTTAAACTGTTTGATAAATAGTAAGTGTGACATTATAAACAGGGCTGTCAAAAGATTAATCGCGATTAATCGCATCCAAAATAAAAGTTTGTGTTTACATATGTGTGTGTACTCTGTTAATTATTATTTATATATAAATACACACACATTCATGTATATATTTAAGAAAAAAAAAATATTTTTATTAGGGCTGTCAAAAGATTAATCGTGATTAATCGCATCCAAAATAAAAGTTTGTGTTTACATAATATATGTGTGTGTACTCTGTTAATTATTATGTATATATAAATACACACACAAGCATGTATATATTTAAGAAATATTTGCATGTATATACTGTATATACATTTATATAATCTATAATATATATAAATATAAATGTTTTATATATAAAAATTAGGGCTGTCAAAAGATTAATCGTGATTAATCGCATCCAAAATAAAAGTTTGTGTTTACATAATATACAGTCCCCTCCAAAAGTATTGGAACAGTGAGGACTATTCCTTTATTTTTTCTGTAGACTGAAAACATTTGGGTTTGACATCAAACAATTTATATGAGACAAAAGATCAACATTTCAGCTTTTATTTCCAGGTATTTACATCTGGATCTGATACACAACTTAGAAGATATAACCTTTTGTTTGAACCCACCCAATTCTAATGTGACCAAAAGTATTGGAACAGATTAACTTAAAATAGATTAAAGTGAATAAGACTTAATATTTAGTTGAAAATCCTTTGTTTGCAATAACTGCATCAAGCCTATGACCCATTGACATCACCAAACTTTTGCATTCTTCTTTTGTAATGCTTTTCCAGGCTTCCACTGCAGCCTCTTTCAGTTGTTGTTTGTTTTGGGGGGTTACTCCCTTCGGTCTCTTTTTTAGCAGGTAAAATGCATGCTCTATAGGGTTTAAGTCTGGAGATTGACTTGGCCAGTCTAAAACCTTCCACTTTTTGCCCCTGATGAACTCCTTTGTTGCTTTGGCACTGTGTTTTGGGTCATTATCTTGCTGCATGATGAAGGATCTCCCAATCAGTCTGGTTGCATTTTTCTGTAAATTGGCAGACAAAATGTTTCTGTACACTTCAGAGTTCATTTTGCTGCTGCCATCATGTGTTACATCATCAATGAAGATCAATGAGGCCGTCCCAGAAGAAGCCATGCAAGCCCAAGCCATGACATTACCTCCACCGTGTTTCACAGATGAGCTTGTATGTTTGGGGTCATGAGCAGATCCTTTTTTTCTCCAAACTTTAGCCTTTCCATCACTTTGGTAGAGGTTAATCTTTGTCTCATCAGTCCATAAAACTTTGCCCCAGAATGTTTGAGGCTTGTCTCTGTAGTTTTTGGCAAATTCCAGCCTGGCCTTCTTATTCTTCTTGCTTATGAGAGGTTTGCATCTTCTGGTGTAGCCTCTGTACTTTTGTTCATGAAGTCTTCTGCGGACAGTAGACTGTGATACCTTCACTCCTGCCCTCTTGAGGTTGTTGCTGATGTCACTAACAGTTGTTTTAGGGTCTTTCTTTACAGCTCTCACAATGTTTCTGTCGTCAACAGCTGATGTTTTTCTTGGTCTACCCATTCGAGGTCTGTTACTTAGTACACCAGTGGTTTCTTTCTTCTTCAGGACATTCCAAATGGTTGTACTTGCTATGGTCAATGTTTGTGCAATGGCTCTGATTGATTTTCCATCTTCTCTCAGCTTCACAATTGCTTGTTTTTCACCCATAGACAGCTCTCTGGTTTTCATGTTGGTTACACGTCTAACTATAAATGCAGTCTGCACAGGCAAAACCCAAATCTGAAACTGAGTGCAGACATTTAGTGCTATTTATTGTTTGAATAATCAATGAAATAGGACACACCAGGGCAACAAAACACACCTGTCAGTCACATGTTCCAATACTTTTGGTCACATGAGAATTGGGTGGGTTCAAACAAAAGGTTATATCTTCTAAGTTGTGTATCAGATCCAGATGTAAATGCCTGGAAATAAAAGCTGAAAGATTGATCTTTTGTCTCATATAAATTTTTGGATGTCAAACCCAAATGTTTTCAGTCTACAGAAAAAATAAAGGAATAGTCCTCACTGTTCCAATACTTTTGGAGGGGACTGTATGTGTGTGTACTCTGTTAATTATTATTTATATATAAATACACACACAAGCATGTATATATTTAAGAAAAAAATATTATTTTTATTATGGCTGTCAAAAGATTAATCGTGATTAATCGCATCCAAAATAAAAGTTTGTGTTTACATAATATATGTGTGTGTACTCTGTTAATTATTATTTATATATAAATACACACACTAGCATGTATATATTTAAGAAAAAATTATTATTTTTATATATAAAACATTTATATTTATATATATTATTGATTATATAAATGTATATACAGTATATACATGCAAATATTTCTTAAATATATACATGAATGTGTGTGTATTTATATATAAATAATAATTAACAGAGTACACACACATATATTATGTAAACACAAACTTTTATTTTGGATGCGATTAATCGCGATTAATCTTTTGACAGCCCTAATTATAAATACAACATATTGTTTCCCAACTTAAATTGGCTATTAATGTTGGATGTATAAACCTGAAGAAGAACATTTTCAATGAAAAATGATTAAAAGTGCATCTATCCATCATATAACTGCTCCACACGGCCCCCGAGGGGTTAGGGTTAGGCCTTCCGAAGTGAAAAATATACATATTTAAAACTTTATAGACCAAAATAACTAGCTTCCGGCGGATTCCTCGCAGAAGATAGAGCAAAACAAACAACCGGTCATGAATTAGAGTCTAAAACGAGAATTTGAAAAGTGAAATGGCGGAAGATTTCGATATAAGAGAAGAGGGGCGAAGAGTTTGTAGCTCAGCACTATCAGCTTAAAAATTATTTGTATAAGCAACTTTCACAATAAATGTATGCAAGCAGCGTACATATGCAAGCAGCGTACACAAAAACTAAAGATACAAAGCAAACATATACAATTCTGGAATGTATATGGCAAGAAAAGAGAAAAACATTTAGAAATGAAACTGAAATGAATATTAGGTCGACTTTATCCATTTTTGCTTTGTCTTTTTATTTTCTGAAATTTTCTGGGGACCCCTTATGTGGCGTTCACACCGGACGCGATTCGCGCGAATAATTCGCGCTAATCGCGCGAAGGTGGACGCGTGTACATTTTGAGTTTACTCACGCGAATCGCGCGTGACATTCACTGCACAACAGATGCGAATTCGCGTCATGGGCGGGGCTTCCGCCAGCAGCTCGTCTCGTTGAGAAATGGCTGACATGGGCTGTGTTTACACGTCTTTTTTTTTTGTTCATATCTACTGTTAATGTGTGACAAAACGTAGTTTTAAGACTTTTTCAGTCGATAATGTAGTTGTTTAAAGCTCAAATCTGTGGTTTATTTACATAAACAGTGCCTATTTGAACATTTTATCTGCCGCTTTCGGAGTTGTGAGCTCCAGCGGACAGCGCGCTCAGCGCACGTGAAAGCCGGCGAGGGCAACCTTTCCTCGGCCAGTCCTTCTGCCGCTGGCTCTGATGTCTCTGTGGCGTCTCGAGCTATAATTCGTCTTGTAACGGCCGATCTTTGCTCTCATGGATCTATAATTTGTTCCCTGGCAAATCGTTTAGGCTGAGGGCAAAGATAAGTTTCATTACCTTATATTTTTAGGCTATAACTGTATGTTGCAGTTGTAACGTTAGCCTACTAGCACTGACTTTGATGTTTGACTGAATTGTTTGCTTTATTTCATGTATAGCTTGTTATACATTACTTTTACTTTTGTATTATTGATCATACATAAACTTGCATTTAACAAAAAGAGACTGTGTTGTGTTTCATGTCATTTAATGTTATCACAGTGATAATCATATTGTCTGAACCAGATATTAATATACAGATTTTCTCCTCATTGTTGTCACTACTAGAGCAAGCTCCTGATTGGTTAACGCGGCGCGAAATATCCGCCAAAGTTCAGATTTTTCAACTTGAGCGTTTTGCGCGTTTCACGCGATTTGCGCGTTCAAAACGCTCAATTCGCGTCCTTCGCGCCGCCTCAATTGCGCGAATCGCGCGAATCTCGCCGCCTCATTCGCGCGAATCGCGCCGCAGAATGCCATTTCGCATCTCTGCATTGACTTAACATGTAAATCACTCGCGCGAATCGCGTCCGGTGTGAACGCACCATTAGAACAGGGCTGTCCAAACTTTTTTTAAAGAGGGCCAGATTTGATGTTGTGAACATACCCGGGGGCCGGTCCCTTTACTAATATATATATATATATGACATGTTTTGTTTCTTGGAAACATGACAGATTTGACAAAAGCTTGAGCTGACAGTAGAGTAGCTTGAGATAGGACACAGGAAATGTAGAGATATTGCACAATATCTGTAAAACTTTCATCAACCAAAAAGTTTTAACGGGTGAAATTTAAATATTATTTCTGAGTTAGAACTCTATTCTTCTTTAAATTTAACAAGTGCTCTATTTAGATCACCACAGGGTAAAACCACACTACACAAAATACTTTTCTTACTTGTTTTTTTTCCAGTCCAATTATCTAAAAATTCTTCAATCAAGATGCTTTTACTAAGGAAAATTACATATTTGTTCTTGATTCCTGGGGGAATTGAGTTTTTGCTTGAAACAAACTAAATTATCTGCCAATGGATTCGACAAATAATCTTGTTTCTGTTTGGGACACAATAAACAAGATTCCAAACAGAAACATTATTTTTCTTCCCCCATTGGCAGATATATTTGCTTGTTTTAACCAAAAACTCACTTCAATTTCATTTTATTTTCCAGAAAACAAGAAAAAATATCTAATGTAATTTAACTTCTCGTAAATGCATCTTGATTTAAGAATTTTTAGATATATTTATAGTAGAAACAAGACAAAAATACTAAATTACAGCATTTTTTGCAGTGCACACAAGGCATAAAGTTTAAAAAACATATATATTTCTATATCTAGAATGGCTTTATGGTATTTAGTCTATAAACATATGAATACAAATGCACAAAACTGCAAGTTTATGACAAAAATAGTCTGTAATTTGCCTTTTATTACTCATTTAATACATGTCTATATTACAAATTAAATAAAATGAGATATTAACCTACATTTCTGACAAATGACCACGGTTACAGTTACCACAGTAAACACATGATAATGTTGGCATTGTTTGAAAAGTATTTGAACTGAATCAGCTGATTTGCAGGTTAGTGTTGTTGATTAAGTCAGTGCTGTTTAACTGGATTTAAATTAAATTAAATCACAGAGAGTTTCGCAGCTCGTACCGGAGACCTCTGCGCCAAACTCTAAAGCTTCTCATTGGCTGTTTAGTGGTCATGTAATCGAGACACTCAGCAGGTAAACACATTTGTTCAGAGCTCGCGAGTTTAGCGCTGTTTCGTTCCGCTTTTGCCGCTGTTTCCCTGGCCTAAAGTCTAGTACTGACACCTTGTGGTGACATCGTGAATCTGCACGATTTGTAAATTATCTGTGGCCACATATAATATATTTTAATAGACAAGCTGCGGGCCGTTTGATATTCATCCCCGAGCCGCATTTGGTAAGGGATCCTGAGAGGATTTTCTGTTTGTCAAACTCTCGTTAAGTTACGATTAAAGTCCCTGCTAACATACAAACCGAAATAACTAACTGTTCTCACGTCATGTACACTGTAGGTCAAAAACACATTTCAGTGCCTCTCCATATTAAACTGGTTATATGTAAATTCATTTAATTTTAGATATGTTTAAGGTCTACATTATCTGTCCTACTAAAGAGGACTCATGATGGGTATTATAGTGAAAGGAAGAGCTCGCACGCAGTTTATCGGAGTTGTTTTGCAGATACAAAGTTGACCAGTTATTAACTGCACCCTCGAAAAGGCATAAGCTCTGTGTGTATGTTTGTTTACTGTTAGTTGTGTGAGTGTTTTTGTGTAATTTGCTGTGTATGTTAATGCTAATGCAACAGAGAGAGTTTGTGAATGAGACGTTAATGCGCACTTCTTATGCTTTGTTTGTTCAGCTCTTGCGATGATTTTTTGGAGTGAAAAACGATGCAATAAACTTGATAAACCATCAGTTAAAGGGTTAGTTCACCCAAAAATGTAAATTCTGTCATTAATTACTGACCCTCATGTCGTTGGACACCCGTCAGACCTCCGTTCATCTTCAGACACAAATGAAGATATTTTAGTGTAAAGCTGATGCTGAGAAAGGCCTCCATTGGCTCAATGCACTTTACACTCTCAAGACCCTTAAAAGACACTAAAGACGTCGTTACAAAGTCCATCTCACTACAGCGGCTCTACAATAACTTTATGGAGTGACGAGAATAGTTTTTGTGCGCAAAAAAAACATAAATAACGACTTATATAGTGATGACGATTTCAAAACACGGCATCATGAAGCTTTGAAGCGTTATGAATCAGTGAGTCGACTCAGCGGTTTGGAGCGTTATGAATCAGTGAGTCGATTCAGCGGTTCAGAGCGTTATAAATCAGTGAGACGATTCAGCGGTTTGGAGCGTTATGAATCAGTGAGTCTATTCAGCGGTTTGGAGCGTTATGAATCAGTGAGACGATTCAGCGGTTTGGAGCGTTATGAATCAGTGAGTCGATTCAGCGGTTTGGAGCGTTATGAATCAGTGAGTCGATTAAGCGGTTTGAAGCGTTATGAATCAGTGAGTCAATTCAGCGGTTTGAAGCGTTATGAATCAGTGAGTCGATTCAGCGGTTTGGAGCATTATGAATCAGTGAGTCGATTCAGCGGTTTGGAGCGTTATGAATCAGTGAGTCGATTCAGCGGTTTGGAGCATTATGAATCAGTGAGTCGTTTCAGCGGTTTGGAGCATTATGAATCAGTGAGTCGATTCAGCGGTTTGAAGCGTTATGAATCAGTGAGTCGATTCAGCGGTTTGAAGCGTTATGAATCAGTGAGTCGATTCAGCGGTTTGAATCGCCAAAGTCACGTATTTCAGCAGTTTGGCGGTTTGACACGCGATCCGAATCATGAATCGACTCACTGATTCATAACGCTTCGAAGCTTCATGAGGCCGTGTTTTGAAATCGTCATCACTATAGAAGTCGTTATTTAGGGTTTTTTTGCGCACAAAAACTATTCTCGCCGATTCATAAAGTTATTGTAGAGCCGCTGTAGTGAGATGGACTTTGTAACGACGTCTTTAGTGTCTTTTAAGGGTCTTGAGAGTGTAAAGTTGAGCCAATGGAGGCCTTTCAGAGCATCAGATTTACACTAAAATATCTTCATTTGTGTCTGAAGATGAACGGAGGTCTGACGTACGGTGGCCCAGTAGTGCACAACACAACGAAATTTAAAAAGCATACATAAGTTCACAACACAACGAAATAAATCCAAAACACAACGGAATGAAACCACAAAACAACGAAATCAAGCCACAACACAACGAAAAGTCCACAACACAACAAAATAGCCACAACACAACGGAAATGCTCCCAACCACTCGGGGGCACTCGGAGCGCTGTAAAGTTGTCATGCACTGTTCTATAGAGTCGGCAATCTTACAAAGAAATCAATACCACAATTAGTTTTAACAGTATGTAGGCTAACCATTGTTTATCTATATGAAAAATTAATTTAAAATCACCTACATGCATTATAGCTGCATATTTATGCTCGAGAATGCTTTGACCCGATCCCACGGCGCTAAGGGAACGTCTACCAATTCCACCAATTGGTTGAAACGTATAATTTGTATGAATTAAAATTACTTTTAACATTTAAAAACAGACATGTTAAAATTTCACAGCTTGATTGTATTGGTAAAATTGACTTAATAATGCACAACACAACATTGGACTTTGAATTTTTTTTTTAATTCATACAAATTATGTTTCAACTTGGTGGAATTGGCAGACGCTCCCTTGGCGCCGAGGCAGCGGGTCAAAGCGTTCTCGAGTATAAATATGCAGCTATTATGCACGTAAGTGATTTTTAATTGATATTTCATGTCGATATACAACTGCACACTTAAAACTGATCGTAGTGTTTAAATATTTGTAAGATTGGCGAATCTATATAGAACAATGCAAGGAAAACTAACTTTACAGCACTCCGAGAGTCCCCTAGTGGTCAGGAGCATTTCCGTTGTGCTGTGGCTATTTCGTTGTGTTGTGGACTTTTCGTTGTGTTGTGGCTTGATTTCGTTGTGTTGTGGTTTCATTCCGTTGTGTTGTGAACTTATGTATGCTTTTTAAATTTTGTTGTGTTGTGCACTACTGGGCCACCGTACTGACGGGTGTCCAACCACATGAGGGTGAGGAATTAATGACAGAATTTTCATTTTTGGGTGAACTAACCCTTTAAGTTTGGCCATCATTCGGACGGGATATATTATACGCTACATTCTGTGTCCAAAAACATCTCGGGATAAGGTTTTCACACTGACAGCTGTCATTGTAAGATATAGCAACGTTTGTTTGTCCGAGTTAGCAACAGTAACTAAGGGGGGCGGGGCTTACCGATAGGTCAATTGCAGATGTTAGTTTAAAACACGTGTTTGCTCAAACCTTGGTCTCGCGTAGGAGGAACTGGAGGTCGCGTCCGCTGAGGATGCCGTGGTTCTTCACGTACCCCGGCAGGTGGACCGTACTCGTGCCGTGGACCGTGCCGTGAACTTCCATGTACGAATGAATGATGTCCAGGTATTTCTTTTTATCCTAAAACACAAACACACACACACACATGTGAGAAATAGTCGATACAACGGCATTAAAACACTCTGAAACCAGTTTTCATTTCTGCTGATGTAGGCAAGACTGTGTGGGCGGGGCTAAATATTTTGTAACTATATGTGACCCTGGCCACCAAAACCAGTAAAATTGAGATTCATGCATAATCTGAAAGCTGAGTAAATTATCTTTCTATTGATGTATGGATGTATTTGTTAAGATAGGACAACAATATGAATATCTAGGTGCAAAAAAGAAACCGCCTTTAAAGCTACACTGTGTGATATTTTCCCCCATCTAGTGGTGAACTGGTATATGACCATCCAGTGAATATTAGTTTCTGTTCCTCTCAATTCCGATTTCGTTTTAACTCCTACGGTGGCCGATTTAGTCCAAGATTAACATGGCTTCCAGTTCGACCTCGTCCACATTCGACACGGTGCCATCGAGTGTTAAAACGCCAAAGGCGAAGCTTGGATTTACGGGTATGTCCCTCTTTGGCTAATGTACTTTCAAGATGGAGGGGCAACATGGCGACCCGCATTCGAACCCTCACCCGTATGTATTTTCAATGGCATATTATAAACTTACGAGAATAAATATACATTAATATACATTATATTTTTGAAAGAACTAAGTGTTTTTAGCTAAGAATAAACTAAAAAAGTTACAGTGTAGCTTTAAAGTTGTCCAAATGAAGTCCTTAGCAAGGCATATTACTACTAATAATACATTTTTGTTATATTTACGGTATGCAATATACAAAATATCTTCATGATACATCTTTACTTAAAGGAACACGCCACTATTTTTGAAAATAGGCTCATTTTCCGTCTCCCCTAGAGTTGGTCTAATCAGATTCAATGATCTATGCTAAGCTATGCTAAAAGTGCAGACCCGGAGATCGGCTGAATGGATTCGAAAACGGTAAAACTCAACTGTTTAACTCTAGGGGAGACAAAAAATGATTTTCAAAAATAGTGGCGTGTTCCTTTAATATCCTAATGATTTTTGGCATAAAAGAAAAATCAATAATTTTGACCCATTGTTGGCTATTGCCACAAATATACCCGTGCGACTTATGACTGGTTTTGTGCTCCAGGGTCATACATAGACATATATATATATAATTAATAATAATAATAATAATAAAATACCTTTTACATAATCAAAATGTACTAACAATAATAAAAATGAACATTATTAACAATAAATAAATGAGCAAATTAAATTTTTTTCTAGTTCTCAGTGTGAACTTTGAGCAGAAGCAGACAGGAACCGTCACACAGGACTCGAGGGGAAACCACGAGGAGAAGAGAATAAAATCAAGCCTTTCCTTTACAAACACTCAAAGAATACAGAGACGCCCACTTCCTGTCAAAGAGTGGGAAAAGAAATACAGCTGCTGGATGTGTGTGTGTGTGTGTGTGTGTGTGTGTGTGTGTGTGTGTGTGTGTGTGTGTGTTTCACAAGAACCAAATGAGAGTAAAAACACTACTAAAAAAATATTTATAAAACATAATTAAAAAATTAAAAAAACAATCATCATAAATAAAAACCTAAAACATGTATAATATGCATATATGTGTGTGTGTGTGTGTGAGAGAGAGTGTGTGTGTGTGTGTGTGTGTGTGAGAAAGAGAGTGTGTGAGAGAGAGTGTGAGAGTGTGTGTTTGTGAGAGTGTGTGTGAGTGTGTGTTAGAGATAGAGAGAGAGAGAGTGTGTGTGTGTGTGTGTGTGTGTGTGTGTGTGTGTGTGTGTGTGTGTGTGTGTGTGTGTGTGTGTGTGTGTGTGTGTGTGTGTGTGTGTGTGTGTGTGTGTGTGTGTGTATGTGTGTGTGTGTGTGTGAGAGGACTGGTAATCATCACGTTATGGGGACAAAATGTCCCCACAAAGATAGCAATATCCGAAATCCTCATCCTTGTGGGGACATTTTTAGGTCCCCATGAGGAAAACATCTTATAAATCAGACTAAGTGATGTTTTTTGAAAATGTAAAATTGCAGAATGTCTCCTGTGAGGGTTAGGTTTAGGGGCAGTGTAGGGGGATAGCATATACGGTATGTACGGTATAAAAACCATTAGGCCTATGGAAAGTCCCCATAAAAGATGAAAACACTACGTGTGTGTGTGTGTGTGTGTGTGTGTGTGTGTGTGAGAGAGAGATTGTGTTTTTTTTTTAGGTTTTTATTTATTTGATGATGATTATGGTTAACTAAATAAATAATTGATTGATTTAAGAATAAATAATTTGAATAAATAAACTACTAATTAATTTATCAAATATGTAATATGAGCGCAAGGTCACAATAACCAGGTGAGAAAAAAACTGTACTAAAAAATATTAATACAACATTATTACAAATAAACCATAATTATCAATCAAATAAATAAAAACCAAAAAAAGTTGTAAAATATGTATTTTTTTAACATGCATACACACAAACTCTTAAATATCCCATTTAATCCCATTTAAATAATAAATAACATAAATGTAGAACTTTAAAAATGAATGATAAATAAAATCATGAACAAAATCAATTATTACAATCAAAATGATAAACGTAGCATTAACATTTTTTAGGGCTGTCAAAAGATTAATCGCGATTAATCGCATCCAAAATAAAAGTTTGTGTTTACATAATATGCGTGTGTACTCTGTTAATTATTATTTATATATAAATACACACACAAACATGTATATATTTAAGAAAAAAATATTATTTTTATTTATAAAACATTTATATTTATATATATTATAGATTATATAAATGTATATACATGGAAATATTTCTTAAATATATACATGAATGTGTGTGTATTTATATATAAATAATAATTAACAGAGTACACACACATATATTATGTAAACACAAACTTTTATTTTGGATGCGATTAATCGCGATTAATCTTTTGACAGCCCTAAAAAATATATATTAAAATATATAAAAAAATTATTATACAAAAATGTAATAATTAAACTACTACTACTAAACAACTAATAATAATTAAATAATTACAAATGTAATATTTAAAAATCTATTTGTCAAATATTTTAGTCTCAAAATGTTTCGCTGGATTCAGGTCTGAGTTATCAGAACACACACTACCGAACAGAATATCAATGATCTCCTAGTTTAATCGTCAGTTAGTTCCTCGTTTCATCGACTAACACACACGCAATGATACGATTATGGGAGCGTTGAGTAGGAGACGCACACACTGACATCAGCTAGGCGTTCACATATTAAAGAGCATCTGTGTTTGAGAGAGAAAACAAACACACAGATACAATACATGTGAACTTGTGAATGCGATGAATGTGTGTGTGTGTGTGTGTGTGTGCGTAAAGACACAGCCAAGACTTTATTTGCATTTCAAAAGCCTATACACATGTCCTCTGATCTCTAGACGACACACACACACATTCCCCGATACAGGGTCTATGCTCAAGTATGTTTCCATGGAAACCAGTCCTTGAGAGGCTGTGCAATAGCAGGTCTTTCTCTCTATCTCTATCTCTATCTCTATCTCTATCTCTATCTCTATCTCTATCTCTATCTCTATCTCTATCTCTATCTCTATCTCTATCTCTATCTCTATCTCTCTCTCTCTCTCTCTCTCTCTCTATCTCTATCTCTCTCTCGGTGAAGGGCGGCATCAGTAAAATTGCATGAGGTTAAATGCAAATGCCAATGTAAATGTCCTCTTTCTGACCCTTACACGGTGTCCTAACTACATGCGACGCACGCGATAAAAGGCATCTTTCCATGTTAATCAGAGTTTGTGTCCTAACCAGCCGTGACACGCAATGAATCTATTTTAGAAACGGTTTCCATTTCTGCGACGTCATGGCTGGAACAACACAAAACATGGCAATGATGATCTCAGGTAGTGCTCAGCTTTGTAACGTATTTTCTATGTAGGGCTGCCACTAACGACTATTTTTATATCGATTATCGACTGCTTTATCGATTGCTCTATTGACTACTTTATCGATTACTCTAATGACTGCTTTATCGATTAATCTAATGACTGCTTTACCGATTAATCTGTCGGCTGCTTTATCGATTAATCTGTCTGCTGCTTTATCGATTAATCTGTCTGCTGCTTTATCGATTAATCTAATGACTGCTTTATCGATTAATCTGTCTGCTGCTTTATCGATTAATCTAATGACTGCTTTATCGATTAATCTGTCTGCTGCTTTATCGATTAATCTGTCTGCTGCTTTATCGATTAATCTGTCGGCTACTTTATCGATTAATCTGTCGGCTGCTTTATCGATTAATCTGTCTGCTGCTTTATCGATTAATCTGTCGGCTGCTTTATCGATTAATCTGTCGGCTGCTTTATCGATTAATCTGTCGGCTGCTTTATCGATTAATCTGCCGGCTGCTTTATCGATTAATCTGTCGGCTGCTTTATCGATTAATCTGCCTGCTGCTTTATCGATTAATCTGTCGGCTGCTTTATCGATTAATCTGTCGGCTGCTTTATCGATTAATCTGTCTGCTGCTTTATCGATTAATCTGTCGGCTGCTTTACCGATTAATCTGTCGGCTGCTTTGTCGATTAATCTGTCGGCTGCTTTGTCGATTAATCTGTCGGCTGCTTTATCGATTAATCTGTCGGCTGCTTTATCGATTAATCTGTCGGCTGCTTTATCGATTAATCTGTCGGCTGCTTTATCGATTAATCTGTCGGCTGCTTTATCGGTTACTCTATTGACTACTTTATCGATTACTCTATTGACTACTTTATCGATTAATCTGTCGGCTGCTTTACCGATTAATCTGTCGGCTGCTTTATCGATTACTCTATTGACTACTTTATCGATTAATCTAATGACTGCTTTATCGATTACTCTATTGACTACTTTATCGGTTAATCTGACACCTGCTTTATCGATTAATCTATCGGATAATTTATTGACTACTTTATCGGTTAATCTTTCGACTGCTTTATCGGTTAATCTGACGCCTGCTTTATCGATTAATCTGACACCTGCTTTATCGGTTAATCTATCAGCTGCTTTATCGGTTAATCTTTTGACTGCTATATCGGTTAATCTATCGACTGCTTTATGATTAATCTGTCGTCTGCTTTATCGCCTAATTTGTCGATTAATCTATTGACTACTTTATCGGTTAATCTGTCGACTGCTTTATCGGTTAATCTGTCAACTGCTTTACCGATTAATCTATTGGCTACTTTATCGATTAATCTGCCGACTGCTTTTGAACGGCTGTGTAAATGTCTGTGTAAACGTTCATGTCTATGAGAGCAAGAAAAAATGTGTTCTGTATTATAACTCATACTGTGTTTAACAAAAAAAAGCATGACAACTTTCCCTAAATGTAAATGCGAATACCATCTTTCAGGATGTTTTTTATTGTGTTACTGTAACTTTAAGAAATGTAAATGCGAATACCATCTTTCAGGATGTTTTTTACTGTATTACTGTAACTTTAAGAAATGTAAATGCGAATACCATCTTTCAGGATGTTTTTTTCGCGTATTACCGTAACTTTAAGAAATGTAAATGCGAATACCATCTTTCAGGATGTTTTTTTCCTGTATTACCGTAACTTTAAGAAATGTAAATGCGCATACCATCTTTCAGGATTTTTTTTACTGTATTACTGTAACTTTAAGAAATGTGAATGCGAATACCATCTTTCAGGATGTTTTTTACTGTATTACTGTAACTTTAAGAAATGTAAATGCGAATACCATCTTTCATGATGTTTTTTTCCTGTATTACCGTAACTTTAAGAAGTGTAAATGCGAATACCATCTTTCAGGATGTTTTTTACTGTATTACTGTAACTTTAAGAAGTGTAAATGCGAATACCATCTTTCAGGATGTTTTTTACCTGTATTACTGTAACTTTAAGAAGTGTAAATGCGAATACCATCTTTCAGGATGTTTTTTACTGTATTACTGTAACTTTAAGAAGTGTAAATGTGAATACCATCTTTCAGGATGTTTTTTACTGTATTACTGTAACTTTAAGAAATGTAAATGCGAATACCATCTTTCAGGATGTTTTTTACTGTATTACTGTAACTTTAAGAAATGTGAATGTGAATACCATCTTTCAGGATGTTTTTTACTGTATTACTGTAACTTTAAGAAATGTAAATGCGAATACCATCTTTCAGGATGTTTTTTACTGTATTACCGTAACTTTAAGAAATGTAAAAGCGAATACCATCTTTCAGGATGTTTTTTACTGTATTACCGTAACTTTAAGAAATGTAAATGCGAATACCATCTTTCAGGATGTTTTTTACTGTATTACTGTAACTTTAAGAAATGTAAATGCGAATACCATCTTTCAGGATGTTTTTTTCCTGTATTACTGTAACTTTAAGAAATGTGAATGCGCATACCATCTTTCAGGATGTTTTTTACTGTATTACTGTAACTTTAAGAAATGTGAATGCGAATACCATCTTTCTGGATGTTTTTACTGTATTACTGTAACTTTAAGAAATGTGAATGCGAATACCATCTTTCAGGCTGTTTTTTATTGTGTTACTGTAACTTTAAGAAATGTAAATGCGAATACCATCTTTCAGGATGTTTTTTATTGTGTTACTGTAACTTTAAGAAATGTGAATGCGAATGCGAATACCATCTATCAGGATGTTTTTTACTGTATTACCGTAACTTTAAGAAATGTGAATGCGAATATCATCTTTCCGGATGTTTTTTACTGTATTACTGTAACTTTAAGAAATGTAAATGCGAATACCATCTTTCAGGATGTTTTTTTCCTGTATTACTGTAACTTTAAGAAATGTGAATGCGCATACCATCTTTCAGGATGTTTTTTACTGTATTACTGTAACTTTAAGAAATGTAAATGCGAATACCATCTTTCAGGATGTTTTATATTGTGTTACTGTAACTTTAAGAAATGTGAATGCGAATACCATCTTTCAGGATGTTTTTTTACTGTATTACTGTAACTTTAAGAAATGTGAATGCGAATACCATCTTTCAGGATGTTTTTTTACTGTATTACTGTAACTTTAAGAAATGTGAATGCGAATACCATCTTTCAGGATGTTTTATATTGTGTTACTGTAACTTTAAGAAATGTGAATGCGAATACCATCTTTCAGGATGTTTTTTTACTGTATTACTGTAACTTTAAGAAATGTGAATGCGAATACCATCTTTCAGGATGTTTTTTTACTGTATTACCGTAACTTTAAGAAATGTGAATGCGAATACCATCTTTCAGGATGTTTTTTACTGTATTACTGTAACTTTAAGAAATGTAAATGCGAATACCATCTTTCCGGATGTTTTTTACTGTATTACTGTAACTTTAAGAAATGTAAATGCGAATACCATCTTTCAGGATGTTTTTTTCCTGTATTACTGTAACTTTAAGAAATGTGAATGCGCATTCCATCTTTCAGGATGTTTTTTACTGTATTACTGTAACTTTAAGAAATGTGAATGCGAATACCATCTTTCTGGATGTTTTTACTGTATTACTGTAACTTTAAGAAATGTGAATGCGAATACCATCTTTCAGGATGTTTTTTACTGTATTACTGTAACTTTAAGAAATGTGAATGCGAATACCATCTTTCAGGATGTTTTTTATTGTGTTACTGTAACTTTAAGAAATGTAAATGCGAATACCATCTTTCAGGATGTTTTTTATTGTGTTACTGTAACTTTAAGAAATGTGAATGCGAATGCGAATACCATCTATCAGGATGTTTTTTACTGTATTACCGTAACTTTAAGAAATGTGAATGCGAATATCATCTTTCAGGATGTTTTTTTACTGTATTACTGTAACTTTAAGAAATGTGAATGCGAATACCATCTTTCCGGATGTTTTTTACTGTATTACTGTAACTTTAAGAAATGTAAATGCGAATACCATCTTTCAGGATGTTTTTTTCCTGTATTACTGTAACTTTAAGAAATGTGAATGCGCATACCATCTTTCAGGATGTTTTTTACTGTATTACTGTAACTTTAAGAAATGTAAATGCGAATACCATCTTTCAGGATGTTTTTTTCCTGTATTACTGTAACTTTAAGAAATGTGAATGCGCATACCATCTTTCAGGATGTTTTTTACTGTATTACTGTAACTTTAAGAAATGTGAATGCGAATACCATCTTTCTGGATGTTTTTACTGTATTACTGTAACTTTAAGAAATGTGAATGCGAATACCATCTTTCAGGATGTTTTTTACTGTATTACTGTAACTTTAAGAAATGTGAATGCGAATACCATCTTTCAGGATGTTTTTTATTGTGTTACTGTAACTTTAAGAAATGTAAATGCGAATACCATCTTTCAGGATGTTTTTTATTGTGTTACTGTAACTTTAAGAAATGTGAATGCGAATGCGAATACCATCTATCAGGATGTTTTTTACTGTATTACCGTAACTTTAAGAAATGTGAATGCGAATACCATCTTTCAGGATGTTTTTTTACTGTATTACTGTAACTTTAAGAAATGTGAATGCGAATACCATCTTTCAGGATGTTTTTTACTGTATTACTGTAACTTTAAGAAATGTAAATGCGAATACCATCTTTCAGGATGTTTTTTTACTGTATTACTGTAACTTTAAGAAATGTGAATGCGAATACCATCTTCCAGGATGTTTTTTTACTGTATTACTGTAACTTTAAGAAATGTAAATGCGAATACCATCTTTCAGGATGTTTTTTTACTGTATTACTGTAACTTTAAGAAATGTAAATGCGAATACCATCTTTCAGGATGTTTTTTACTGTATTACTGTAACTTTAAGAAATGTAAATGCGAATACCATCTTTCAGGATGTTTTTTTTACTGTATTACTGTAACTTTAAGAAATGTAAATGCGAATACCATCTTTCAGGATGTTTTTTACTGTATTACCGTAACTTTAATAAATGTAAATGTGAATACCATCTTTCAGGATGTTTTTTACTGTATTACTGTAACTTTAAGAAATGTGTATGCGAATACCATCTTTCAGGATGTTTTTTTACTGTATTACTGTAACTTTAATAAATGTAAATACGAATACCATCTTTCAGGATGTTTTTTATTGTGTTACTGTAACTTTAAGAAATGTGAATGCGAATACCATCTTTCAGGATGTTTTTTTACTGTATTACTGTAACTTTAAGAAATGTGAATGCGAATACCATCTTTCAGGATGTTTTTTTACTGTATTACTGTAACTTAAAGAAATGTAAATGCGCATATCATCTTTCAGGATGTTTTTTACTGTATTACTGTAACTTTAAGAAATTTAAATGCGAATACCATCTTTCAGGATGTTTTTTACTGTATTACTGTAACTTTGAAATGTGAATGCGAATACCATCTTTCAGGATGTTTTTTTACTGTATTACTGTAACTTAAAGAAATGTAAATGCGCATATCATCTTTCAGGATGTTTTTTACTGTATTACTGTAACTTTAAGAAATGTAAATGCGAATACCATCTTTCAGGATGTTTTTTTACTGTATTACTGTAACTTTAAGAAATGTGAATGCGAATACCATCTTTCAGGATGTTTTTTTACTGTATTACTGTAACTTTAAGAAATGTAAATGCAAATACCATCTTTCAGGATGTTTTTTTACTGTATTACCGTAACTTTAAGAAATGTGAATGCGAATACCATCTTTCAGGATGTTTTTTATTGTGTTACTGTAACTTTAAGAAATGTGAATGCGAATACCATCTTTCAGGATGTTTTTTATTGTGTTACTGTAACTTTAAGAAATGTGAATGCGAATACCATCTTTCTGGATGTTTTTACTGTATTACTGTAACTTTAAGAAATGTGAATGCGAATACCATCTTTCAGGATGTTTTTACTGTATTACTGTAACTTTAAGAAATGTGAATGCGAATACCATCTTTCAGGATGTTTTTTACTGTATTACTGTAACTTTAAGAAATGTGAATGCGAATACCATCTTTCAGGATGTTTTTTTACTGTATTACTGTAACTTTAAGAAATGTAAATGCGAATACCATCTTTCAGGATGTTTTTTATTGTGTTACTGTAACTTTAAGAAATGTGAATGCGAATACCATCTTTCTGGATGTTTTTTACTGTATTACTGTAACTTTAAGAAATGTGAATGCGAATACCATCTTTCAGGATGTTTTTTTACTGTATTACAGTAACTTTAAGAAATGTAAATGCGAATACCATCTTTCAGGATGTTTTTTATTGTGTTACTGTAACTTTAAGAAATGTAAATGCGAATACCATCTTTCAGGATGTTTTTTATTGTGTTACAGTAACTTTAAGAAATGTGAATGCGAATACCATCTTTCAGGATGTTTTTTTACTGTATTACTGTAACTTTAAGAAATGTAAATGCGAATACCATCTTTCAGGATGTTTTTTATTGTGTTACTGTAACTTTAAGAAATGTGAATGCGAATAACATCTTTCTGGATGTTTTTTACTGTATTACTGTAACTTTAAGAAATGTGAATGCGAATACCATCTTTCAGGATGTTTTTTTACTGTATTACAGTAACTTTAAGAAATGTAAATGCGAATACCATCTTTCAGGATGTTTTTTTATTGTGTTACTGTAACTTTAAGAAATGTAAACGAGCTGATTAGCTAATATCACATGCAGACTGTTATCCATAATACGACTCTTCGTGCCAAAAACGTGAAAACTTTCCCTGAAGGACATCGGAAAGGACTGAGAGTTTAAAGAAAGGAGGAAGCGTGTGGGATTGGATGTCCAGAACTGTGTGTGCTCTGTCTCTCTCATCACACGGGCCGTTTGGGATCCAGATGGGCAGAGAAAAGGCTCTACAGGAACGTCTTAACAGCGGAGCGGTGGGGAAATGTTGAAGTCATCAGCGTCGAATTGAAAACACTTTTGCTGGCACGCAAAATCGGAAAACGGGGGGAAAACCAAATCCAGCATATAAACACAACTGGGCTTCACATGTACACAGAGAGTGGAGCTCACCTTCCAGAAGTTGTCCACCTTTCCATAAGCCAGCGACTGGTTCTGCCGCTTGATGTCGTCGATGTGCTTTACATCGCTGGCGTTCAGGTGCTGCTCCACCACGAAGCCCAGGAAACTGTTATCTGGAGTGTGAGCTGCGGGAAAACAGAACAGCCAATCAGAGATCAGTGTGAGTTTCCCTCTTCTGATGAACACTATACTGCCAAAAGCATTGGGACGCCCCTCCAAAGGTCAGGTGTTCAATCCCTTCACGGCCACAGGTGTTTAAATTAAGCACTACTAAATATTCCACGCTCAACTGTTAGTGGTGTTATAACAAAGTGGGAGAAATTGGGAAAAGTGGGGTCAGCGCATGCTGAGGGTCAATCGCTCCAGACCTCCAAACTCCTGTGGCCTTCAGATGAGCTCAAGAACAGTGTGTAGAGCTTCAGGGAATGGGTTTCCATCTCATCCTAGCCTAACATCACCAAGTGCAATGCAAAGCGTGGGATGCAGTGGGGTAAAGTGCGCCACCACTGGACTCTAGAGCAGCGGAGACGTGTTAATTATCGTTTAATCTATCGACTAATTTATTGATTAATCTATCGACTAATTTATCGATTAATCTACCGACTAATTTATCAGTTAAACTATCGACTAATTTATTGATTAATCTATCGACTCATTTATCACCTAATCGATCGCCTGATTTATCACCTAATCTATCGCCTAATTTATCACCTAATCTATCGCCTAATTTATCAGTTAAACTATCGACTAATTTATTGATTAATCTATCGCCTAATTTATCACCTAATCTATCGCCTAATTTATCACCTAATCTATCGCCTAATTTATCACCTAATCTATCGCCTAATTTATCGATTAATCTACCGACTAATTTATCAGTTAAACTAACGACTAATTTATTGATTAATCTACCGACTAATTTATCAGTTAAACTATCGACTAATTTATTGATTAATCTATCGACTCATTTATCACCTAATCTATCGCCTAATTTATCACCTAATCTATCGCCTAATTTATCGATTAATCTACTGACTAATTTATCAGTTAAACTATCGACTAATTTATTGATTAATCTACCGACTAATTTATCACCTAATCTATTGCCTAATTTATCGATTAATCTACAGACTAATTTATCAGTTAAACTATCGACTAATTTATCTATTAGTCTACCGACTAATTTATCGGTTAATCTATCGACTAATTTATCGATTAATCTATCGACTAATTTATCACCTAATCTATCGCCTAATTTATGATTAATCTATCGCCTAATTTACCGATTAATCTACCGACTAATTTATCAGTTAAACTATCGACTACTTTATTGATTAATCTATCGACTCATTTATCACCTAATCTATCGCCTAATTTATCGATTAATCTACCGACTAATTTATCAGTTAATCTATCGACTAATTTATCGGTTAATCTATCGACTCATTTATCACCTAATCTATCGCCTAATTTATCGATTAATCTACCGACTAATTTATCAGTTAATCTATCGACTAATTTATCTATTAGTCTACCGACTAATTTATCGGTTAATCTATCGACTAATTTATCACCTAATCTATCGCCTAATTTATGATTAATCTATCGCCTAATTTACCGATTAATCTACCGACTAATTTATCAGTTAAACTATCGACTAATTTATTGATTAATCTATCGCCTCATTTATCGATGAATCTACAGACTAATTTATCAGTTAATCTACCGACTAATTTATCAGTTAAACTATCGACTAATTTATTGATTAATCTATCGCCTCATTTATCGATGAATCTACAGACTAATTTATCAGTTAATCTATCGACTAATTTATCAATTAATCTGCCGACTAATTTATCAGCTAATCTATCAACAAATGAATCGATTAATCTGCCGACTAATTTATCCGTTAATCTATCGACAAATGTATCGATTAATCTGCTGGCTAATTTATCAGTTAATCTATCGACTAATTTATCAATTAATCTGCCGACTATTTTATCAGTTAATCTATCGACTAATTTATTGATTAATCTACCGACTAATTTATCAGTTAATCTATCGACTAATTTATCGGTTAATCTATCGACTAATTTAGCGGTTAATCTATCGACTAATTTATCGTTTAATCTATCAACAAATGTATCTGTTAATCTATCAACTAATTTATCGGTTAATCTACACGTATGGCCTGCGATAATTAATGCGATATGGCTCAGCTTGTCCGTGAACTACGGCTCTGTGTCGTAAATGCCGCTCCATCTGAAAGCAGGTGATGACGATTTACTACTAATCAAGGAACCTTGATTTACTGACGAGATGCGCTTAACAATGTCATGCGATATATCGCCCAACCCTAACACACACGTACACAAACGCACACACACGTACACAAACACACACACGCGTACACAAACGCACACACACAAACTGTGTTGAGATAACAATAATCAGTTTCTGTTGATTGCACGTCTGTCTAATAAAACACATCAAATATTAAAGCGTCTTCGGTGTTTCCATGGTTTCAACAAAATAATAACGCGGGTATGATGTCATTGACAGGCGACACAAGGACACTGATTTCTCTGGATGTAAACATTCTTGGAAACATTTGGGATAAAATACACAAGTCAGCAAAATATATAACACTGTTCTAGTGGTTTTTGGATATCAATCTAAAAATCTTACATATTGTGCCTTTAAATTCGACATGTACTAATACACTATTAAAATCTAAATATAATTTAATGGATAATTTAACGATTATGAAACACTGAACTGCTGATGTGTGTGACTGTAATCCAGCACATCAGGACTGCAGAGCTGGAGGAAGATCTTCAGATTAATTGTGTACAGGAAAGATCCGTGTGGGTGTCCGACGTTGCCAAGCGAGGAGTTGTTACCATGACAACGGTAGTCCAAGAGGTCGCCAGGGTAACGAGGCTTGGCAGAGAAACACCTGAATGCCATCTGTCCGAAAAATTCAATCCTGAGATTAAGATTTCTCATTTACGCACACACACACACCTCAAACGAGATGCTTAGAGAGAGTGTGTGTGTGTGTGTGTGTGTGTAGATATTGCCTGTGGGAGCAACTGTAGTGTGTTGTCACGGTTACCCGTCAATTTCAATGAGAGTGCAGGATGAAATTCAGAACCCAGGCGACCCATAATGCAATTTTGCACAACACATAAATGGCGCTTAAATGGTATACGGGCATTTTGCTCTCTTCCTCACTGTAGTTACTGTAAATAACGCACACACACATACACACACACATACATACACACACGCACACAAAGGCACATACGTACACACGCACAAGAACGCACACACACACACACACGTACACAAAAGCAAACACATGCACAAACGCACACACATACACAAATGCACAAACACACATGTACACACACGCACTCATAAACAAACACACACACATACACAAACGCACACACGTAGACAAATACACATGTACACACACGCACTCATAAACAAACACACACACACACATACACAAACGCACACACGTACACAAATGCACAAACACACATGTACACACGCACTCATAAACAAACACACACACATACACAAACGCACACACGTACACAAATGCACAAACACACATGTACACACGCACTCATAAACAAACACACACACATACACAAACGCACACACGTACACAAATGCACAAACACACATGTACACACGCACTCATAAACAAACACACACACATACACAAACGCACACACGTACACAAATGCACAAACACACATGTACACACACGCACTCAAACAAACACACACACATACGCACACACATACACAAACACGTACACAAATGCACAAACACACATTTACACACGCACTCATAAACAAACACACACACACATACACAAACGCACACACATACACAAACACGTACACAAATGCACAAACACACATGTACACACACGCACTCATAAACAAACACACACACATACACAAATGCACACACATACACAAAGGCGCACACACGTACACAAAAGCACACAAATGCACAAACGCACACACATACACAAATGCACAAACACACATGTACACATACACACACTCATAAACAAACACACACATATACACAAACGCACACACGTTCACAAATGCACAAACACACATGTACACAAATGCACACACATACACAAATGCACACAAACACACACATATACACAAACACACATGTACACAAATGCACACACATACACAAAAGCACACAAACACACACACATACACTAACACACACACACACACGTAAACAAATGCACAGACAAACGCACACATGAACACAAATGCACACACGTACACAAATGCACACAAACACACATTTACACAAACGCACACACGTACACGAACACACACATGTACACAAACGCACACAAACTCACACACGTACACAAACACACACACGAATGCACACACGTACACACACACGTACACAAAAGCACACATATACACAAACGCACACACACGTACACAAACACACACGTACACAAATGCACACACGTACACAAACATGTACACAAACACACACATGTACACAAACGCACACAAACTCACACACGTACACAAATGCACACACGAATGCGCACACGTACACAAACTCACACACATACACAAACACACACACACACACACACGAATGCACACACGTACACAAAAACACACACACGTACACAAACGCACACACGTACACAAACGCACACACGTACACAAACGCACAAACTCACACACGTACACAAACACACACTTACACAAACACACACATAGACAGACAAACACACACACGGACGCACACAAACGCACACAAACACACACGAACGCACACACGTACACAAAAACACACACGTACACAAACGCACACAAACTCACACGTACACAAACGCACACACGTACACAAACGCACACACGTACACAAACGCACACACGTACACAAACACACACTAACACAAACACACACACGAACGCACACAAACACACACACGAACGCACACGTACACAAACGCACACACGTACACAAACGCACACACGTACACAAACGCACACACGTACACAAACACACACTAACACAAACACACACACGAACGCACACAAACACACACACGAACGCACGCACGTACACAAAAACACACGTACACAAACGCACACAAACTCACACACGTACACAAACGCACACATGTACACAAACGCACACAAACTCACACACGTACACAAACACACACACACACACATGAACACACACATGAACACACACACGTACACAAACACACACACGTACACAAACACACACACGAACGCACACATGTACACGAACGCACACATGTACACAAACACACACACGAACGCACACACGTACACAAACACACACACACTGACACAAACACACACATGTACACAAACTCACACACACGTACACAAACACACACATGTACACAAACGCACACATGTACACAAACGCACACAAACGGACACAAACTCACACACGTACACACACACGGACGCACACCCGTACACAAACACACACATGAACGCACACAAGTACACAAACACACACATGAACGCACACACGTACACAAACACACACATGAACGCACACACTCTAATGTCACCTGTCGACAGCAATCACAGGTATCGGCGTGAACAATAACTGAACGATCTGTTTGTAATGGTTTGCTTCAGTGAAGTCAAGATCTTGTTTTGAACAAAACAATAAAAAGAGGAATGTTTGTGATTTAATTGTGAAAGACGTTACACAAACACACACCCTCTGTCCTTCAGAAGAGCGTTTCAAACCATGACGCAGCAGCAACAACACACAGAAACGCTGAAGAGACATATTACAGTGTTTACAGCGCCATTGATGTTGTCAGTAATTCCCAGGAATGCAGGGTGTGTGTGTGTGTGTGTGTGTGTGAGAGAGTTTATTAAGTCTAGTAGTGGAAGTATAGGGGAGGGGAAAAACAGAACCTCAGCATATTCCACACACACACACACACACACACACACACACACACACACACACACACACACACACACACACACACACACACACACACACACACACACACACACACACACACACACACACACACACACACAGTATCCACCATCTCATCCTGATGAGTTTAAACACTGATGTGTGTGTGTGTGTGTGTGTGTGTGTGTGTGTGTGTGTGTGTGTGTGTGTGTGTGTGTGTGTGTGTGTGTGTGTGTGTGTGTGGATGAGTTTCTGAAGGGCAAAGCTTCGTTCTTAGATCACAAATACAGGACACAATGATGAAGTGTGTTGACCGTTTCTCAAGTGGTCTTGACCAGATACTTTTTTTGGTTACTGATTATCTCAAAATGGATGAATATGCTTAATTCGTTATATATACACCAATCAGGCATAACATTATGACCACCTTCCTAATATTGTGTTGGTCCCCCTTTTGCTGACCCGTCGAGGCATGGACCCCCTGAAGGTGTGCATCTGGCACCAAGATGTTAGCAGCAGATCCTTTAAGTCCTGTAAGTTGCGAGGTGAGGCCACTTGTTTGTTCAGCACATCCCGCAGATGCTCGATTGGATTGAGATCCGGGGAATTTGGACTCAAACTCGTTGTTGTGCTCCTCAAACTCATTCCTGAAGCATTTGTGCTTTGTGGCGGCGCATTATCTGCTGAAAGAGCCACAGGCACAGGGTCCTTACGTTTGCCCATTTTTCCTGCTTCTAACACATCAACTCTAAGGACGAAATGTTCACTTGCTGCCTAATATATCACACCCACTAACAGGAGATCATCAGTGTTATTCACCTGTCAGTGGTCATAATGTTATGCCTGATCAGTGTATATGCATGTATGTATGTATGTGTGTGTGTGTGTGTGTGTATATATATAAATAAAATAAATGTAGTAACATTTGTATAATATAGTCACATATTAAAAAAATTATTTAAATGTATAAATAATAAACACACACATCTGTTATAATTTTTCCATATGGCATAAGGCATCTCTCACTGCAATTAATAATTCAACAGCATAAACAGATGATTGTGAAATTCGACAGCGACAGAAGCTGCTTATTAGGCGAAAGCTAAAGGAGAAGCACATCACGTTGGGAGACGCAACACAGACTTTAATTATTCATATTTATATTCATATTTTCAGGGGGTTTGCTTTAGTTATGAAAGGCCTCTGGAAACAGGCCAGCAGGAAAGAAAACGCAACGTTTCTCAGTTTGCAAACGAGAGGAAGTTGGTTAGTTTAGAGTGTGAGTGTTGTTTCACAAGCAAATGATTTTAGCGGAAGTGTGTGTGTGTGTGTGTGTGTGAAATGGGAACTTTCCGTCACAACACCGGCCACAATGACGTCATCTCATCTCGAGCAAACGCTGAAAACTGAAACGGGACGAATGGGGAATGAATGATTCCCTCATCTGATATGTGTGGGAAGTGTTCAGAACAATAGCACCTGCAGGACACGTTATTCTGCTCACACACACACACCACACATGACTGACAGGGTTAAGAGTGGAGGACACACACACACACACACACACACACGCGTTTGACTGACAGGAGCGTCAGGTTTAGTGTCACTCTGCTGTCAGTGCTCATGTTCTCACTGGAGTTTAGATCCTGTGGACTCAATTACACACACCTGTCAACGGCCATCTTCTCCAAATCAACCTCCAGGAGATCACACACACACACACACACACACACACACAACATTTGATAGTGTCGAGAACATGAACAAAAACTATGTTTTGCAATGTAACAGTTTTCATGACAATTTATGCATATTGCCCCACAAATCATCATTACCGTAATCAAAAAAAAAGATTATATTTATTATATTATATTATATTACTTATATTATTACATTTATTATATTATATTAAATGTATGATATTTATTATATTTTATTTTATTATATTATATTTATTTTATTATATTATATTTATTATATTATATTATATGCATTATATTATATTGTCTTTATTATATTAATTATATTATATTTATTATATTATATTTTATTATATTATATTATTTATATTTTATTATATTATATTTATTATATTATATGCATTATATTATATTATATTATATTTATTATATTATATGCATTATATTATATTATATTAAATGTATGATATTTATTATATTTTATTTTATTATATTTATTTTATTATATTATATTTATTATATTATATGCATTATCTTATATTGTCTTTATTATATTAATTATATTATATTTATTATATTATATTTTATTATATTATATGCATTATATTATACTATATTTATTATATTACATTATCTTTATTATATTAATTATATTATATTTATTATATTATATTATATTTTATTATATTATATTTTTTATATTTTATTATATTATATTTATTATATTAAATTATATGTATTATATTATATTTATTATATTATATTATCTTTATTATATTTATTATATTAATTATATTATATTATATTTATTATATTATATTAAATGCATTATATTATATTATCTTTATTATATTTATTATATTAATTATATTATATTATATGTATTTTATTATATGATATTAATTATATTGTATTATATTATATTATCTTTATTATATTAATTATATTATATTATATTGTATCATATTATATTAATTATATTATATTTATTATATACATTATATTATAATAATATAATTCATATAATATAATATAATTCATATAATATAATATATTTTATTATATTTATTATATATGTATTATATTATATTATATGTATTATATCATATTTATTATATTATTACAGTATATTATATTATATTTATTATATTATATTATCTTTATTATATGAATTATATTATATTATATTATATGTATTATATTATATTAATTATATTATCTTTATTATATGAATTATATTATATTATATTGTATCATATTATATTAATTATATTATATTTATTATATGAATTATATTATATTATAATATAATATAATTCATATAATATAATACATTTTATTATATTTATTATATATGTATTATATTATATTATATTTATTTTATTATTACAGTATATTATATTATATTAATTATATTATTTTAAATTATATTTTGGTTTGAAAAATGTTGTGGTTTAAAAAACTGTCTGAAACTATGAAATACTATAACACAATGTTTATTTTATTTTAATAATATGATGTTTTATTTAGATTTTTTTTTAAATTAAAACAAACTAAAATGTAAAAAAATACTATAAAACTCATCTTTTTTTGTGATGTAGTAATATTAATTTGACTTTCCTGATAAGTTTGTTAATATTCACCCCCTCATCCGAAATCATCAGCTTCGTCACTACACTGCACACACACGCACGCACGCACGCACGCACGCACGCACGCACGCACGCACGCACGCACGCACGCACGCACGCACGCACGCACGCACGCACGCACGCACGCACGCACGCACGCACGCACGCACGCACGCACGCACGCACGCACGCACGCACGCACGCACGCACGCACGCACGCACGCACGCACGCACGCACGCACGCACACACGCACACACACACACACACACACACACACACACACACACACACACACACACACACACACACACACACACACCCCTCTGTGAAACAGGCTTAATCTGAAATAAGAGCAGTTCTGCTTGGAAAGCTGCGAGTGTTATGAGAATGTCAAAGTCTGTTGGTAAACAAAAGAGGCATTCAGAGCCTGAGCCGATGGAGACGCCACCCAAACCCCAGAACCCTGACACACACACACACACACACACACACACACACACACACACACACACACACACACACACACACACACACTCAAAGCCTCTCTCATGCACACTTACGAAACATGGTGTTGAACTGCTGGGGGTTCAGGTTCCACTTGCCCCATGGAGTCTTGTGACCTTTGGACTGGGCGTAGTGGGCGTGGTTAAACTCCGGCTCGGTCCCGAAGGAGTCCAGGACCCTCAGCATGCACCTGAAACACACACACACACACACACACACACACACACACACACACACACACACACACACACACACACACACACACACACACACACACACACACACACACACACACACACACACACTGAGGACTGGACACACAGCTGACTTATACTTCACACATATATTTATTCAATAAATCTAATAATTCATTTTTATATACATTTACTCAAAGGTCAAATACAGGGTGATGAGAATATGGTAAAAATGTGCTTAAATGTAAAAATACATTTCTATATATTTGTTTTCAATATTTATTTTTAAGAAAAAAAGCTCAATACAAGAATCTAGCAAAATTGTGCTAAATTGTCATTGAAAAAAAAGTCAAAATAAAATAATAATAGTAATAATGACACTAATAATAATCAGCATCTTGGCACTTTTCCATGACAAAAAAACTTAATTTTTGATGGAAAAAGGAAATGTGTCTATTTATTTTTTTAATGAATTAAATGAATTAAAACAATAAATGTAATAATGACTTAAGTTTTAATTTTGAGTATTTTTGTATTAAAAAAATTACAAACCAAACATACATATATCCATATATTATTATCATCATTATTATTATGATGTGTGTGTATAAGTATGTATATTATTATTAATAATAATAATTATTATTATTATTATTTAATAATAAATAATGATTTAGGCTTTTTTTCTTTTTTTCGATTTCAAAACACGGCATCATGAGGCTTCGAAGCGTTATGAATCAGTGAGTCGATTCATGATTCTGATCGCGTTTGGCGATTCAAACCGCTGAATCGACTCACTGATTCATAACGCTTCGAAAGCTTCATGAGGCCGTGTTTTGAAATCGTCATCACTATATAAGTCGTTATTTAGGGTTTTATTGCGCACAAAAACGATTCTCGCCGCTTCATAAAGTTATTGTAGAGTCGCTGTAGTGAGATGGACTTTGTAACGACGTCTTTAGTGTCTTTTAAGGGTCTTGAGAGTGTAAAGTTGAGCCAATGGAGGCCTTTCAGAGCATCAGATTTACACTAAAATATCTTCATTTGTGTCTGAAGATGAACGGAGGTCTGACGGGTGTCCAACCACATGAGGCTCAGTCATTAATGACAGAATTTTCATTTTTGGGTGAACTAACCCTTTAACACATGTGATGTGGACTTACTGGTAATGGACCCAGGACGGGCCCAGGGTCTTCTTGAACTGGGCCAGGCCGACGATGTCTATGTAGATGAGCTCCACGATCTTGTCCCCCTTGGTGGGGCAGCTGGACTTGTTGCCCATGACCTTCTTCATGATCCTGAGGAGAGACAGAGCGGATTAAAGAGCTGAGCTGATGCTGGAGCACACACACACACACACACACACACACACACACACTCACTCCTTCAGCTCGGCGAGGGAGGCGGAGATGCGGATGTCGTGTCCCAGCAGGTATAGGGCGGTGATGAGGTCACTCCACTGGACCAGTTCTCCCAGTGGGCCGCCGCTGAACGCATTCTCCGCGATCTTAAAGCCGGACTCTTTCGTCAGGAGACCCAAGTGCACCAGGATCTGACAACAACAACAACAACAACAGATATCTGCATTAGGGTTTATTCAAATGTAAAAAAAAAAATTATAAAAAAGTTTCACATTTCATTTTAATATTTAAAAACAATAATAATAATAATAATAATAATAATACTATTAAGCAACAGTAAATATAATGATCTATCTGTCTATCTGTCTATCTATCTATCTATCTATCTATCTATCTATCTATCTATCTATCTGTCTGTCTGTCTGTCTGTCTGTCTGTCTATCTATCTGACTGTCTGTCTGTCTGTCTGTCTGTCTATCTATCTATATATATATATATATATATATAAAATAAAATAACTCTAAAATTAAAAATTAATTAAATGATATGGTGATTAATTAATCATCGATATATCCATTTTTATTTAAATAATAATAATAATATTACATTTGACTAATAATTTTTTTTATAATAATTTAATAATATATATATATATATATATATATATATATATATATATATATAATACTAATAATACATATTTTTTATTAATTTAATAATATTTACTAATAAAAAAATGACATATATATAAAAAAATTAAGTAGTCATCGATATATACATTTTTATTAGAAAATATAAATTCTTTATTAGAAAGAAATATAGTAATAATACATTTTACTAATAAATGTTTTTTTTATAATTTAATAATAATATTTACTAATATTAACTAATACAAAAAAATACATAAAATAAAATTAAATAATCATCAATATATCAATTTTATTAGAAAATATAAATTCTTTATTAGTTAGAAATATTATAATAGTATTAAATTTTACTACTAATAAATAATTGTAGAATCATTTAATAATATTTACTAATATTGACTAATACAAAAATATATATATAAAATTAAGTAATCATCGATATATCAATTTTTATTAGAAAATATTAATTCTTTATTAGAAAGAAATATGATAATACATTTTACTCATAATAAATAACTTTGTTATAATTTACTAATAATATTTACTAATACTATATATATATATATACAATTAAATTAAATAATCATCAATATATATATTTTTATTAGAAAATATCAATTCTTTATTAGAAAGTAAATCAATTCATTATATTAAATAATAGTTTTTTATATTATTTTACTGGATTATTTTCTTTGATAATAAAATCATACTAAATTAACATTGAAAGTCCGTTTAACCTTTAAAAAGCTTTAATGTTTTTATTTTTAAAATGTAAATTTTAATAAAACAATTTAAATAAACCTTCAATTATTGCATCAATAAATACAATAAATATAATATTGAGGGTCTCTTGAAATAGACATTACATAAATATAATGTACTATAATATAATATAAATATATATAAATAAACAATATTCTAATAAAGAGAAAATAGTCCCTGTAAACTGTAATTAAATATGCTGATTAATTATATTAATTCACACATTGTTTTCTTAAAAATATGAATCAATAATGCAAATAAAAGATAATTGCATTGTATTTCTAAAACGTGTTTTTACAGTCTTAAATATGAGATATGCTTATTGTGAAGAAGTAAATGGAATTGTGGGTAATAAAACAAACAAACCTCTGTTATGTCAGTATCTGCAGTCTTCTATGTTTTATTCATAGCATTTGATTGAGTATTAATATCAAGAGACTCGTACCACACGCAGTCACATGTGGATGAGCATCACTGGAGGATTATGGGTAACAGTGACATGCTTTAGGGTAGTTTGAGGTTTGACACGAGCGATCTCTGGAGAGTGTGTGTGGTTTTGGGTCCCGCCAGAGTCAAAGACGCTCTCTGGAGAGAGTGTGTGTGTGTGTGTGTGTGTGTGTGTGTGTGTGTGTGTGTGTGTGTGTGTGTGTGTGGGGAAGCTAGGGATGCAACAATACAGTTAGTCCACGGTTCAATATATACCTCGTTTTTTAACCACGGGTTTCGGTTGGGTTCTGATGGCTTGTCACATCAGTTTTTGTTATTCTATTCTTAGGCGACAGGAACAGCAAGAGCTTAAGGAGAAAAAAGACTTTATTGCAATACTCTTACTTTATTTTACTTAAAAGAATTGAAAAACCTTACTTAAACTTAAAACTTTACTTAAAAAACCCTTGTACACATTCCTAGTGTATTGGATAATATAAAATAAATATATATAAAGATTTACACTGGCAGCTCAGAGCTGTACAGCAGCATTTAAGTATCATCAGTATCAGTCTCACTGATTAAAGCTACTGTATTAGTTCTTCAGTCAAGAGCAGTGAGTGATTTTCTCTTTGTCTTTTGTTGTTGTATTAACATTAAAGGGATAGTTCACTCAAAAATGAAAATTCTGTCATCGAGAAATGAATACAGGTTTGGAACAACATTAGAGTGAGTAAATAATGAGATAATTTTAGAGGTGAACTGTCCCTTTAAGGACGGCGTGTTCACTATAGGCTGCGCCGCTGTCAATTAAAGACCTGCACGCATCTAATATACACACACGCGCGATTTTACTTTCACTTTAGACATAACTGACTGTGTTTATGTTAACCGTGTGTGTATTTGACAGTATTAGCGCAGTAAGACGACTACTGAGTCCAGTAATCGCGTGTTTGACAGGCGTTTAGTGCGCGCGCTCGGAAAAGCGCATGTTAAACCGCGCACACGAATGAGCCGGCAAGGCTTTAAAACGCATGCAAATAATGAACTTTGGTGATCGTGAATAACTGTAGTGATGTGAATGTATGTCGTGTTGTTCAGTATTGGGATGGAGGCAAATGATAGAATGTTTAGAAATATAATTAATTCAATGCAAAACCGAGAAAACCGCAATTCACAAGCGCGTATTGAACCGTGAATGCCGTACCGAACGGTTCAATATTATATTGAGAATTGAGGCATCCCTAGTGGAAACACAGGCACATTATTAAAGGCGGCAGATGTCCTACACACACCTTCTTGCGCTTGCGGTGGGCCAGGTTCTGTTTGGTGGCGAGGGAGCGGGCGGCGCTGACCCACGGCTCCTCCATCCGCTTGATCCGCAGCATCATCCAGCGAAACTCCTCACGCCGCGACATCACGCGATACAGCTCCTCGAAACTCGTGCGGATCTCAGTCTGAGCAACACACACACACACACACACACACACACACAACGTGAGGCTTTGTCTCTCTCTCACAGCAGCACCACACACATTCTAAAAGAACACCTTTTTACATTTTTTTATTTAATGTAATTTTATGCATTTGATGCATTTATGGACAATTTGTCATATTCAGGATTGAATTTTAATGCCACTCCACCTACAATATTTTTTTAAATAATTTATTTATTATTTAAAGTGTTATTATATTCTAGAGACTATTTTATCCCTCTAGTAATTTAATTTGAATGTCAATACACCTCAAATTAAACATTTTTTAAACGTTTTAATTTTTTATTAAGTTATTATTTTTTTACATTTAATGTATTGATATTTAACATTTATTTTTTACATTTTTTGGATGCATTTATGGATATTTTGTCATATTCTGGATTGAATTGTAATGTAACTACACCTAAAATAAAATATTTTTTAAAAGGTTTAATTGTTTTATAATGTTTTTTTTGTTTTTTTTTTGGAAACATTTATTGAAGTATTATTATATTCTAGAGACTATTTTATCCCCAAACTCTAGTAATTTAATTTTAATGCCACTACACCTAAAACAAAACATTTAATTTTTTTATGTATTTTATTTTTATATTTTGGATGCATTTATTGAAGTGTTATTATATTCTAGAGACTATTTTATCCCCCTAGTAATTTAATTTGAATGTCAATACACCTCAAATAAAAAATAAAGTAAAAGTAATTTTTTTTTATTAATGTATTATTTTTTTACATTTAATTTATTGTTATTAAAAATTTATTTTGTACATTTTTTGGATGCATTTATTGAAGTATTATTATATTCTAGAGACTATTTTACCCCCAAACTCAAGTAATTAAATTGTATTGCCACTACACCTAAAATAAAACATTTTTAAAAGGTTACATTTTTTTATGTATTTAATTTTTTTCATTTCACATTTTTTGGATGCATTTATGGAAGTATTATTATATTCTAGAGACTATTTTATCCCCCTAGTAATTTAATTTGAATGTCAACACATCAAATTAAAAAAAAATTCAAGTTTACATTTTTTATTCATGTATTATTATTATTTTTTTCATTTAATTTATTGTTATTTAACATTTATTTTTACATTTTTTGGATGCATTTATGGACATTTTGTCATATTCTGGATTGAATTTGAATGCAACTACACCTAAAATATATATATTTTAAAGGATTAATTTTTTTATAATTTTTTTTAATTTAATTTCACATCTTTTGGATGCATTTATGGAAGTATTATTATTATATTCTAGAGACTATTTTATCCCCTTAGTAATTTAATTTGAATGTCAATACACCTAAAAAAAAAAAAAAAAAAAAGTTAAATTTTTTTATTAATGTATAACATTTTTTACATTTAATTTATTGTCATTAAAAATAGATTTTTTTTTAATTTTTTTGGATGCATTTATTGAAGTATTATTATATTCTAGAGACTATTTTATTCCCAAACTCTAGTAATTTAATTATAAATATATTGTAATGTTTTTATAATTTTT
>NC_137120.1:39836083-39861083 GCF_949357685.1 Gobio gobio
TTTACATAATATATGTGTGTGTACTCTGTTAATTATTATTTATATATAAACACACACACAAGCATATACACACAATGTATATATTTAAGAAAATTGTTTTATTTTTATATATAAAACATTTATATTTATATATATTATAGATGATATAAATGTATATACAGGGTATACATGCAAATATTTCTTAAATATATACATGAATGTGTGTGTATTTATATATAAATAATAATTAACAGAACACACACACATATGTATTATTCAAACACAAACTTTTATTTTGGATGTGATTAATCGCGATTAATCTTTTGACAGCCCTAATAATATATATAAATATAAATGTTTTATATATAAAAATAATATTTTTTTCTTAAATATATACATGCTTGTGTGTGTATTTATATATAAATAATAATTAACAGAGTACACACACATATATTATTCAAACACAAACTTTTATTTTGGATGTGATTAATCGCGATTAATCTTTTGACAGCCCTAATAATATATATAAATATAAATGTTTTATATATAAAAATAATATTTTTTTTCTTAAATATATACATGCTTGTGTGTGTATTTATATATAAATAATAATTAACAGAGTACGCACACATATATTATGTAAACACAAACTTTTATTTTGGATGCGATTAATCTTTTGACACCCCTAATTTAAATATGTTTTACACTCGTGAAATTCTTACACAGATCACAAACCGGTTTCTCTTCCCCGTTCAATAAATATGAACGAGTGAGTCTTGAATGTCCAATTCGGCATCTCGTATATACAACCTGGTCATATCTATTTTCAAAATAATAACTAATAAATCCTTGATTTAAAACTGGATTCACCTCATATAATTTGTTATTTAACATTCGTTCCATTCCATTTGCCATTTATTGTAAATGTACAGGTTCAATATGGGGTTTGTGAAAGAAAAATATCCATATTTAAAACTTTATCAAGTAAACTTTCGTCCGACCGCCTTCCGTATTCAATTTATGGAAAAAGGGTTGAAAGTGCCTCTGCCGATCGAAAGACTAACGCGACCAGGTCCGCTCGTCAGACGTACGCATCTTGAATTGCGAGATTGCACTTTCAACACTTTTCCACGGAAGGCGATCGGACGAAACTTTACTTGATAAAGTTTTAAATATGGATATTTTTCTTACACAAACGCATCGATTCGCTTCAGAAGGCCTTTATTAACACCCCAGAGCCGTGTGGAGCAGTTATATGATGGATAGATGCACTTTTATGGACTTCAAAAACAGAGCAACTATTACTGCCATTATAAAGCTTGGATTAGCCTGAACATTTTTAACATAACTCAGATTGTGTTCGTCTGAAAGAAGAAAGTCAGGCGAGGAAATCATTTTTGAGTGAACTATCCCTTTAACATGGTTTTACCAAATGATTTGCAAAGTGATGGATTTCAACCTTCAAACTAAACCTTTAAAAGCACATTATCTTGATCACGCCCTCTTTTGTGTGTGTGTTTGTCATTTGGACATAAACAAAACTGTAGATCATCTAAGCTTCCAAACGAAAGTCAAACAATTTGGTTAAGCCGTTCTCAGTCTGTAGTTCTCAAAACTTCTGCACGATTTTAAGAGGATTTCCATATCGCAGGAGTTTCCATGAGTTCTAGGGCCTGTGGTTATTGTGACTGGCCGACTAGCTTTCGCTTGATGTGAAATCCCATGGCCCAGTCTGGTTAGTTTCAGGTGAGGTCATTAAGAAAAGTGGCGTTCCAGGACGGAAAACGCATTAGCACATGCTAACACCTGACTCTGGATTCTTTAAAGGAACACACCAACTTTTTGGGACTTTAGCTTATTCACCGTATCCCCCATTCTCATCTCTGTGCGTGCCATAACTCTGTCTAACACACCCACCGCTAGCCTAGCTTAGCACAAAGACTGAAGGTAAATGGCTCCAGCTAGCCTAGCTTAGCACAAAGACTGAAGGTAAATGGCTCCAGCTAGCCTATCTTAGCACAAAGACTGTAGGTAAACGGCTCCAGCTGGAGGTAAATGGCTCCAGCTAGCCTAGCTTAGCACAAAGACTGTAGGTAAACGGCTCCAGCTAGCCCAGCTTAGCACAAAGACTGTAGGTAAACGGCTCCAGCTAGCCCAGCTTAGCACAAAGACTGAAGGTAAATGGCTCCAGCTAGCCTAGCTTAGCACAAAGACTGGAGGTAAATGGCTCCAGCTAGCCTAGCTTAGCACAAAGACTGTAGGTAAATGGCTCCAGCTAGCCTAGCTTAGCCCAAAGACTGTAGGTAAACGGCTCCAGCTAGCCTAGCTTAGCACAAAGACTGTAGGTAAACGGCTCCAGCTAGCCTAGCTTAGCACAAAGACTGAAGGTAAATGGCTCCAGCTAGCCTATCTCAGCACAAAGACTGGAGGTAAACGGTTCCAGCTAACCTAGCTTAGCACAAAGACTGAAGGTAAATGGCTCCAGCTAGCCTAGCTTAGCACAAAGACTGGAGGTAAATGGCTCCAGCTAGCCTAGCTTAGCACAAAGACTGGAGGTAAATGGCTCCAGCTAGCCTAGCTTAGCACAAAGACTGTAGGTAAACGGCTCCAGCTAGCCTAGCTTAGCACAAAGACTGTAGGTAAACGGCTCCAGCTAGCCTAGCTTAGCACAAAGACTGAAGGTAAATGGCTCCAGCTAGCCTATCTCAGCACAAAGACTGTAGGTAAACGGTTCCAGCTAACCTAGCTTAGCACAAAGACTGAAGGTAAATGGCTCCAGCTAGCCTAGCTTAACACAAAGACTGTAGGTAATTGGCTCCAGCTAGCCTATCTTAGCACAAAGACTGAAGGTAAATGGCTCCAGCTAGCCTAGCTTAGCACAAAGACTGGAGGTAAACGGTTCCAGCTAGCCTAGCTTAGCACAAAGACTGGAGGTAAACGGCTCCAGCTAGCCTAGCTTAGCACAAAGACTGTAGGTAAATGGCTCCAGCTAGCCTAGCTTAGCACAAAGACTGGAGGTAAATGGCTCCAGCTAGCCTAGCTTAGCACAAAGACTGTAGGTAAATGGCTCCAGCTAGCCTAGCTTAGCACAAAGACTGGAGGTAAACGGCTCCAGCTAGCCTAGCTTAGCACAAAGACTGGAAGTAAACGGCTCCAGCTAGCCTATCTTAGCACAAAGACTGTAGGTAAATGGCTCCAGCTAGCCTAGCTTAACACAAAGACTGAAGGTAAACGGCTCCGGCTAGCCTAGCTTAGCACAAAGACTGTAGGTAAATGGCTCCAGCTAGCCCAGCTTAGCACAAAGACTGGAGGTAAACGGTTCCAGCTAGCCTAGCTTAGCACAAAGACTGGAGGTAAATGCCTCCAGCTAGCCTAGCTTAGCACAAAGACTGGAGGTAAACGGCTCCAGCTAGCCTATCTTAGCACAAAGACTGTAGGTAAACGGCTCCAGCTAGCCTAGCTTAGCACAAAGACTGGAGGTAAATGGCTCCAGCTAGCCTAGCTTAGCACAAAGACTGTAGGTAAATGGCTCCAGCTAGCCTAGCTTAGCACAAAGACTGGAGGTAAACGGCTCCAGCTAGCCTAGCTTAGCACAAAGACTGGAAGTAAACGGCTCCAGCTAGCCTATCTTAGCACAAAGACTGTAGGTAAATGGCTCCATCTAGCCTAGCTTAGCACAAAGACTGTAGGTAAATGGCTCCAGCTAGCCTAGCTTAACACAAAGACTGAAGGTAAACGGCTCCGGCTAGCCTAGCTTAGCACAAAGACTGTAGGTAAATGGCTCCAGCTAGCCCAGCTTAGCACAAAGACTGTAGGTAAATGGCTCCAGCTAGCCCAGCTTAGCACAAAGACTGGAGGTAAACGGTTCCAGCTAGCCTAGCTTAGCACAAAGACTGGAGGTAAATGCCTCCAGCTAGCCTAGCTTAGCACAAAGACTGGAGGTAAACGGCTCCAGCTAGCCTATCTTAGCACAAAGACTGTAGGTAAATGGCTCCAGCTAGCCTAGCTTAGCACAAAAACTGGAGGTAAATGGTTCCAGCTAGCCCAGCTTAGCACAAAGACTGGAGGTAAACGGCTCCAGCTAGCCTATCTTAGCAAAAAGACTGTAGGTAAATGGCTCCATCTAGCCTAGCTTAGCACAAAGACTGTAGGTAAACGGCTCCAGCTAGCCTAGCTTAGCACAAAGACTGGAGGTAAACGGCTCCAGCTAGCCTAGCTTAGCACAAAGACTGGAGGTAAACGGCTCCAGCTAGCCTATATTAGCACAAAGACTGTAGGTAAATGGCTCCATCTAGCCTAGCTTAGCACAAAGACTGTAGGTAAATGGCTCCAGCTAGCCTAGCTTAACACAAAGACTGAAGGTAAACGGCTCCGGCTAGCCTAGCTTAGCACAAAGACTGTAGGTAAATGGCTTCAGCTAGCCTAGCTTAGCACAAAGACTGTAGGTAAATGGCTCCAGCTAACCTAGCTTAGCACAAAGACTGAAGGTAAATGGCTCCTGCTAGCCTAGCTTAGCACAAAGACTTTTTTTTAACCTAAATTTACCTACAGTCTTTGTGCTAAGCTAGGCTAGCGGTGGGTGCGTCAGACAGAGTTATGGCACAGAGATGAGAATGGTGTGTGTGGATTTATCTAACTCTGGGGATACGGTGAATAAGCTAAACTCCCCATGTTTATTTAAGGGGTTTTAAAAATCTGCGAAATTCCTGGGAAGTTAAATAACGTGAGAGAATACATTTTAAAAGCCATCGGATTTACACTAAAATATCTTAATTTGTGTTCCGACATGAGGGTCAGTCATTAATGACAGAATTTACATTTTTGGGTGAACTATCCCTTTAATAGATTGCACTTTGTGCATTGGAAGCACTCAAATGTGTGAGAAACAAGATGAGAACTTAAATATTCCCAGCACTTTCTGTGATGTAGTGCCTTTTTTCTCTTTTTCATGATCATCAAACCGCAGTTTTTGCAAATTCCCACAATTTTATCGCATAAAATTGCATTAATATCCCGCATTTTCCATCGCATTTTTTAAGAAAACGTGCCGCATAATCAAGGATTTTTGCCCGCAACAATCACAAAAAAAAGCCGCATTTTTCTGCAAGGACTGCATTAGCCTTTTTTTATAGTTATAGTTATTTAAGTTCTTTTCGAACTTTCCCCAAAGCCTATGACTGGTGTAGCCCCGCTCATTAATAACACCACAGCAGTTAAAGGCTTTCAAATACGCCTCAAAACAAATCAATATCTCTGTTAATGTTCGTAAGGGGAACATCCCGCAGAGAGCCTTTCATTTCTCCAGTCTGGATTCAGGATGAAACTGGTTTCTAAATAGTCCGTCATGAGACAGAGGCAGCGCAAAGAGGGATTTGAACAGATTTCAGACGGAGAATCTGAGAAACTCACCTTCAACTTGCCTTCACAATGCGGAAACCCGTCGAGCGAGGGTAGTTCGCATTTCTCCTGTGCTCCGTTCAGCAAGTCTGTGAAAGACAGAAAGAGAGAAAATAAGCACACAACAGTCCGAAAACTACACAAATCACACCGGAAGATCAATACCATCCAATTATCACAAAATCCACTCTCAAATTAACTCTAACACCGTATTAGGCCCACATTGTGATTACTAAGCATTCATATTGTCTCTATTAGAAAGAGAAAAAAACCCACGTTTTTTGGGACGATTGAGCTTAATCATGAAAGCATAACGCATTTAATTGTAATTTGTGAGTGAAGTCATTGAACATGTAAATGAAAAATGTGCGCAAATTAGATTCATGAATGATTTGCACACAAATTTGTTTTTCACTATGGTTTCGGACACCACTACAGATGGCTGTGCCCTCAAATAATGCCATATTTGAGGTTATAGGGGGCGATTTTGGACTCAGACCTTGATTACAGCGGAGAATTCAAACTACATGTGGCGCGCGAAAGAGAGCGGTTTCTGCGCGGAGCGCCGGGATGAGATTAACAACGCTCTCCACGGATCATAGATCAGATATGTGTTGTTTGTTCATAGACTGCAGTGCTCTTAAATGTATTTAAGATATCATTAGACCTTTTAAATGTTCCGCGTTTCTCCTCGTTTTGGCACAGTGTTTCCTACAGATTAGAAACCAATTTGTGGTGGCGGGCAGGCGGGACATGGGATGGTGTGTGTGTGTGTGTGTGTGTGTGTGTGTGTGTGTGTGTGTGTGTGTGTGTGTGTGTGTGTGGGGGTGATGTTTGGTTATTGGCACAAATATCATTTTCAATTCAGTATCAATTCGCATGTATATATCCTACTGTACATATAAGTAAAAATAAGTTTGTCTTTTTAGCACTATTTTAAACTTTTCTTGGGTTAAATTATATTTGCTTGCATTCATTAATATTCACTCGTGTTTGCTTATATAAGTATAATTAAAAATATTAGGATGCAAGTTATTAACTTTTTAAAATTTCCCCTTTAAAGAAATCTAGTGTTTGATCATGTCTAAATATGTATTCAAATGCAAAACCTAAAAATAAGTAAGACAGACGTTATGATCTGTGATACTTTTTTGAGCAACCAGACTAGATACATGTATATTTATTAAAGAGCCATACAAACACCTAGTAGGTAAACCATGGCTTTATAAAGTCAAATGATTATTTTTCCAGCCACAAAATGACTCTAATTTGCCTCTTTGCATTTGAATTCTCTATTTCAACCTTAATTACTAGACTAATTGTAATATAAATAATAATACAAATATTTAAATTTGTCATTAATGGACCATAATTATTGCACAAATAGTAGGCCTATTCAGTACCAAAAGATATCCTCAATAAATATTATTAAACTAAAATATAGAACATTTATTTAATTGAAACATAGAAAAAAAGGTGTATGGTCACATTTGACCACCAATGAGTATGAGTGTGACTAATTAGTAAGGAATACCTGAGGGCTAAATACAAGAAAGACATTAGCATTAATGTTGACGATGTTGTATCTCCTTCACTCTCCATATTAAAATGATCCTGTAAAAATGGTTGACGTAATAAAATATTGCTTCAATATGGCGGCCGGTGTTGATTCTGTGGCACAAATTTGTCTAAGTGTGGGAAACACTGTGGCAGTATGTTGTTATTAGGGCTGGGCAAATTAACGCGTTAACGCGGGCGATTAATTTTTTCAGCTTAACGCAATTAAAATATTTAACGCAAATAACGCAGCGTCCGTTTTTATATCCATTTTTGCTTAGCGTTACATGATCATCACGCTCTTATTCATGTAAATGCTTCCAAGCGCGACAAGACACAAGAGAGCGCGCTGTATGCCAATGTCCTGTGTGTGTGTGTGTGTGTGTGTGTGTGTGTCAGTGTCCTGTCTGTGTGGATGCGTCTCATGTCAGCTAATCAAGGGACACACACACACACACACACACACACACACACACACTCGACGCATAGATAGACTCGCGTCAGTTTCCTGCTCACATCGAGTTCTCTTTTGCTCTTGAACAACCAATAACACAGAGGATTTTGAGTATTCTCATATTAGAGTCTTAAATTAGTTAAATAACGTCTTAAATGAACTTAAAGAGTTGTGAGGAAATGAAATGCGCGGGACAGCGCGTGAGATCCGCGGCTGTTCTTAAAGTGACAGTAGCACTGATGATGATGTCATTAATGTTCATCAAAGAACAACGGGAACAGAGAAAATTGTAGCTTTAATGATGATTCATCTATATTTAATTTATTATTTATGCAGTTAAGAAAGATAACTATTACATTTCTGTATATGTATAACAGGGAAGGCCATGGGCAAATATAACATTTATTATTTTGGGTTTCTGTAAAGATTGTTTTAAGTTCACTTAAATTAAAAGTTGTTTTTTTAAAGCCTAATAAATGTTGAAATTGGGAGCTTTCAGTTATACTGTAATGTAACGTCATTAATGTTTCATAGACACTTGAGTATCAGTGATACTGGCCTTCATTCATAAAAATATGACAATACAACACATATTTAAAATATGCTGTCTTTAAATTGTTTATACATTAATTTGGAGAGTAACTGAAATTACAATATCAAAATATTAAAAACGTAAAATATTAAAAACTTGCGATTAATCGCGATTAATTACAGAAAAAAGTGTGATTAATTAGTTACATTTTTTTAATCGATGCCCAGCACTAGTTGTTATATAGGGTTAGACTTTTAAAATGCTTAAGGTGCCCTCAACTCTGTTTTTTTCTCTCAGTGGTCATATTTTAATATTCATGAGTCTCTAATGAGTGTGTTTTATTGGCCTCAACATTTGTGGGGCTTTGCAAACCTGTATTAACTTTAGTGTGGAGTTTTTCTACAACATTCACTCGTCATGACAGTAAAATAGATCATTCTAGTCAATCTACTGCAGTATTTCCTCTTTCAATCAGCAGAAAATGTGGTTAACACCTGGAAAAAAATACCGTCATATACCGCGAAACCGATATAATATATACAATAATGACATATACAATTTTGGTCATACCGCCAAGAACTAATAAGTACATCTTGTTTATTGATGTAAACCAGGGGTGAGGGCCACTCTCTTGCAGTTTAGCTCCAACCCTGAACAAAAACACTCACCTGCCTGTAACTTTAATAATACCGAAGACCTTTTTAGCTTCAGGTGTGTTTGATGAGGGTTAGAGCTAAACTCTGCGAGAGACTGGCCCTCCAGGATCAACATTTCCCACCCCTGATGTAAACAATAAACTTATAGTGCAAAATTAACAGCTACCTGCCCTTTAGACTCAATACTACAAAATGCCAACTGAAAATCAACAAGCTTTTTTTTGGGGCACTTGGCCGGAAAAAGAGATCAATAATCCAGTTAACACGGCAAATTATTTTTAGCGAGTTTTATGTGCCCAAACGCTCACATCTTGCCAAGTAACTATATTCAAATAAGATCTGTTTTCACTTTGCACTGCAGAAGGAAAAAACAAAACACGGCGCACAAAACAAACAAATCTTAAACACAAGTCACAAACTTACTGGTTCGGATTTAAATAGGCAAAAGCTTGCGAGTCTATGATTATTATGTTTCTAGCATGTTGTATGTTTTGGCACCAGTTCTTCTAACCCTAACTGATGGAGTGTGTAGCTTTTCATTTCATAATCAACCGTGTATGAAGACACATCATGGCCATATTCCAGGATGACAATGTCAAGATTCATCAGCTCAGACTGTGAAAGAATGAAGCGTGAAGAATCATTTTCACACATGAGTCCAGACCTTAAATTCATTGAAAGTCTTTGGGATGTGGATGTGCTGGAGGAGACTTTACAGAGTGCATTGGCAATACAAGGTGTCCTCGTGTCCAGGAACACTGCAAAAAATATTTTCTCACTTAGTATTTTTGTCTTGTTTTCAGTCCAAATATCTAAAAAGAAGCATTTACTAGACAAGCAAAAGTTTTGGGGGAAAATAACTCAAAATGAAGGGAGTTTTTGCTTAAAATAAGCAAAATAATCTGCCAATGGGGTAAGCAAAATAATGTTGTTTTCTGTTTGAATTAAGATTATTTTGCTTACCCCATTGGCAGATTATTTTGCTTATTTTAAGTAAAAACTCCCTTCATTTTGAGTTATTTTCCCCAAAAATAAGACAAAAACTTTTGCTTGTCTAGTAAATGCTTCTTAATGTAAGATTTTTTAGATATTTAGACTGAAAACAAGACAAAAATACTAAGTAAGAAAAGCATTTTTTGCAGTGAAGGGGGCGCGGGGGGACTTATTAGCCACGTTAACCAATCAGGTTAACTCTAATAGTGACAACAATGAGGACAAATCATATGTGGATACCTGGTACGTACTTTATAGAAACAGGAATAAAAAGGATCTTGCTTGGAAGAAAGTGAGTGAGGAGGTTTGGACAGTCTGGTGAGATGTAAACAACGCTCTTTACTCAATTTGAGCTATATATAGGAGTTGATTGGGTCACTTTTTGCCATTGAGATGACTTGGAAAAAGTGTCCCAATCCCCCTGAATTCACCCTATTGTGACTACAAGCTAGCTAAAGCCGGCAAATTGAGCTTATTCGCCGTATTATAAACTGAACCCAACCTATCTGATCAATACCCTTCCTTCACGATTCCCTGGCACACTCTTTCATGCTGCGTTCACACCAAACGCGAATAGAGCATCAAAATCGTGTCTAGTTGGACGCTTGAACATTTTGAATCCATTCGCGCGTCCAATTCGCAGTATAAATCGAGCGTTTGAAGCTAAATAGATGCGCGTTCAAGGCGCTCGAGGAGAAATATGTCATAAAACACCTCTGCCTCTTTTCATTTTCATTAAAAATATATATTAAAGGGTTAGTTCACCCAAATAAAAAAATAAAGTCATTAATTACTTCCCCTCATGTCGTTGGACACCCGTCAGACCTCCGTTCATCTTCAGACACAAATGAAGATATTTTAGTGTAAATCTGATGCTCTGAAAGGCCTCCATTGGCTCAACTTTACACTCTCAAGACCCTTAAAAGACACTAAAGACGTCGTTACAAAGTCCATCTCACTACAGTGGTTCTACAATAACTTTATGAAGCGGCGAGAATAGTTTTTGTGCGCAAAAAAACCCTAAATAACGACTTATATAGTGATGACGATTTCAAAACACTGCATCATGAAGCTTTGAAGCGTTATGAATCAGTGAGTCGATTCATGATTCGGATCGCGTGTCAAACCGCCAAACTGCTGAAATTTGGCGATACAAACCGCTGATTTGACTCACTGATTCATAACGCTTCGAAGCTTCATGAGGCCGTGTTTTGAAATCGTCATCACTATATAAGTCGTTATTTATGGTTTTTTTGCGCACAAAAAATATTCTCGCCTCTTTATAAAATTATTGTAGAGCCACTGTAGTGAGATGGACTTTGTAACGACGTCTTTAGTGTCTTTTAAGGGTCTTGAGAGTGTAAAGTGCATTGAGCCAATGGAGGCCTTTCAGAGCATCAGATTTACACTAAAATATCTTCATTTGTGTCTGAAGATGAACGGAGGTCTGACGGGTGTCCAACGACATAAGGGTCAGTAATTAATGACAGAATTTACATTTTTGGGTGAACTAACCCTTTAAACTTTAATAGCTACACAAATGTGGTCCAGGCAACTCCTACATTATCTTCACTGCATGTGTATTTAAATATCCTTAAAAAATAAAGTTATGAAACTTCTCTTTGTCCTCAGTCAAAACGATTTGGCAGACAACAAATGATGATTCATGACACCAAAGATCGGCCGTTAGATCCACACAAGACAAATTATATCTCATATATAATTCCAGCGGCAAACTTCAGAAGGACTAACCGAGGAAAGGCTGCTCTCGCCGGGGTTAATGAGCGCTGAGCGCCCGGTGATCGCCTGGATCTCTTTTTTTAAATAGGCGCTCTCTTTATAAATAAACCACAGATTTGAGCTTTAAACCACTACATTCTCACCTGAAAAAGTCTTAAAACTACATTTTGTGACACAATAACAGTAGTATTTTGTAGTAAGTAAAGAAGTAAATTATGCAGGGTTTCTCATCGTCACTTCACCACGTGACAGCAGCGAGCAGGCTCCTGATTGGTTAACGCGGCGCAAATTGACACCAAAGTTTAAAATTTTCAACTCGGGCGTCAGACGCAAATTCGCTTCAAACGCGTGAATGCACAAAAAGCACCACTCGCGCAAGACTCTCAATTCGCGTCAAACTTGCGTCATTCGCGCCGCAGAACCTCCAGACGTGCGTCAACGCGCCTTTCCATTGACTTAACTTTGAAATCACTCGCTCCAGACGCTCTATTCACGTTTGGTGTGAACGCAGCATTAGACTTTATTCCCTTTTTGAAAATGTGCATGTTTATGTACACAAAACGCCTCCTCGAGGCCTGACGCCACACCCACTTGTCGTTTGCTCCTCCTGCCACACATTATTACTTCTAAACAGATATCTGACATTGTATGTTTAAATACAATCTACAGCATTATATAAAGATATGATCATAAAAAGGTTTAGAATGAAGACTGGAGGCATTATTTAAATGACACAGCTTTGTACTTTGAACTTTTCACATCTAGCTTCCCTTTTAGGGGCAAACAAACACAATCAAACCTCACTTTTTCCGGCCAGAGTTTCGGTCAAGCCATCAAATTCCTACATGTCCTTCCTTCTGTGAAACTGCTGATATGGATTTAGTCGACAAATATGTCATGAAAGAACCTTGGAGCATGAATGCACTATTTGCAGATTCAAAAGAGACTAATCTTTAGGGACTCGAGGTGCAGCGGAGAAGTAGGCACACTAATCTACTGTACAAGCAAATGTGCCTCTTTTCGAATGCAAACACGCACCCACATACTGCAGACAAACCCTGATCCAAGTACAGACTTTTATACTTTGGCGGTCGCTTTTATCTGAGCTGGTTTACAGTACAATCGCTCTGGTGGTCCCGGGAGTAAAGAGTCATGCTCAAGGGCATAATGGCGATAAGAAATCTCAGTCACTCAAGTTACAGAGTTTAAACTGCCAGCCAACGTACAATATAAAGCGCAAGCACAAGTATATGATGTCATCCTGCGGAGATGCCGTTTGTTAAGCGTGTTAAACATTACAATGATTCAGCTATCCATATCAGTTAATTTGACAGCTATTTGAGAGATCAAGGGACAGTTAAATCATAATATCATAACAGAGCCATGGTGACTTGTGCAATTTAGCCTGAAGTCATAGTGTTCGACTTAAATGCAACCCTGACATTTTTGCCAGCGTTCATCTTCTCCTGTCTGTATTAGCTCGAAAATCCCTGAGGAGATTAACAGGATCCATAGACCCGGATGCCAGGAGAAGATTATTGAAGCTTGCAGCTCAATCAAATACCATTGTTTTTTTTACAGGAAATGGGCCGAAACAGAGAGGAGAGGGAGAGGAGAGGAAATAAGATGAAAGATGTGAGGGGAGTTTTATATTAAATAAAATGAAATGAGGAGAGGAGATGGGACGAGACAAGATGAGAGTAAAAGAGACGAGAGAAGAGAGGAGATGAAAAGAAACAAGGAAACAAGATGAGACCAGATGAAAGGACAGGAATCCAGGTGAGGTGAGATGAGTTGATAGGAAATGAAAGGAGAGGGATCCAGGTAAAGTAAGATGAGATGATGCAAGATGAAGGGAGAGGAAAGGAATCCAGGTGAGAGTTGAGATGAGATCAGGTGAGAAGAGTTGAGATGAGAAGAGTTGAGTTGAGAAGAGGGGATACAAGATGAAGTGAGAAGAGAAAATATGTGAGTTGAGGAGAGTTGTGAAGACTTGAGTTGAGAAGAGAAGAGAAGAGTTGAGAAAAGATGAGAAGAGGTGAGATGAGTAGAGAAGTGTTGAGAAGAGAAGAGTTGAGAAGAGAAGAGAAGAGAAGAGTTGAGAAAAGATGAGAAGAGGTGAGATGAGTAGAGAAGTGTTGAGAAGAGAAGAGTTGAGAAGAGAAGAGTTGAGAAGAGTTGAGATGAGATGAGAAGAGAAGAGAAGAGTTGAGAAAAGATGAGAAGAGGTGAGATGAGATGAGAAGAGTTGAGAAGAGTTGAGATGAGATGAGAAGAGAAGAGAAGAGTTGAGAAAAGATGAGAAGGTGAGATGAGATGAGAAGAGTTGAGAAGAGAAGAGATGAGAAGAGTTGAGAAGAGTTGAGATGAGATGAGAAGAGAAGAGAAGAGTTGAGAAAAGATGAGAAGAGGTGAGATGAGATGAGAAGAGTTGAGAAGAGAAGAGAAGAGATGAGAAGAGTTGAGAAAAGTTGAGAAGAGGTGAGATGAGAAGAGAAGAGTTGAGAAGAGAAGAGTTGAGAAGAGAAGTGTTGAGATGAGAAGAGAAGAGAAGAGAAGAGTTGAGAAGAGGTGAGATGAGAAGAGTTGAGAAGAGAAGTGTTGAGATGAGAAGAGAAGAGAAGAGAAGAGATGAGAAGAGTTGAGAAGAGAAGTGTTGAGATGAGAAGAGAAGAGAAGAGAAGAGTTGAGAAGAGGTGAGATGAGAAGAGTTGAGAAGAGAAGTGTTGAGATGAGATGAGAAGAGAAGAGAAGAGTTGAGAAAAGTTGAGAAGAGGTGAGATGAGAAGAGAAGAGTTGAGAAGAGAAGAGTTGAGAAGAGAAGAGATGAGAAGAGAAGTGTTGAGATGAGATGAGAAGAGAAGAGAAGAGATGAGAAGAGTTGAGAAGAGAAGTGTTGAGATGAGAAGAGAAGAGAAGAGAAGAGATGAGAAGAGTTGAGAAGAGAAGTGTTGAGATGAGATGAGAAGAGAAGAGAAGAGAAGAGAAGAGATGAGAAGAGTTGAGAAAAGTTGAGAAGAGGTGAGATGAGAAGAGAAGAGTTGAGAAGAGAAGAGTTGAGAAGAGAAGTGTTGAGAAGAGAAGTGTTGAGATGAGATGAGATGAGATGAGAAGAGAAGAGAAGAGTTGAGAAGAGAAGTGTTGAGATGAGATGAGAAGAGAAGAGAAGAGTTGAGAAGAGGTGAGATGAGAAGAGTTGAGAAGAGAAGTGTTGAGATGAGAAGAGAAGAGAAGAGAAGAGATGAGAAGAGGTGAGAAAAGTTGAGAAGAGGTGAGATGAGAAGAGAAGAGTTGAGAAGAGAAGAGTTGAGAAGAGAAGTGTTGAGATGAGAAGAGAAGAGAAGAGAAGAGTTGAGAAGAGGTGAGATGAGAAGAGTTGAGAAGAGAAGTGTTGAGATGAGAAGAGAAGAGAAGAGAAGAGATGAGAAGAGTTGAGAAGAGAAGTGTTGAGATGAGATGAGAAGAGAAGAGAAGAGATGAGAAGAGTTGAGAAAAGTTGAGAAGAGGTGAGATGAGAAGAGAAGAGTTGAGAAGAGAAGAGTTGAGAAGAGAAGAGATGAGAAGAGAAGAGAAGAGATGAGAAGAGTTGAGAAGAGAAGTGTTGAGATGAGAAGAGAAGAGAAGAGAAGAGATGAGAAGAGTTGAGAAGAGAAGTGTTGAGATGAGATGAGAAGAGAAGAGAAGAGATGAGAAGAGTTGAGAAGAGAAGAGTTGAGAAGAGAAGTGTTGAGATGAGATGAGAAGAGAAGAGAAGAGATGAGAAGAGTTGAGAAAAGTTGAGAAGAGGTGAGATGAGAAGAGAAGAGTTGAGAAGAGAAGAGTTGAGAAGAGAAGTGTTGAGATGAGATGAGAAGAGAAGAGAAGAGTTGAGAAAAGTTGAGAAGAGGTGAGATGAGAAGAGAAGAGAAGAGAAGAGATGAGAAGAGTTGAGAAGAGAAGAGAAGAGATGAGATGAGAAGAGTTGAGATGAGATGAGAAGAGAAGAGAAGAGTTGAGAAGAGAAGAGAAGTGTTGAGATGAGAAGAGAAGAGAAGAGAAGAGATGAGAAGAGTTGAGAAGAGAAGAGAAGAGATGAGATGAGAAGAGTTGAGATGAGATGAGAAGAGTTGAGAAGAGAAGAGTTGAGAAGAGAAGAGGTGAGAAGAGAAAATATGTGAGTTGTGAAGACTTGAGTTGAAAGATGAGAGGAATACATGCGAGATGACTTAAGAAGAGAGGAGATAAAAGGAAAGTAGGCGAGTTGAGAGTTGAGATGATGCAAAATGAAAGGAGGAGAAACCAGGTGAAGTGAGATAAGATGACTTGAGAGAGGAGATAAGAGAGGAGATCAAAGGAAAGTAGGCGAGTTGAGAGTTGAGATGATGCAAAATGAAAGGAGGAGAAACCAGGTGAAGTGAGATAAGATGACTTGAGAGAGGAGATAAGAGAGGAGATCAAAGGAGAGATGAGAGATGAAAAGATTGGAGAGGAAACAGGAGGCGTTTCTCAATGTCAAGGAAGGATCCTCGGAAGGACTGTTCCAATGTCGAGGATCCTCCGAAATTCAACCTAGGTCTGAGTCCTTCGTTCGAAAAATATGCCATATACAGGAAAGGATGCATTCGAGTAGCCTTCGCGCACTTCACGCTCTCAAATCACCCACAATCCTATGCGCGCAGCTTTGCTATCTTGTTCAAAAAATACAAAATATCGGAGTGTTAACGGGGCAATATGCTTTCAAGTGTAAGTATTTATGTTACCAAACATGTGTTATAATTACTTCCGTACTGATATTATACAAATGACGTTATTGATGGCTAACGGACCTTTTCACTGACGTAATGAGGCTGACGTGCACTTGCTAGCCTGTTCCATTTACCTGTTCTCCGAATGCTAAAGAGGAGCCTCGCCTCGCCTCTGAAGGAAGTCACTTGGAAGCACTAGTCCTACAGAGGAAGCATCCTTGACATTGAGAAACACCTAGGGTGAGGTGAAATGAGACAAGTATAGACAGCACTAAAAGAGGGAAACACGATACAAGCATAGAGAACAAGAAAGAGGAGAAGAGATTAGATGAGAGGAGACAAGTGGAGAAGAAACCAGATAAGATGAGATGAAATCGAGAGGAAACAAGAGACGAGGTGAAGAAACAAGATAGGGTGAGACGAGAGGACAAGACAAGATGAGAAAGACATAAGTGGAGAGGAAACAATAGGAGTGTATTGGAGATAAACGGAAACAAAGAAGAGAAGTGTGCAGAAAAGGACATGAGAGCGAGAGACGAGATGAGATAAAGGGTGTTAGCCGTGTGATTTACATTAACTTGATTTGCAAGGATTGGATCATCTTTCTTTCCTTCATAAAGCGCAAGACATGATGGCGCTGCAGAACAATGGCTGGCCGCATCCGAAACAGACCAGCACACATTAAGAGCACTTCCTGTAGCCCGCCGAGGGAACACACAACTCTAAAGGATGCACATCATGCACAAATACACGTTTGCTTTAAGGTCACATGCTAAACAAAGAATTTAGGCCATTTTATGAGTCACATGACACAAATAACACAATGGTCACACACTCAAGAATTGCTTTTATGATGCTGTTCACTTTCATCTTGATTTAACACAATTATATCAGTTTTCTGGTTCTAATGTGATTGATTCATGTTAAACCGACTTAAAACCGTTACTCTTTGACATAACTTGATGTTTTCATTTTGAAATAACATGTTTCAATCAAGTAACCCAATCAAACAAGACTTTCACTTCCCATCATGCTTTGCAAAGGGGCTGAATTCGGAGAGGAAATGTTTAAGTAAAGTGATATTTGAGGCGTTTTTAACAAGATGGGAAAATGGAGAGACTTCTTAATGCTTAATGTTTTGTTATGTTGGTATTTAAAATAGGGCTGTCAAAAGATTAATCGCGATTAATCGCATCCAAAATAAAAGTTTGTGTTTACATAATATATGTGTGTGTACTCTGTTAAGCGTGTGCTTGGGCTGAGGAACTGATAATAACAATTAAAGCTGCTTTTATAATATAAAACAACTACTTTGGGCATGCCATGGATGTAATAAAACCATCTTCTGGCTAGCCAATAAGATCTTGTAAAAGGTTTCGTAAATGTTGTAAAAATAGTGTTTCACTAAATAAAAATAATCAATTAAACTGGATTACTTGTTTTGGTTTTATATTCATTTTAGAATAATTAACCCCTTAACTGTCACAACGCCTTGTGCTCTTTTTTTGATCACCTTTTTTTCGTATCATATATTTAAGTAATTATCATAAATTAGGTGTCATTTGAAAACGTACAAACTCAAAATTCATCCTGTGAAAACCGTTTTGAAATCGGACGTTGCGTTACCATGGAAACGGTCCTTTAAATTCTTCTAGCAGGCTCCTCCCCCTAGTGGGCGGCGTCATGTTTCATATTACAACAATTATTTTAACTACTTTATAATCAAAATCTTTTCCAATCTTGACAAAACACATATCGTCAGAAAGGTCTGAGTCTCAAGGGTCCATATTTTGTGATGGAAGTGATATTTGGACAGAAATTTACAGGAAAATGCATTAAAAAAAACAATCAATGGAATTTCAATGACACCCGGTGGCTATTTTTGGTACAGCGCCAAAACAAAATCTCATGGGGACTTTAATTTTTGTGATATCAACTTCAAATTTGGAACACAACTTGATTTTATAGTAATTTTAGAGTAAAACATTTTTTGTAAAATATATATTTTATATGAAATAAAAAATATTTAGTACAGTATTTTTCATTTACAGTAAATTTAAACTTCCATAACGTTTTCATACTTTCATATTTTGAATTGCTTTCACTTCAGCAATATAATCTGCACAGTGTCTTCTAACCAAATTTCTAACGTCTATATTCAAAAGCATTCTTGAATTACAGCCCTTTAAGTTTGGATAGTGCATTTTCATGTGTATTCTCAAAAAGGGGGGTTGACAAGTTATTGAATAGTTTTGGACAAAGTTAAGAATGTTAACCTGATTAAACTAAATGGCATTGAATTAACCTTATGTAAAAAAATGTAAGTTTACTGAAATAAACAATGTTAATTAAATTCAACATAACCCAATTACGTGGAACCTGCTGACATAAAAAAATTAAGTAAATCCAACGTATCATTTTTTTGAGTGTGGTAGAGACAACCTAAATGACTTAATGAAGCACCGAAATATCGCTAAAAGACAGAAAAAGAGGGATAAAAGGAAGAAAAAAACATCTCTGTTCCGCCTGATCATGTTGTGAGCGCTAACTCATGAGGCTTTATGGGTGTGCTTAACAAACAAACACAATTAAGAGCTAAATTATACATGAATTCCCAAACAAAGCCTGATCTGTTTCAGATACACACTGGGCATACTCATCCACCGCTGAGGGATTGTTTTCCAAGGCAAAATCAAATAACATGAAGGCCCATGCAAGGCATTATGGGATGCAGTGATGCCATCAGTAATGACACTAAGGTGAATTTGAATACTCTTGCTATATCTACCATATCTTTTCATCGTACTACAATTCCATTATGCTATTCTGAATCCAGCATGCATACTATTGACTTTTTTTTAGTTAAGATGAGATGAGAAGAAATGAGATTAGACAAGAGAGGTTCATGGCAAGGCATTCTGGGATGTGGCGACATCATCTGTACTGATATTAGCTAAACCTAAATCCAAATGAACAGTATTTGATATATAAAATAGCGTGTCGCAAATTGTATTTCGAAAAGTTCAAAAAAGTATGGCAAACTTACTTACATATTTTCAAAGTGGACTAGTTTGCAATTTTTTTGGGACATTTTCTGTTAAAGAAACATGTCAGGAATCCAAAATATTTTCGAAGTGTGTATACGTTCATGTGCTTTAGGCTAATATTACCCACAATCCCTGCAGCGCTACCAAAGTGGACTAGCTTTAGATGGTTTTGGGGACATTTTCTGGTAACTTGTCATGAATCCAACAGATTTTCGAAGTGTGTATACGTTCATGTACTTTAGGCTAATATTACCCACAATGCCTTCAGCGCTACCAAAGTGGACTAGCTTTAGATGGTTTTGGGACATTTTCTGCTAAAGGAAAGCATCAGAAACCCAACAGATTTTCAAAGTGGACTAGTTTTAGATGGTTTTGGGGACATTTTCTGTTAAAGAAACGTCACGAATCCAACAGATTTTGCAAGTGTGTATACGTTCATGTACTTTAGGCTAATATTACCCACAATCCCTTCAGTGCTACCAAAGTGGACTAGTTTTAGAAGGTTTTTGGGACATTTTCTGCTAAAGGAAAGCATCAGAAACCCAACAGATTTTCAAAGTGGACTAGTTTTAGATGGTTTTGGGGACATTTTCTGTTAAAGAAACATGTCAGGAACCCAACAGATTTTCGAAGTGTGTATACGTTAATGTACTTTAGGCTAATATTACCCACAATGCCTTCAGCGCTACCAAAGTGGACTAGCTTTAAATGGGTTTTGGGACATTTTCTGCTAAAGGAAAGCATCAGGAACCAAACAGATTTTCAAAGTGGACTAGTTTTAGATGGTTTTGGGGACATTTTCTGTTAAAGAAACGTCACGAATCCAACAGATTTTGCAAGTGTGTATACGTTCATGTACTTTAGGCTAATATTACCCACAATCCCTTCAGTGCTACCAAAGTGGACTAGCTTTAAATGGCTTTTGGGGACATTTTCTGTTAAAGAAACATGTCAGGAGCCCAACAGATTTTCAAAGTGGACTAGTTTTAGATGGTTTTTGGGGCATTTTCTGTTAACTTGTCATGAATCCAACAGATTTTCAAAGTGTGTATACGTTATTGTACTTTAGGCTAATATTACCCACAATGCCTTCAGCGCTACCAAAGTGGACTAGCTTTAAATGGTTTTGGGGACATTTTCTGTTAAAGAAACATGTCAGGAACCCAACAGATTTTCGAAGTGTGTATACGTTCATGTGCTTTAGGCTAATATTACCCACAATGCCTTCAGCGCTACCAAAGTGGACTAGCTTTAAATGGTTTTTGGGACATTTTCTGTTAAAGAAACATGTCAGGAGCCCAACAGATTTTGAAAGTGGACTAGTTTTAGATGGTTTTTGGGGCATTTTCTGTTAAAGAAACGTCATGAATCCAATAGATTTTCGAAGTGTGTATACGTTCATGTACTTTAGGCTAATATTACCCACAATCCCTTCAGTGCTACCAAAGTGGACTAGCTTTAAATGGTTTTGGGACAATTTCTGCTAAAGGAAAGCATCAGGAACCAAACAGATTTTCAAAGTGTGTATACGTTCATGTACTTTACGCTAATATTACCCACAATCCCTGGTACATTGGTTTTTGGTACATTTTCTGTTAAAGAAAAACATAATTAACATAATGAATAAAAAATGACAGAGTACGTTAAAAAAAAGGGATCTGTGTTATGAAAATGCAATTTTATGCCATAGCGACATGCCTCAATGTTTACATACCGGTACTAAAAATTATAGTACTAAATATCCTTTCCTCGTTCACTACGCATATTTTAACACAATATTATATCACAATCAAGTCATCACACATTAACTGAACGTCCATAACTTCATGTTAGACACGTTTTTTTCTGTCATGAGCTTTCCTGAACTACTGTCAGAAGTAAAAACAATGATTAGCTGAGAGCGAGAGATGGGGAACAACTCTTCCGCATGTGCAGCTACTTAAAGTGGAAGAAACAGCTGTGCTTCACACAGGCTTAACATACACCCTTGTAAACACTGAATCTCATAAACACACACACACACACACACACACACACAGATGGGCGTTTTCCGTCACACACTCCTCCAGGCTAGTGCGAGCCCCCCACGACAAACACAACAATCATCAAGCAGACACTGAGTGTGTCTTTCAACAACATGAAAACGGCAAGAGATGGAGGAGCGAGAGAGCTTTGCGCTTCAGTGAGCCACATTTCCCTCAGAGCAGTGTGTGTTTGTTTCTCTCACGCCAGAAAACACACACCAAGGGCACGTCTGCAGAGCGGGAACGTTCAGTGTGTGTGTGTGTGTGTGTGTGTGTGTGTGTAATCTCTGTTCCAGGCAATTTGAGGCCAGCCAGTCTTTTTGCCAAGCAGGAATGGTTTTGCTGAAGCTTTCAAATGGATGTGACACACACACACACACACACACACACACACACACACACACACACACACACACACACACACACACACACACACACACACACACACACACACACACACACACACACACACACACACACACACACACACACACACACACACACACACACACACACACACACACACACACACACACACACACACACACACACACACACACACACACACACACACACACACACACACACACACACACACACACACACCACTTTTTCAGACCAAGACACATCATAGATGATACAAAGGTGAATCGCATGGGGGAAAAAAAGGCCCCAATCTCATTGCACATACTATATAAAGTATAAGTATACATATATAAAGTGTATATGTATATATATATATATATATATATATATATATATATATATATATATATATATATATATATATATATATATATATATATATATATATATATATATATATATATATATATATATATATATATATATATATATATATATATATATATATATATATATATATATATATATATATATATAAATAAAGATATATTATTTTCATGAAAACTATTATTTTTTACAAATTAAACAGTCATTACAATAAATGCAACTGGATGATTTATTTGTGCATTTGTTTTTATAAATGTTTATTTTATAATAAAGGATTATTTTTAACACTTTTAATCAACTATTATTATTAAAAATATATTAAATATTATTTAATATTTATTTAATATATGTTTACAATACTTTTTTAATACATTTTCTTAAAAAAATATTCTAGGATGGCATTAAAGGCCATCAATTAAGACTAGCTAAAAAAATTACATTAAAAAATTACAATTTATATATGTAAATTCTTGTATTTATTTATTTCGTTTAAAATATATATTTATTTTATTCTAGGATGGCATCAAATTAAAGGCTGTACATCCAATATGACTAGCTCAAAAATGTAAAAGATAAATAAATACATTTTAATATGTTAATTTTTTTTTAATTCAGTTTATTTTAAAATATTTGTATTCTAGGATTGCATAAAATTAAAGGCTGTACATCAAATATGACTAGCTCAAAAAAAATTATAAAAAAAAATACAATTTATATATGTAAATTCTTGTATTTATTTATTTAATTTAAAATATATATTTATTTTATTATAGGATGGCATAAAATTAAAGGCTATACATCAAATAACAATAGCTCAAAAATGTAAAAAAAAAAAAAAAAAAATCTATTTTTATATGTAAATTGTTTTTTATTTATTTTATTAAAATATATATTTTTATTCTAGGATGGCATAAAATTAAAGGCTGTACACCAAATATGACTAGCTAAAATTGTTTAAAATATTTTATTTATTTATATATGTAAATTCTTGTATTTATTTATTTTATTAAAACTGTGTATTTTATTTTATTCTAGGATGGCATAAAATTAAAGGCTGTACACCAAATATGACTAGCTAAAATTGTTTAAAATATTTTATTTATTTATATATGTAAATTCTTGTATTTATTTATTTTATTAAAACTATGTATTTTATTTTATTATAGGATGGCATAAAATTAAAGGCTATACATCAAATATGACAAGGTCAAAGAATGTAAAAAAAATATACTATATATATATATATAAATATAGATTGTGTGTGTGTGTGTGTGTGTGTGTGTGTGTGTGTGTGTGTGTGTGTGTGTGTGTGTGTGTGTGTAATGTCAATGCAAAAAAAGTCCTAAAAATTGGCTTCATTTTCTATTTTCCAAATTCTTCCCATAGTTTTTTTTTGTGAAATATGATCATGTTCTTCAAGTCAAAAAATGAAGTCTTCTGAAACCTTCTCCACACCTTCATCCAAACTCAAATCAGACCTACAGCAGCGATGTGGCCGTTTCTCTGGCCAGAACTGATTCACCTCATGTATTTTTGGGATGCCGTTCCAGATCACGAATCCGCATTACTGAGCCCAATTCCTGGACTTGGATAGCCTGGGAAAACCCAGACAACTTCCGGCAAATTTAGATTTGCTCTGCAAGTAGTCTGGCAAAGAGTCCATTCAAACCATAGACCGTAAAAAAATATGGACGACGCGACTTCATTGACTTCCGCTGACCAAAGTTGAAGCTTTCATAGGCCCGCTCACGGCGCTGACATCTTGGGACCGAGTCTGCGCAGTAGAGAACAGGAAGTAGAGGCGTGATTATCAAAAGCCCGCCCACACTCTCGCAGATGCAGAACAATTAATTATGTTGGTGTGAAATAAACAGTTATGGAAGTGTAGAAATTAAAGCTAAAGCTCCAATCTCCTCCCAAAAATCCAGAAAAAAGTCCGTTAGTGCCTCAGTGACAAGTTCACTCAGAGAAGCCGTCAATCTCAGCTGTCAATCATGACGTCACACCCCTCGTTTTTATAGCATCAAATAACTCACTAAAACTAAACTTATTTAAAAAACGAACACTTGAAATGAAATTATTGTAATAAAAACTGCCTAAAATGACAGAAACCATCTTTAGGAAACAATTATTTGAAGTGTAATTAAATTGTTTAGTGTGTCTCGCGCCCATTCAAATACATGGAGAGGCGGGGTTTAGGAGCTATACTGGGACCGGCCACCGGGGGGCGATCGAGGCGCGAAAGCTTCAATTTCTGACTGAAGCACTACAGGCTTGATTCAAACCCATTTCTAAACCCTAGAAATCGCGGCACCAATCAGAAACGTTGGGGCGGGCTTTACACGATGACGACAGCGCAGCGACGTTGAAGCAGATTTGCCGCTGCTGTGGAGCATCACTCGTTCGAATCAGCTATCGCGTCTGTTTTAAGCGATTTAAACTTCTCCTTTTCGTTAAAACCCGAGCAAAGAACAACACTCGAAGCCTTCATATCTAAAAAAAGATGTTATCGTTGTCTTACCGACTGGATTCGGCAAAAGTCTGAAACCAGCTTGGCCCTTTGGTGGCTAAACGAATGAGTCTTAGCGAGAGCCCTCTGGTAGTGTTAATGCTTTACAAAATATAGTTTTATGTCCTTTTCAGGAGTGAATGAAGTTGTTTAAAGCTCAAATCTGTGGTTTATTTATAAAGAGAGCGCCTTTTTTTAAAATTTGATCTGCCGTTAGTTGTGAGCTCCAGTGGTTCAGCGGCGCTCAATCGATCATTGAGCCCACGAGAGACGCCTTTCCTCGGCCAGTCCTTCTGCCGTCTGCCGCTGGCTCTGATGTCTCTGCAGTGGTTAAACCGTCTCGTCTTGTGTAGATCTAACGGCTGATCTTTGCTCTCATTAATCTATAATTTGTTCCTAGACAGATCGTTTTGTCTGAGGGCAAAGTGAAGTTTCATAACTTAAGATATTAAACTTTACCGTTGTAGTCTCCTGGCGCTGACTTTGACTGAATTGCTTTATTTATTGTATAGCTTCTTACACCTTTTACTTATACTTTTATATTTGCTATTGATGATCACACATAAACTGACATTTAACAAAAAGAGACTGGGTTGTGTTTTGTGTCATATTTAATTTATTACAGTGATAATCAT
>NC_137120.1:39866083-39883583 GCF_949357685.1 Gobio gobio
CGATTAATCGTTAAATTAGTCGATAGATCAACCGATTAATAGATAGATTAGTCGATAGACCAACCGATTAATTTGTAAACTCGTGGTAGATTAACCGATGAATCGACAATTGCAACTATAGATTAATCGATTAACCAACAAATCAGTCGATATACCAACCGATTAATCGGTAAATTGGTCAATAGATTAACCGATTAATCGGTAAATTAGTTAATAGCTTACCTAATTAATCGTTAAATTAGCCAATAGACCAACCGATTAATCGGTAAATTAGTCAATAGATTAACCGATTAATCGTCAAATTAGTCAATAGATTACCTAATTAATCGTTAAATTAACCAATAGATTAACCGATTAATCGTTAAATTAGTCAATAGATTACCTAATTAATCGCTAAATTAGCCAATAGACTAACCGATTAATCGATAAATCATCGATATATTAATCGATTAATCCGTCGATAGATTTATCGATTAACTGATAAATTAGTCGATAGATTAATCGATATAAAAATAGCAGTTAGTGGCAGCCCTAATCCCTATACTCGACATCCTGTAATGTGACGATCACTGATGCACATATCGCAATATTGATGCTAAAACGAAATAGAACGCAGGCCTAGTACGTTGGTTGTCAACTGAGAGAAAAAAAAAGTCAAACAACGCAACAAAGGTTTAAAACTGGGAATCATAGCACTTGAGATTAACAGCAGGTGACCTACAAACAAAAAACTCTTTTTCTTCAAACATTAAATGCACCCATTGAGAGAAACTCCGCAAGAATGAGCAGAAGGCGAATGTTCTCTGGTGTGGGTGCAAGAGTTCACACGTACAGTTCCAACACCACGACCACAACGAGTCTTTGTGCCGGCCTCTCAGACGTTATTGCTAAGGTTTGTCATCATGTTGATGGACTATAAAGAGTCGTTTGATAGCTTTGAGAAGCGTGACTTTTCTTTCTTTTCTTCACTCGCTGCCAGACCCACTCTGTCATTCGTCGGAGAATAATAGCGCTCTAGAGAGATTGGGACCACATGTGAAGATTCAAGCTGCTGTCATCCTGAACTATGGCTTGCATCTGAAAATGTTGGTTTGAGCTCTCAAAAACATCTGCGACAGGTTGACCGTGTCCTGCAGACGTAAAAGATTGTGTCTGTTAAGAAAACTGCGACCTAAAACGACATTTCAACACTTTGGAAAACTAGCATCTTCTAATCTATGTGGTTTTCACATGTTGGGAAGCGGATTTTCCTGGTTTTGCTCAGGTGTAGACGTCTAAAAATTCGTATTCGACCCGGGCCAAAAATATAAATATAAAAAAAATATATATATAAAAAAATATAACTTTGACGTCATCCCTGCACCGCTATAGCCCGACTCCACCCTTCTACGTACTTCCGCTCAATTTTCGTTTTCCTTCAGTTCTCCATCTGGGACTGCGGTATATTCTTACGTTTTCTCCGAACAAATTTTTACCGGTCCAATCAGCGAACAGAGGGAGTGGCTGAAAACAATATATTTTTACGGATTTCCATGTGAGAAAACAAGGCGAACAGCGCATGACATACGTCACCACCAAACGTTAGCAATTGGTTATGGCAGATCCAATAGTTTTAAACTTCAACTGAGCACCCGCCTTCAAGGAAGTTAATGCTTGTCAATGGAGAGTGGCTAAAAACCACCTAATTGACCCAAGCAACCCCTCAAATGACCCCAACAACCACCTAATTGACCCTAGCAACCACCCAAAGACACAAGTAATGACCCAGAAGACCCTAGCAACCACCCAAAGACCCAAGTAATGACCCAGATGGCCCTAGCAACCACTCAAATGACCCCAACAACAACCTATTGACCCTAGCAATCACTCAGAAAAGAAGACCCTAGCAACCACCCAAAGACCCAATAAATGACCCAGATGCCCTAGCAACCACTCAAATGACCCCAACAACCACCTAATTGACCCTAGCAACCACCCAAAGACCCAAGAAATGACCCATAAGACCCTAGCAACCACCCAAAGACCCAAGAAATGACCCAGATGACCCTAGCAACCACTCAAATGACCCCAACAAACACCTAATTGACCCAAGCAACCCTTCAAATGACCCCAACAACCACCTAATTGACCCTAGCAATCACTCAGAACAGAAGACCCTAGCAACCACCCAAAGACCCAAGAAATGACCCAGATGGCCCTAGCAACCACTCAAATGACCCCAACAACCACCTAATTGACTCTAGCAATCACTCAGAACAGAAAACCCTAGCAACCACCCAAAGACCCAAGAAATGACCCATATGACCCTAGCAACCACTCAAATGACCCCAACAACCACCTAATTGACCCAAGCAACCCTTCAAATGACCCCAACAACCACCTAATTGACCCAAGCAACCCTTCAAATGACCCCAACAACCACCTAATTGACCCTGGTAACCACCCAAAGAGGCAAGAAATGACCCAGAAGACCCTAACAACCACCCAAAGACCCAAGAAATGACCCAGATGACCCTAGCAACCACTCAAATGACCCCAAAAACCACCTAATTGTCCCTAGCAATCACTCAGAACAGAAGATCCTAGCAACCACCCAAAAACCCAAGAAATTACCCTGAAGACCCTAGCAACCACTCAAATGACCCCAACAATCACCTAATTGACCCTAGCAATCACTCAGAACAAAAGACCCTAGCAACCACCCAAAAACCCAAGAAATTACCCTGAAGACCCTAGCAACCACTCAAATGACCCCAACAATCACCTAATTGACCCTAGCAATCACTCAGAACAGAAGACCCTAGCAACCACCCAAAGACCCAAGAAATGACCCAGATGGCCCTAGCAACCACTCAAATGACCCCAACAACCACCTAATTGTCCCTAGCAATCACTCAGAACGGAAGACCCTAGCAACCACCCAAAAACCCAAGAAATGACCCAGAAGACCCTAACAACCACTCAAAGACCCAAGAAATGATCCAGATGGCCCTAGCAACCAGCCAAAGACCCAAGAAATGACCCAGATGACCCTAGCAACCACTCAAATGACCCCAACAACCACCTAATTGTCCCTAGCAATCACTCAGAACAGAAGATCCTAGCAACCACCCAAAAACCCAAGAAATTACCCTGAAGACCCTAGCAACCACTCAAATGACCCCAAAAACCACCTAATTGACCCTAGCTATCACTCAGAACAGAAGACCCTAGCAACCACCCAAAGACCCAAGAAATGACCCAGAAGACCCTAGCAACCACTCAAATGACCCCAACAATCACCTAATTGACCCTAGCTATCACTCAGAACAGAAGACCCTAGCAACCACCCAAAGACCCAAGAAATGACATGTACGAGAGTCTGCTAGGACCAGGCTAGCACCACTATGCGCTAAAACATAAAATGGTTACGAATGACCTCTAACCCCGAGTATGATGTAATGCTTGAGTTATGAAGCGCTGTTTATAATGGCGACAAGAGCTAAATGATTAATGTTCTGCGCAATCATCGCAAATCAAGGTAGCATTGAAAGGACAGTGATTGTTACATAACTTAATGCCATAATAACCCCCTATCCATCACATGCTGTAATTGGAACCTGTCTTTGCTGCTTAATGTGCCTTATAAAGCAATTCAGCTCAGTTTGAGATAAAAACACCAGAGCTGTCATCACAGCGCTCTGACAAAAAAGCAGTCAGAGAATTAGCGATATCCAGTCGCTGTGAAGCGCCACATGACTCAACAGGGGTTTGGCCTATATTAAGCTCAGTGAGTCAGAGGCGATGATCACATCCACACACATCAAGTCAAGAGAAATCACACACATGCAACCCTGACAGAGAAGCGCCGAGGTGGTACTGTGTTTAGATTTTAAAACCACTGTGTTTTAATATAAGCATATTCATCCAAAACAGGAGGTATTACAACCTTACTACAACTACTGTAACTGTCCAAAAACACAGTATTACTTAAAGGAACACTGCACTATTTTTGAAAATAGGCTCATTTTACAAGTCCCCTAGAGTTAAATAGTTGAGTTTTACCGTTTTTGAATCCATTCAGCTGATCTTTGTATCTGCACTTTTAGCATAGCTTAGCATACATCATTGATTCTGATCAGTCCATTAGCATCTCATTCAAAAAATGACCACTTTCAATATTTTTTCCTATTTAAAACTTGACTCTTCTACAGTTACATCGTGTCCTAAGAGCAACTGAAAATTAAAAGTTGTGATTTTCTACACCTATATGGCTAGGAACTACTTTCTCATTCCTGCGTAATAGTCGCGGATCTTCGCGGCCGTACCATGGCTGCAGCGGCGCAGTGATATTACAGCGCCTGAAAGTAGCCCAGCTAGGTAACTTACGGCACTAAGTTTGTGTAGTTGCAGAGAAAGTTTCAGGCTTGCAGGTGACAAATTGTGTTGTGGATTTAGCTGTGATTAGCCATGGTTCTGTGTGTTGTAAAGGGCTGTGATAGTAAGTCGAAGGTGTAACTACCACCATGTTTCACAGAATACCAACCAATCATTGCGCCGCTGCAGCGATGGTACGGCCGCGAAGATCCGCGACTATTACGCAGGAATGAGAAAGTAGTTCCTAGCCATATAGGTGTAGAAAATCGCAACTTTTAATTTTCAGTTGGTCTTAGCACACGATGTAACTGTAGAAGAGTCAAGTTTTAAATAGGAAAAATATTGAAAGTGTCTTTGGTCATTTTTTGAATGAGATGCTAATGGACTGATCAGAATCAATGATGTATGCTAAGCTATGCTAAAAGTGCGACCGCCAGATACAAAGATCAGCTGAATGGATTCAAAAACGGTAAAACTCAACTATTTAACTCTAGGGGACTTGTAAAATGAGCCTATTTTCAAAAAAAGTGGAGTGTTCCTTTAACATATCCAAAAACCATGTCCATGTCCAAATCAGGCTTTTAATGTACACGCACAAGAAAACGTGGTATTGATGGTACTAGTATTCCTGTAGTAAATATCCAAAGCCATGGCAATGCACACACACAAAACATGGCAATACTGTGGTAAATGCCTAAAGACATTGTATTATCATTGTACATATTCAAAAACCATGGCAATATAATGGTAAATGTCCAAAATGGGATGCACCGATATGAAAATGTTGGTCGAAACGATAACCGATAATTCTTTATGTATTTGAAAGCCGATAACCGATATATTGGTGGATCAAAATCCAAATTTGCCTGATTACAAATCAAAAGTCTTACACTCTAAAAAATGCTGGATTAAAAACAACCCAAGTTGGGTTTAAAATGGACTAACCCAGCGATTGGGTTGTTTTAAGGAAACATTTAACCCAACCGCTGGGTTAAAACGACCCATTCACTGGGTTAAAACAACCCAATTGCTGGGTTAGTCCATTTTCAACACAACTTGGGTTGTTTTTAACCCAGCATTTTTTCGAGAGTACCATTAAAAGGGTACTTCACCGCTGGAAAGATGAATGTGTATTTAAATTGGGTCATTTATGTAGTAGAAATGTGAAATTATTTTAGACGTTGGTGCCTTCTAGATCGAGAAAAGCCATGTGGATGAAAGACAACAACTCCCAGAATGCACTTGCTTCGCTGAGGCCACTCCCAAGCCACGCCTACCGGTTACATCACTTGCACCACCCCACCGTCGTGTTCATTTTTATAGTAATTAAATCATAGTTCAGTTAGAGAACATTAACATTTTGGCGGGTTGAAAATCTGCAGAACTAGCTCTACTACTGGCTGTAGTCTCTAGCCCCGGGCCAAAAAAGCCACCGATGACGCAAAATGAGTTTTTTCCAGACACAAAATACATAAATCCCTCAACTCAGGGGGACCACGGTCATTTTGAGATTAAAAAAAAACAATACAATTTTTTATTTTATTTTTTTATTGGAGAAATATATACAGTACAGATAAACTTAACAGAAAACATTTCACAACTTATATCTTCGGTTATATACTAGTAAATGAAACATATGTTTTTTGTAGGGCTGTCAAAAGATTAATCGCGATTAATCGCATCCAAAATAAAAGTTTGTGTTTACATAATATATGTACTCTGTTAATTATTATTTACATATAAATACACACACATTCATGTATATATTTAAGAAATATTTGCATGTATATACATTTATATAATCTATAATATATATAAATATAAATGTTTTATAAATAAAAATAATATTTTTTTCTTAAATATATACATGAATGTGTGTGTATTTATATATAAATAATAATTAACAGAGTACACACACATATATTATGTAAACACAAACTTTTATTTTGGATGCGATTAATCGCGATTAATCTTTTGACAGCCCTAGTTTTTTAACACAATTTAAACGACAAATCAAAACGTGATTTTGTAAGAATTTTAATCAGGCTCTGAACAGATCACTCTAAAAAAAAAAAAAGGTTCTATATGGCACCAAAAATAGTTCTTGGCTCGTAACCATAGGGGAACCTTTTTTAGTGCTATATAGCACCATTTTTGGTTCTTCAGCGGTTCTTCAGCGGTTCTTCAGCGGTTCTTCAGCTGTTCTTCAGCGGTTCTTCACCGGTTCTTCAGAGGTTCTTCACCGGTTCTTTGACTAAGGTGCTATATAGCACCTCTGAAGAACCACTGAAGCACCAAAATTGGTGCTATATAGCACTAAAAAAGGTTCCCTTATGATTACGAGACTTTTTTTTTTAGAGTGATTACCCATTAAAAGTTATTTCAGCCAATAGAATCGCTAAGCGGACACTATTTCACAGGAGGACAGGATTTCTCATGACACCGTCAACATAAACCTACTTGCACAGGGAGCGCTGGGACTATTTTCTGTCGCTGTGTAAGGCAAGGCAAGTTTATTTGTATAGTACATTTCATACACAGTGGCAATTCAAAGTGCTTTGCACAGAAATGAAGTTAAAATATTCATAAGTGAATAAAATAAAAATATATATAGTATAACAGTTATAATAGGAATTAAAAGAAAAGAAAAAATAAAGATGAAATCCCCTATCTGGGGTGGAAGAAAATGGAGAGTCAGGTTTACTTTAAAAATATTTGTCAGGTAACTGTGCATTTAAACATTACCCTTACAGACAAATCTTCCTGGCCTAACTTGAGGGCGTTCTCTAGATGTTTTACCCGTCAGAGCGGATCTAAACGGGTCTTCCTCGCACCAGAGGGAGTACTCAAAAAATATTTGTCAGGTAACTGTGCATGTAAACATTACCCTTACAGATAAATCTTCCTGGACCGGAACACCAGGGCTATCTCTACTTTGTTTGACCGTCAGAGCGGATTTACACGGTCCTTACTCTTACCACCAAGGCTCTACAGATCTATCCGTCAGAGCAGATCTAAGCGGATCGTCCTCGCGCCGGAGGGATTTCGATTTATCGCTCCCCCGTCTCTCAACCTCTTCCACCCAGTCAGCCTTAACAAAATAAATAAATAAAAAGTATAATTAAAACTTAAAAACTGGGTTAAATTGAAACACATAATTCAAGTGCAAGCAGTTCGGACAAAGCACAGACCTCATTCAGTAAATTCAGGAAGCTGGTTCCAGCTACGGCTGGCATAATAGCTAAAAGCAGACTCTCCTTGCTTTGAGTGAACCCTTGGTATTTCTAACGGACTTGATCCTGATGATCTGAGTGATCTGTTGGGTTTGTACTTTATCAGCATATCTGCAATGTATTTAGGTCCTAGGTCATGGAGTGATTTATATACAAGTAATAGCACTTTAAAATCGATCCTAAATGTAACTGGAAGCCAGTGTAAAGACCCGAGGACTGGTGTGATATGGTCATATGCTCTGGTTCTGCTCAGCGTTCTGTATGAGCTGCAGCTTTCTAATGGTCTTTTTGGGAAGGCCAGTGAGAAGACCATTACAATAGTCCACCCTGCTGGTGATAAAAGCATGAACGAGTTTCTCTAAGTCTTGCCTGGAAACAAAGCATCTAATTCATTGTAATATCATTGCGCTGCTGCATTTAATAACGATAACATTATAACTGAACATATATCGGTCGATACCGATATGGTGGTCGATATATTATGCAAATCATGGAATTATTGTGGTAAATGTCCAGAAACATTGTATTTCCATCCAAAAAACATAGTATTACTGTGGCGCATGTTAGAAAAACATGGTATTATTGTGGCGCATGTTAGAAAAACATGGTATTATTGTATTATTGTGATGCATGTCAGAAAAATATGGTATTATTGTATTATTGTGATGCATGTCAGAAAAACATGGTATTATTGTATTATTGTGATGCATGTCAGAAAAACATGGTATTATTGTGGCGCATGTTAGAAAAACATGGTATTATTGTGGCGCATGTTAGAAAAACACGGTATTATTGTGGCGCATGTTAGAAAAACATGGTTTTATTGTGCCGTATGTCAGAAAAACATGGTATTATTGTGGCGCATGTTAGAAAAACATGGTATTATTGTGGCGCATGTCAGAAAAACATGGTATTATTGTGGCGCATGTTAGAAAAACATGGTATTATTGTGGCGCATGTTAGAAAAACATGGTAATATTGTGGCGCATGTCAGAAAAACATGGTATTATTGTGCCGTATGTCAGAAAAACATGGTATTATTGTGGCGCATGTTAGAAAAACATGGTATTATTGTGGCGCATGTCAGAAAAACATGGTATTAGTGTGGCGCATGTTAGAAAAACATGGTATTATTGTGGCGCATGTTAGAAAAACATGGTAATATTGTGGCGCATGTTAGAAAAACATGGTATTATTGTGGCGCATGTCAGAAAAACATGGTATTATTGTGATGCATGTTAGAAAAACATGGTATTATTGTGATGCATGTTAGAAAAACATGGTATTATTGTGGCGCATGTTAGAAAAACATGGTATTATTGTGGCGCATGTCAGAAAAAAATGGTATTATTGTGGCGCATGTTAGAAAAACATGGTATTATTGTGGCGCATGTCAGAAAAAAATGGTATTATTGTGGCGCATGTTAGAAAAAAATGGTATTATTGTGGCGCATGTTAGAAAAACATGGTATTATTGTGGCGCATGTCAGAAAAAAATGGTATTATTGTGGCGCATGTTAGAAAAACATGGTATTATTGTGGCGCATGTCAGAAAAACATGGTATTATTGTGATGCATGTCAGAAAAACATGGTATTATGGTATTATTGTGATGCATGTCAGAAAAACATGGTATTATTGTGGCGCATGTCAGAAAAACACGGTATTATTGTGGCGCATGTTAGAAAAACATGGTTTTATTGTGGCGTATGTCAGAAAAACATGGTATTATTGTGGCGCATGTTAGAAAAACATGGTATTATTGTGGCGCATGTTAGAAAAACATGGTATTATTGTGGCGCATGTTAGAAAAACATGGTATTATTGTGATGCATGTTAGAAAAACATGGTATTATTGTGGCGCATGTTAGAAAAACATGGTATTATTGTGGCGCATGTTAGAAAAACATGGTATTATTGTGCCGCATGTCAGAAAAACATGGTATTAGTGTGGCGCATGTTAGAAAAACATGGTATTATTGTGGCGCATGTTAGAAAAACATGGTATTATTGTGGCGCATGTTAGAAAAACATGGTATTATTGTGGCGCATGTCAGAAAAACATGGTATTAGTGTGGCGCATGTTAGAAAAACATGGTATTATTGTGGCGCATGTCAGAAAAACATGGTATTATTGTGGCGCATGTCAGAAAAACATGGGATTATTGTGGCGCATGTTAGAAAAACATGGTATTATTGTGGCGCATGTTAGAAAAACATGGTATTATTGTGATGCATGTTAGAAAAACATGGTATTATTGTGATGCATGTTAGAAAAACATGGTATTATTGTGGCGCATGTTAGAAAAACATGGTATTATTGTGGCGCATGTCAGAAAAACATGGTATTATTGTGATGCATGTTAGAAAAACATGGTATTATTGTGATGCATGTTAGAAAAACATGGTATTATTGTGGCGCATGTTAGAAAAACATGGTATTATTGTGGCGCATGTCAGAAAAAAATGGTATTATTGTGGCGCATGTTAGAAAAACATGGTATTATTGTGGCGCATGTCAGAAAAAAATGGTATTATTGTGGCGCATGTTAGAAAAAAATGGTATTATTGTGGCGCATGTTAGAAAAACATGGTATTATTGTGGCGCATGTCAGAAAAAAATGGTATTATTGTGGCGCATGTTAGAAAAACATGGTATTATTGTGGCGCATGTCAGAAAAACATGGTATTATTGTGATGCATGTCAGAAAAACATGGTATTATGGTATTATTGTGATGCATGTCAGAAAAACATGGTATTATTGTGGCGCATGTCAGAAAAACACGGTATTATTGTGGCGCATGTTAGAAAAACATGGTTTTATTGTGGCGTATGTCAGAAAAACATGGTATTATTGTGGCGCATGTTAGAAAAACATGGTATTATTGTGGCGCATGTTAGAAAAACATGGTATTATTGTGGCGCATGTTAGAAAAACATGGTATTATTGTGATGCATGTTAGAAAAACATGGTATTATTGTGGCGCATGTTAGAAAAACATGGTATTATTGTGGCGCATGTTAGAAAAACATGGTATTATTGTGCCGCATGTCAGAAAAACATGGTATTAGTGTGGCGCATGTTAGAAAAACATGGTATTATTGTGGCGCATGTTAGAAAAACATGGTATTAGTGTGGCGCATGTTAGAAAAACATGGTATTATTGTGGCGCATGTCAGAAAAACATGGTATTAGTGTGGCGCATGTTAGAAAAACATGGGATTATTGTGGCGCATGTCAGAAAAACATGGTATTATTGTGGCGCATGTCAGAAAAACATGGGATTATTGTGGCGCATGTTAGAAAAACATGGTATTATTGTGGCGCATGTCAGAAAAACATGGGATTATTGTGGCGCATGTTAGAAAAACATGGTATTATTGTGGCGCATGTCAGAAAAACATGGTATTATTGTGGCGCATGTCAGAAAAACATGGTATTATTGTGGCGCATGTCAGAAAAACATGGTATTATTGTGGCGCATGTCAGAAAAACATGGTATTATTGTGGCGCATGTCAGAAAAACATGGTATTATTGTGGCGCATGTCAGAAAAACATGGTATTATTGTGGCGCATGTCAGAAAAACATGGTATTATTGTGCTATTTATAAAAATTAACCATCTTTTTACACTAGCAACCATAGTTCAACTATTGCACATGTAGTGAAACCAATCTGCAAAAACAACATGGCTCATTTCCATGTTCAAAACATGGTATTACTGTGTGAAATACCCTGATGTTACCAGTACACTGTGCAATAGATGGTAACGCTATTGTACTTTGGTATATTCCATGGTACCAAATGATATAGAATACCATCGTTTTACCATGGCAGATGTCCAAATAACCACAGCATTACATTTATATCAGTCATCTGGTCAATGACGGTCTCCCAGATGGCATTGTGCCTACTGAACACACACACACACACACACACACACACACACACAGATTATAATCAAACTTCAATGCTGCCAAATCAAACTTCGCTTTAGTGACAACTTCAAGCTACATTAACTCTGAGCTCTGTCAATACAACCTGAAACAACACTACATCAGCGGATTAATAAACACAGATGTGGAAAAAACTAACTAGTGTAACTGTAAACCACCTAAGCATAGAGATACACATATGATCCTAAGAGAAAAATACTACTTTTAATGAACAAATCAAATAAAAATGGACAAAATGAAGCCCCATCCAACTTTATTTGCTGATGAATATCCCATTGTCTTTCAATGCAAAGCTATAACATGACCAAGCCCTTCTTTCTAGCAAACACTTGATGGTGAAACTACACAGTTTGTTTTCTGACATGGTCGTTAATCATCTTGGAGCTGAAGGAAAATCAATGGAATCCAATAAAGAGGGCAGGAACTGTGAAAGAAACCCATGTGTGTGTGTGTGTGTGTGTGTGTGTGTGTGTGATGCATACAAGAGTGTGTAAAGAGTGCCGTGTTTGAGGGAAGCTGACTTTGGGAAGTCAAGGAGAAACAGAAGTGCTGAAAATGCTCAACAGGAAGTATATCAGTGAAAGAGTGATGGAAAGAGCATCTGTACCTGCCACGTTGACTTTCTCTGGGTTGACCGGGTTCGGTCCAGGGGTGACCGTTCCATTGGTCAGGTTGGTACTTGTGCCGTTGTACATGATATTGTCCACTTTAGACTCCAGCTTTGATAATCTCTGCATTATATTATCCAGAAGAACCGCTAGAGTCTTCTTCAGATCTGCACAAAACAATATGATATACATATGATTAGATAAAACAACACAATAAAGCCAGAAACTATTAATTACTAAAATGAAATATATCAAACATATATAAAATATTAATCGCGATTAATCATTTGACAGCACTAATATATAAAAAAATGTACATACACATACATACACACACACACACGCATACACATAGATACAAGATACATAAACACATATATATACGTACACACATACATAAGTACATACGCACATACATACACACACACACATACATAATACACACATACGTAAATACCCACACAAATACATACACACATACACACGTACATACACGCATACATACAAACACACATACATACACACATACGTAAATACACACACACACACACACGTACCTATACACACATACATACACACATACATACATACATACATACACACACGCACACATGTACATACACACATACACACGTACATACACACGTACATACACACACACATATATATATACATACATACATACATACATACATACACGTATACATACACGCACACACATACATACATATACATACACACATACATACATACATACACACACACACACACACACACACACACACACACACACACACACACACACACACGTACATACATACATACATACATACACACGTACATACACACGTACATACACACACAATACACACACAATACACACACAATACACACACAATACACACACAATACACACACACACGTACATACACACACGTACACACACACACACACACACACACACACACACACACGTACACACACACGTACACACTAGGGCTGGGCGATATGACGATATTATGGCATATCGACGATGTCTCGCAAATATCTCGATGTCGATAACAGTCAGTGTTATCAGACGATAATTCACAGTATCATAAAAATGACGACTGATAAACTCACAGGACATTGCGTTGCCAAATACATTATAAATAGCTTAGTAGTTACCATACACTTACCTTTTTAGTGTTTTTGATGCATAGCTACAGTAGCCTATATGTGTTAAAGCAAAACATTGAAGTATATGGATAAGATGTTGGTTGTGGTTGTGCGCAAAGAGAAGCACGTTACAAATTAACGAGACATAGGTTGGCTTGACTAAATGTTTTAAACAGCTCTAAAAATATTATTGGCTATTAAATTATAAATAGAATAGCCTATTAATAATACAAATATTAATCAAACATGTAAACCTGGAACATTTAACCTGGAACATTTAAAATACTAACGCTAAAAATAAAACGAGAGAGCGAAACCTTTGAAAAAAAAAAATATTCAGGACACAATGCGAACGATATTCAATCATTTAGACAAATAGCTTTTATCAGTAACATATTCAAAACGTTTTTAAAAAAAATCAAAATATGGGTAAACAAACATCACCTTAAAATAACTTTATGCAGGTGATCTGTAAAACACCGTAAATGTGGTTTACCCAGCATGTCTTAACAGTTGCATATGAAAATCATAAATGCATTTTTTAAAATCATCAGTAAAATCTTCAAAAAACTAAATCATCATTCAAAATTAAAACAATTGATTTTTTTTAATTAGATACCTTAATAATAAAATATAATCCAAACACAACGTTATTTAATTGTCTTAGCAGTTGCCATGCATTTTTTAAAAAATCATTAAAATCATCAAAAATCTAAATTATCATTCAAAATTAAAACAAATATGTTTTCATTTTTTAAAAATACATTAGGCTAGTTCTCAGAAATAAAATATAATCTAAACACCACGTTATTTAATTGAACCTATGCATTTATAAAACATTAACGCAACAATCTAATGCAGGTTTCTAGACACAAAATTTTGCATGATTTTGCTTAGAAAGCCCTTCTTTAATGTGAATTTCGTTTTGTATAAATTGTATCTTAATTTTAATCAACGTTTAATCAGATAATTGCCTGGATTTAATAAATAAGAAGCAAATAGTCTATAGCAGACAATAATTGCGGGAGCGATCACATGCTTTGCGCATGAACTTGAGCGTGTCTCAAATAAACCCAAACTCAGCAGCTACTTGTCTCACAAACATGAGAAATATGTTTATATAAAGCTTGAAATGTCCACTTTTAAACGTAACGAAAATAGTCCAGCAATGCGCAGTGTTCAATAGTGGCAACGATATGCGTCCGTTCATTCACTCTTGTCAAAGACGCATCCGTTTACAAACCAATCAATGTCCCACATAGATGAAGACGAGTGGACGCAAGTGTGTCATGTTAAGTTCTTCGCTCGAATAATTGCAATGTGAAACCAAACCAAAACTAACCGAATGTATAAAATGTATCAAAACATGAACTTCGGTTCGGACCTTGGTGCAGACTCTCAGGTGTGAAAACGCCCTACACTCTCCAAGAGCTATCTGCCAAATAATCTGCTGTGTGGCTCTCAGGCACATAAATCGTTCCGAGGCAGTTTGATTGTAGTACCCAGTTTTTGTCTATGTAATGAGCAGTAATTGACATGTAAGGTGTCATCGTATTGCTGCTCGACCACATATCCGGCGTAAGAGCGACGTAATCCGCGCTACTGATGTTAGTCATAAGCTCAGTTTTCTCTGTATTATACAGCTCTGGAATAGCTGTTCTTGAGAAATAATTCCGACTGGGTACTTCATACTGCCGGTCAAAAGTTTGAAGCATGGACCGGAATTCTGCCTGGTCCACAAGACTAAGAGGCATCATATCTTTAACCAGAAAACGGGTCACAGCTAGAGTGCACTGTCTCCATTTTAAACTGGATTTATCGTACTTCTTTCCACAAGCGAACGCAGAAGCAATCGGAGTTAAACTAGAATTTTTCCCGCTTTGAGAAGCGGCTGCAGAGCGGGGCTCAAATGAGGCCGCTACACTGGATGGTGTATGTGGATATGGCAGCGGAGATTAGTGGTCTGCGCATCTTTAACCTTTACTTTTTTTTTGCACAGCCTGCAGATAGCCTCTGTTGGATCCGCTGGTTCTCCATTTGCTTTTGGTTTTAAATCCATAATACTGCCAAATTACCGGTGTGCATCTTTTCTTTGATATTAAGCCGTTGTCCTCCATTTTATGCCTGGAAAATTTTGACACGGACATGAGCAATGGCGCGCGTGGGCGAGGTCAGTGCGGAGTAGACGATATTATCAGATATCGCGATATTTTTGAAGGCGATTATCCCCCCCAAAAAATTCACATATCGCCCAGCCCTAGTACACACACACGTACACACACACGTACACACACACACACACACACACACACACACACACACACACACACACACACGTACACACACACACACACACACACACACACACACACACACACACACACACACACACACACACACACACACACACACACACACACACACACACACACACACGTACACACACACACACAAGATATTAATTGTGATTAATCATTTCACAGCACTAATATTTAAAAATAGACAGACAGACAAACAGATATATAGATATAAATCATTATGGTGAAGTAATAAGAATTCACCGTCAGCTTTTCAAACAGGCTTTAATATGATTTGAGCTGAAACCCGAGCTTCCTGCAGAACAGAGGGATTAAGACCCACCCTATGCTCAATAACTCAATAACCTGGAGGTTCATCTCGATAACGCTCTGGAAAAGATGATTATGTTCAAATACAGAGAGAGTCAGAGAGAGTCAGAGAGGACGAGCTGAGCGTGGGGCGATACAAACACAATTATCAATCAGCAGATCGATTCCTCATCCAGTAATTCGGTTTTAAAGAATCTAATAAACAAACACCACATCCAATAAAGCAGAACAAGACAGAAAAATACCACGACTACAACTTGAGTGTTGTTTTCCAGTGACACTGAACTACTGGTTCTTGCTTCTCACTCGCACCTCAAAAACCCAAAAAAGGGAAGAAGGACAGGAGAGAAATGCACTTCTCATGACTAGTGAAAACTTGCCCAATCAAATCCCATTCCATTATTTCCTGCTAAATATTCCTTTTCATGTCACGTTACGAAACTTCTCTCTAGCTCAAAAAAAAAAGAGTCCAAATCCATTTGGATTTTCTCTGACAGATGGAGATGAGAGAATATAATCCATATTTCAATGTCACCGAGTGCCACAATGATGACATCATCATCATAATCATAAAACACTTCCCGGGACTAAATCCCTCAGGGCCGGTCGCATCCGCATAATCCGCATTTTTGCACAAAATGACCATATGTTTGCAGAGATTTAGGTATATATAATAACATTTATTCTGCTTTGAAATGTGAGGGCCGTGTCGGAATTTGTGATCCCGCCCACTGACAAATTTAGCCAATCGTAGGGCTGGGCGGAATATCGAGTCTGTACGATATATCGATTAGGGATGCCACAATTCTCGGTAACACTTTATAATAACTATACGCTATGAAGCATTAGTAAATAGTTAATTCATCATTTATAAAGCATTAATAGACATTAAGCAGTTTATACATACAGCTATAAATGCTCTATTCTTGATTTATAAGCGTATCTATAATGTGTTTAATAATTGTCTATTCATACTTTATAAATGATCAATTTATCATTTCTAAATGAAGTATTACATTATTTACAAAGCAGTTATTTAGAAGTTGTCAGAGGTTCATCAGATCATTTAGAAAGTGTAAGTAAATGATTAATAAACTATTTAAATATACATTTATAAGTATTATTTAGACACATAGAAATAGTTACTCAGTGTGTTAATAAATGCTTTATTAACATGTATTTCCACTGTAATTCATGATTAATTCAGGTAGTTATAAAACATTTAGTAGTTGTCAGTTAAAATCAAGAATAAAGCATTTATAGCTGTATTCATAAACTGCCTATTAATGTATATCAATGCTTTATAAATGATGACTTACTATTTACTAATGCTTAAAGCTACACTGTGTAACTTTTTTAGTTTATTCTTAGCTAAAAACACTTAGTTCTTTCAAAAATACATGTGCTCATTAATGTATATTTACTTCTTTCAAGTAATAAAGTATTCTCGTAAGTTTATAATATGCCATTGTAAACACATACGGGTGAGGGTTCGAATGCGGGTCGCCATGTTGCCCCTCCATCTTGAAAGTACATTAGCCAAAGAGGGACATACCCGTAA
>NC_137120.1:39888583-40133583 GCF_949357685.1 Gobio gobio
TGTGTGTGTTGTTACCTGGATGATCCATGGCTGTGTGTGTGTGTGTGTGTGTGTGTGTGTGTGTTGTTACCTGGATGATCCATGGCTGTGTGTGTGTGTGTGTGTGTGTGTTGTTCCCTTGATGATCCATGGCTGTGTGTGTGTGTGTGTGTGTGTGTGTGTGTGTGTGTGTGTTGTTCCCTTGATGATCCATGGCTGTGTGTGTGTGTGTGTGTGTGTGTGTGTGTGTGTGTGTGTGTTGTTACCTGGATGATCCATGGCTGTGTGTGTGTGTGTGTGTGTGTGTTGTTACCTGGATGATCCATGGCTGTGTGTGTGTGTGTGTGTGTGTGTGTGTGTTGTTACCTGGATGATCCATGGCTGTGTGTGTGTGTGTGTGTGTGTGTGTGTGTGTTGTTACCTGGATGATCCATGGCTGTGTGTGTGTGTGTGTGTGTGTGTTGTTCCCTTGATGATCCATGGCTGTGTGTGTGTGTGTGTGTGTGTGTGTGTGTGTGTGTGTGTGTGTGTGTGTGTTGTTACCTGGATGATCCATGGCTGTGTGTGTGTGTGTTGTTCCCTGGATGATCCATGGCTGTGTGTGTGTGTGTGTGTTGTTCCCTGAATGATCGCTGTGTGTGTGTGTGTGTGTGTGTGTGTGTGTGTGTGTGTGTGTGTGTGTGTGTGTGTGTTGTTCCCTGGATGATCCATGGCTGTGTGTGTGTGTGTGTGTGTGTGTGTGTGTGTGTGTGTGTGTGTGTGTGTTGTTCCCTGGATGATCCATGGCTGTGTGTGTGTGTGTGTTGTTCCCTGAATGATCGCTCTGTGTGTGTGTGTGTGTGTGTGTGTGTGTGTGTGTGTGTGTGTGTGTGTTGTTCCCTGGATGATCCATGGCTGTGTGTGTGTGTGTGTGTGTGTGTGTGTGTGTGTGTGTGTGTGTGTGTGTGTGTGTGTGTTGTTACCTGGATGATCCATGGCTGTGTGTGTGTGTGTGTGTGTGTGTGTGTGTGTGTGTGTGTGTGTGTGTGTGTTGTTCCCTGGATGATCCATGGCTGTGTGTGTGTGTGTGTGTGTGTGTGTGTGTGTGTGTGTGTGTGTGTTGTTCCCTGGATGATCCATGGCTGTGTGTGTGTGTGAGCCTCTCGAGCCTCTTGTTTGTCCTGCAGTTAAACTGCCCAACGTTTTCCAGAAAAACCCTCCAGGTCCTGAAAATCCTTCCGTTTTTCAGCATCTTTTGCATATTTGAACCATATTTGCATATTTGAACCCTCTCCAGCAGAGACTGTATGAGGACTGAGGACGATTGAGAGACTCAAACACAACTATTACAAATAATGCACACATTCACTGATGCATCAAGAGCCGGGGGGTGAAAACTTTTGAAGAAAAAAAACATGCATGTTGTATGATCCCATTTATTTTGTTAAAACTATTGATAGATTCTGCAAGGGGTGTGTAAACTTTTGAACAAGAGTATATTCCTTTAGAGATTTGCCAAAGAGAGCATTTTGGGGGCGGAAACAAATGTTGAGATCATTATGAATGCCACGCCCCCTGCCTTGAGTCCTTCCTTACCCAGGCGGAGTTACCTCTAAAAGCACGGGCCTTAATTAGCATTAGCGCTAACCGAATAAGGCATTTGTTGTGGATAATGTTACCACAGCTACATCTCACACGAGAAACCCAAAAGTCGCGTGTTTCCTTGCACCACACACCTCTGGAAGCTTCTTGAACCTGATAAATACGTGAACCAATCACGTCTTCAAGTGTAAAAGAAGCTGTTTAGAGCAGGAAGCTGTGGTGTGTGTCTTTGCTTGTGGATCGATAGCCATCCGTGAGCCGTAATGAAGCCCAGCCCAGCGCCTCTATTAGCGGCATGAATAAGTTATCGACGTCTGTGTCCTGAGAGGAAGCCTAAAACTGCCCCGCCGCGGCTTTCTTCCGCTTAACAACAGTCACATTGTCTCTGTGAACATTGCTTGTTATGCTAGCGGCCCGTCACAGATGCATCTTCCGCATGGCATCGCTTCTCCGCTGCAGCCTCGGGTCATTATGGGAGATAAATATAGGCTAAGAGACACAGCCAGAGGAGCCGTAGTGCGTAGTGTGATAAGGAATGCACGTAAATATAGGACGACTACGTCAAAGTCATTTGTATTTGCCAGACTTCCTGCTGCCAGCTGGTGGCGCTATGCCTATAACTACATTTTGGCATGTAGATGTCTTCAGGACAGGGCATTTATCAAACACGTGAAGTTTGGGGCAGATTGGAGGTTGCATGCTCGAGTTACAGCAACTTCCTGTTTTATGGTGAAAATAACATGCTTTAGCACTTAGCTAAGTGTTTTGCTAGGATGTGGTGTTTGGGGTAAATCGGACATTGTATACCTCAGTTAAAGCAACTTCCTGTTTCATTGCACTAATGGCATGCTTTAACGCTTAGCTAAGTGTTGCTAGCTTGTTTTAGCATGTTTCTAGCATTTTGCATGTTATGTTTGGCTAAGCTAAGCATTGCTGGCATGTTTTAGCATGTTTCTGGCATGTTGCATGTTATGTTTGGCTAAGCTAAGCATTGCTAACATGTTTCTGACATGTTGCATGTTATATTTGGCTAAGCATTGCTAACATGTTTTAGCATGTTGCATGCTATGTTTGGCTAAGCTAAACATTGCTAGCACGTTTTAACATGTTTCTGGCATGTTGCATGTTATGTTTGGCTAAGCTAAGCATTGCTAACATGTTTCTGACATGTTGCATGTTATGTTTGGCTAAGCATGTTTTAGCATGTTTTAGCATGTTGCATGCTATGTTTGGCTAAGCATTGCTAACATGTGTTAACATGTTGCATGTTATGTTTGGCTAAGCTAAGCACTGCTAGCATGTTTCTGACATGTTGCATGTTATATTTGGCTAAGCATTGCTAACATGTTTTAGCATGTTGCATGTTATGTTTGGCTAAGCTAAACATTGCTAGCACGTTTTAACATGTTTCTGGCATGTTGCATGTTATGTTTGGCTAAGCTAAGCATTGCTAACATGTTTCTGACATGTTGCATGTTATGCTTGGCTAAGCATTGCTAGCATGTTTTAGCATGTTGCATGCTATGTTTGTCAAAGCATTGCTAACATGTGTTAACATGTTGCATGTTATGTTTGGCTAAGCTAAGCATTGCTAGCATGTTTTAGCATGTTTCTGGCATGTTGCATGCTATGTTTGGCTAAGCATTGCTAGCATGTTTTAGCATGTTGCATGTTATGTTTGGCTAAGCTAAACATTGCTAGCACGTTTTAACATGTTTCTGGCATGTTGCATGTTATGTTTGGCTAAGCTAAGCATTGCTAACATGTTTCTGACATGTTGCATGTTATATTTGGCTAAGCATTGCTAGCATGTTTTAGCATGTTGCATGCTATGTTTGGCTAAGCATTGCTAACATGTGTTAACATGTTGCATGTTATGTTTGGCTAAGCTAAGCACTGCTAGCATGTTTTAGCATGTTTCTGGCATGTTGCATGTTATGTTTGGCTAAGCATTGCTAGCACGTTTTAACATGTTTCTGGTATGTTGCATGTTATGTTTGGCTAAGCTAAGCATTGCTAACATGTTTTAACATGTTTCTAGCAATATGCTAGCCAATTTAACACTTGCTGACACTTTTTAATATGTTGCTAGGAGTCTTACTCTCATGTCTAGGCCCTCAAAAATGCAATTCACTTTGGAGATGAAGAAGAAGAAGAAGAAGAAGAAGAAGAAGAAGAAGAAGAAGAAGAAGAAGAAAAGCAGCAATTCCAAAAGGGAGCCCTAATGATGACATATCAACTACGAAACTACTAGACATTATGCGCTTTCGGATAACGCGAAGGCCTCACCATATGCCGTCATGGTGCCTACATAGGGCCCGTCCATCACGCTCTGGTTCTCCTCAGCGAGGGCTTTGATGTATCTCTTGCTGAGGTCCAGGATCTGCAGGCGTAGCTGCGCGCTGCTTTCGTGCGTCGCCCTCTGCTGGATGGTGAAGTGAAGCAGCATCATCCCCCAAATGAAGCCGAAACTCACAAGGAAGAATCCCAGCTTTTGGGAGGACAACTTCCACAAGTACACAGAGCCCATGGCGAGGAAGTTCGTTTGAGTGTGTGGAGTGTGTGAGCGATTCAGGAGGAGTTGAGCCTCATGGTGCTCAGGGGGGCGTGGTCTCTCGTCTTTCTGTAGTCCATTCCTCTGAGCTCAAGCCGTCAGTCTCACCGAAGACACGCCCACCAGAAGCTCCATCACAATGACCACACTGGAAGAAAAACAAGAAAAGGTCAAATTAGTATAAAGGCTAGTATAAACGTTTTTGGATCCGCTAAAAACTGTACATTTTTACATGTACTGATTTCAAGTAATTAGACATGATTTTTGATTATTATTAAAAAAAAGGGGAAAAAAAACTAAAAAGACCCAAATAACCAGCCAACCCTAACAAGCAGATGATCCTAGCAACCACCCAAAGACCCAAGAAATGACCCTAGCAACCACTCAAATGACCATAACAACCACCTAATTGAACCTAGCAATCACTCAGAACAGATGACCCTAGCAACCACCCAAAGACCCAAGAAATGACCCTAGCAACCACTCAAATGACCCTAACAACCACCTAATTGACCCTAGCAATCAATCAGAATAGAAGACCCTAGCAACCACCCAAAGACCCATGAAATAAGCCAGATGACCCTAGCAACCACTCAAATGACCCTAGCAATCATTCAGAACAGAAGACCCTAGCAACCACCCAAAAACCCAAGAAATTACCCTAGCAACCACTCAAAGACCCTAGCAATCACTCAGAACAGAATACCCTAGCAACCACCCAAAGACCCAAGAAATGAACCAGATGACCCTAGCAACCACTCAAATGACCCCAAAAACCACCTAATTGACCCTAGCAATCACTCAGAACAGAAGATCCTAGCAACCACCCAAAGACCCAAGAAATAACCCTAGCAACCACTCAAATGACCCTAACAACCCCCTAATTGACCCTAGCAATCACTCAGAACAGAAGACCCTAGCAACCACCCAAACCCAATAAATGACCCTAGCAACCACTCAAATGACCCAAACAACTCCCTAATTGACCCTAGCAATCACTCAGAATAGAAGACCCTAACAACCACTCAAAGACCCAAGAAATGACACAGATGACCCTAGTAACCAATCAATTGACCCTAGCAATCACTCAGAACAGAAGATCCTAGCAACCACCCAAAAACCCAATAAATGACCCAGATGACCCTAGCAACCACCCAAAGACCCAAGAAATGACCCAAATGACCCTAGAAACCACTCAAATGACCCTAGCAATCACTCAGAACAGATGACCCTAGCAACCACCCAAAAACCCAAATGACCCAGATGACCCTAGCAACCACTCAAATGACCCCAACAACCACCTAATTGACCAAAGTAATTACTCAGAACAGAAGACCCTAGCAACCACCCAAAGACCCAAGAAATGCCCCAGATGACCCTAGCAACCACTCAAAAACCCAAGAAATGTCCCCAGATGACCCTAGCAACCACTCAAAATCCCAAGAAATGCCCCCAGATGACCCTAGCAACCACTCAAATGAAAAGTAGAAACCACCCAGATCACTGTAACAATTGCACTGTAACAATTGCATGCAAAGTCAACTATTTAGTTTCACCTGTGCTGCCAGGCAATGTGACCACAACTGTGACATCATAATGGATTCCCACATAACCAGGATCACAATGCGGTCGCTAGTGTTTCACATTATTATGGGATTAAACGGAGACCGTTCCAACAGACCGTGCGGAGGCATTTCAATGAGGAGATCGAGTCGAAGCAAAGGATGAAAACCTCGACTGAAAGGCTCCCAGAGAATGAAAGACAAATAGTTATTTTATGAGCACAAATACGCTTGTTTGCATGTGGGCGCAGATTTAAATATGCCATTGATATAATGCGGGCGCAAAGGCTGAATACACACCAACTGTTGACTTTCTGATGTGGTTGACACACTGATGACCGTATAATCCCAGCGTAACCAGCTTTAGAAAAGTTGCCCAATCACTTCACTCTCCTTTCAGACCTACTACAAGTGACCTTTGATATTTACTTTATAGTTAAAGTAACAAGCCACTTAATGTCAAGGCTTGAAGCAGTTCTTACAGCCCTATTAAACTCACTGTAATGCACACCCTCGAGTAACAGCAACTGCACAACTCAATCTTTCCTGGTCCTATTGGATCTACCCAGAGCCACTCTGAACTAGCAACCACCCAATGACCCAAGAAATGACCCATATGACCCTAGCAACCACTCAAAAGACCCAAATAACCAGCCAACCCTAACAAGCAGATGATCCTAGCAACCACCCAAAAACCCAATAAATGACCCAGATGACCCTAGCAACCACTCAAATGACCCTAACAACCCCCTAATTGACCCAAGCAATAGCTCAGAACATATGACCCTAGCAACCACCCAAAAGACCCAAATAACCAGCCAACCCTAACAAGCAGATGATCCTAACAACCACCCAAAGACCAAGAAATGACCTAGATGACCCTAGCAACCATTCAAATGACCCCAACAACCACCTAATTGACCCTAGCAACCACCCAAAAACCCAATAAATGACCCAGATGACCCTAGCAACCACTCAAATGACCCTAACAACCCCCTAATTGACCCTAGCAATCACTCAGAACAGATGACCCTAGCAACCACCCAAAAGACCCAAATAACCAGCCAACCCTAACAAGTAGACGATCCTAACAACCACCCAAAGACCAAGAAATGACCTTGATGACCCTAGCAACCACTCAAATGACCCCAACAACCACCTAATTGACCCTAGCAATCACTCAGAACAAAAGACCCTAGCAACCACCCAAAGACCCAATAAATGACCCTGAAGACCCTAGCAACCACTCAAACGACCCTAACAACCCCCTAATTGACCCTAGCTATCACTCAGAACAGATGATCCTAGCAACCACCCAAAGACCCAAGAAATGACCCAGATGACCCTAGCAACCACCCAAAGACCCAAGAAATGACCCAGATAACCCTAGCAACCACCCAAAGACCCAAGAAATGACCCAGATGACCCTAGCAACCACCCAAAGACCCAATAAATGACCCTGAAGACCCTAGCAACCACTCAAATGACCCTAACAACCCCCTAATTGTCCCTAACAATCCCTCAGAACATATGACCCTAGCAACCACCCAAAGACCCAAGAAATTACCCAGATGACCCTAGCAACCACCCAAAGACCCAAGGAATGACCCAGATGACCCTAGCAACCACCCAAAGACCCAAGGAATGACCCAGATGACTCTAGCAACCACCCAAAGACCCAAGAAATGACCAAGATGACCCTAGCAACCACTCAAATGACCCCAACAACCACCTAATTGACCCTAGCAATCACTCAGAACAGAAGACCCTAGCAATCTGTAAAATACACTGTAAAATAGGTACATTTATAATAAGCACTATCCATAGGAATTTTTAAATATGCATCTTAAACAATTATGATAAATATTTGATCTAAGCATGGAAACTTTTTATCTTTATACGTCTGTTTGGTATTATGTTTGCTTTTTGTCTATTCTTGTTTGTTTGTTTGTCTGGGACTACGGATGGAAATGAGCTCCGTGCCAAATCCGGCGTATTTTCGTAAAATTATATTGTACGTACGTTCATCAATATGCATTGTCCCATCCAAAAAAATACATTTTTAAAAAGTATTTTATGAGAGTAGCAACTGTAAAGAGATAAGAGCGTGGAATTGAACATAAATTTAAGACGGTTCTACGGGATAAAGAGCTGATGTGACGACTAACAGACAGCAGACAAACGGCAATCCACCTGTCACTCAAAGTGGCCACGCCCTTAATTATGCAGAACTTTAAGGCTTTATATAATGTAAACGAATGAGTTATAAATAAACCCCCCCCCCCACAGTCGTCATGAAGGGCAACATTAGCCGTATAGACCAAAAGCAGAGTTTGTCCCAGACTGTAAACATGTGTTCTTCTGCTGTAAAGTCGGCCATTTTAACATGAGCTCAATGAGATTCTGCTCCTTCTGGAGTCTGCCTCTAGTGGCCAGTCCATGAACTGCAGTTTAACTCACTTCAGGAGAAACTGCGGGAGGAGCCGCTTGGTGTGTGTGTGTGTGTGTGTGTGTGTGTGTGTGTGTGTTCCAGAACATTCCTCTTATCAGCTAGCGCTGAGTTTGTGGGGGTTTTTTTGTGTGTTTTTGTTTATTTAAACTGTCCTTTTGCTTAGTAACTTTTGAACATTATGTATCCGCTTGTTAAGTCGTGACGTAAGGAATGCAGTTCCTGGGTCCAAGCCTCAACTCGTTTCACTTGAGAATAGAGCCCGGCTGATATATCGGCATTTTCCAAACTATCGGTATCGGCATTTATGATGGCCGATAAATTAATATTTGAAAAAATAATTAAAACGGACGAAACACCGCTCAACCACATTATGAGTGTTGGCGTTTCATAGTTTGTCCACCAGAGGGCGCTCTACAACACCAGCTGAGTCATGCTGCGAACATTCACAACCCAACGGAGATCATCCGTGAAGTGCATGGTAAGCTGGCACATGTACATTGCTTGAATACCATTGAAAAGAACATCCCCATCAGTTCTCTTAACTCAAATAAGCATGACAAAATTCCAGTTTTGCTGTTACATGTAAGCCAAGAGTGAAACGGAATTAGCTAGTAAGTTATAGCGTGACAGTTTCACAGCATGAGACGTATCATCTCGTCCTTGCACGTTATTTTGAAAAAGTATGTTTTACAATATTTTGCAGTATGACGTTGTCCATTTCTAAATTATGTCTTAGACTTTAGCTAACCACAAAGCTAGCTAATGCCATGGCTATCAGTGAAAGGCCACTAACATTAATGATTAGCGCTTGAAAATCACAACAAACTTATTCTGCCTAAATAAAGTAATGATTACTGTATTTATATAACTAGTATATTTGTAGTTCCAGTCCCTGCATTGTAAGTTAGGCTAACGAGTGAACGAAAGTGCGTTGCAGCATTAACGAGTCACATAATGGCTTATATACTATATATTTTGCTGTTGTTATTTATCAGAACTTAACTAAACTTCCAGTCTTTCTCAAAGTTATATTTATGAAGCTTATGATGTCTATTAATACTGGTATCTTTGATTTTTTTTTTGTTATTGTGTTTTCGTCCAAGTTCACATCTTAAGTTTGTATTTTTAATACATTTTATTTATCAGAATTTGAATATATTTTTATGTTCCTCTGTTCTGTTGTAACAATAAAACAAACAAGTTTATTTTTAAACTGCATTATCCTATTATTTTAGAGATTCATGAATAACTACAAATAACTAATGTAAGGGAAAGTTTTTTTTAACGCGTTTCTGTTACACAAACTTTTATTTTGGATGCGATTAATCGAGATTAATCTTTTGACACATATATATATATATATATGTCAAAAGATTAATCTCGATTAATCGCATCCAAAATAAAAGTTTGTGTTTTTATAATATATGTGTGTGTATGCTGTTAATTATTATTTATATATAAATACACACACAAGCTTGTATATATTTAAGAAAAAAAAAATATTTTTATATATAAAACATTTATATTTATATATATATATATATATATATATATATATATATATATATATATATATATATATATATATATATTATAGATTATATAAATGTATATACAGTATATACATGCAAATATTTCTTAAATATATACATGAATGTGTGTGTATTTATATATAAATAATAATTAACAGAGTACACACACATATATTATGTAAACACAAACTTTTATTTTGGATGCGATTAATCGCGATTAATCTTTAACCTAATATATATATATATATAGGAATATATAAAATATTTGTATCGTTATCGGCCTTAAAAATCCTTTATCGGTCGGGCTCTACTTGAGAATGCCATCGACGGCCGTTTATGGGCAATATATTATTCATATCAAATATTTTAAAAAGTTAAACATTTTAAATACTTAGTCTACACAACAGTCTCTGTGCTCACAGCGTCACAGACATTAATATTTTAACGATTTATAAAAGATGAATTACTGTCTGGCATCTGGAATTTTGGTATGGAGATAAAGGTTATGATTATAATTTTTTTGTAGTATTACACCTCATTGTGTGTGTGTATATTAGCAGCGTTTGTTGTTTTTCTTGTGGTATGAGAGTGTGTGGACCCGGATGCGCTGTTGCACTGACAAACCCTTATGAAAATATCCATGGTTTTATTATAATAAGACCATGTTTTTTTTTGGCGTATTGATTACCATTTGCATAACCAACCACACAAATACCATGGATTTGAAGCAAAACCATGCTAATTTGTGGTTATCATGGAATAACTACAATAACCCCTGTTATTTATGTATTATTATTATTATTATTATTTTTGCTTGTTTTATCCATTGTAAAACCATGGTTAATTTTTGTAAGGGTGGATATATTCGTATGTGTGTGTTCATAGCACAGCTGACACGTTTGTTTGAAGGGCAGCATTGGGCAGGATGTGGAATAGTTGTCAATAAAAGAAAAAACGATGTCCGATTAATCGAAAAAATAATCGACCAACTAATCGATTATCAAAATAATCAGTTAGTTGCAGCCCTAAACTGAAAAAATGAAAAATTGATTATTCACAAGTAGTCGAAGTCTAATAAAATGCAAAAGTGATGCGCTCATAAAATGCAACAATGATTTCAAGTTTGCACACACACTTCCCTTTCTTTGCCAAATGCACATGCAACCTCCCACACACTCTCTCCCCAATGTAGCGTTGCACAAAACATCTGAACTATTGAACAAACACTTCGATGTGAATCACACAAACAGAAATCCCGCAAATCCACACTCTATAGTTGACATGTGCAGCGTTAAACAACTTTGCAAGCAACAAAGATGCCACATGAGTGACCACAAAGAAACCAGGTCAAGACCTATTTTTCCATGAGGTTAAACATATCTTACTGAATCTGATACTGGTGTGCAGCCCCAGGGCAAAGCAGATAAATACACCAATACCCGACTCATATCACATTTAATTACTGAACAATGACTAGCGCCCCAGAAAATGATACATTACATCATTTGCTGCTAAAATTATCTCTATGAAAGGAACACCTTCCTATCAGTATTAAGAGTAGGTGCAACACTAGCTCATCTTGCTTTACAGAAAGCAAACTAATACTTATCGGCCACTTTTAACACAATGCATGACCAGGATAAGGTGTGACGGCAATCACATGACACGTTTTTTTAAGCAACTGAAAGATGCTTTTAATAAGTGCTGTCTATTGATTAAAAAAATGACTCATTAAATCACATTTTCTGTAATGAATTGCGCTTAAAACATGTTTTTGCAATTTTTATATTGCAATAATTTCACATTTACATAAATACAGAGGTGGACAGTAACGAAGTACATTTACTTGAGTACTGTACTTAAGTACACTTTTTGAGTATCTGTACTCTTACTTTAACTGGAACTTTTACTTTAACTTCACTACATTTGAAAGACAAATATCGTACTTTTTACTCCACTACATTTCTATCAAGGTCCTCAAAGTCAAAAGTCGTTTCTGTAGCAGCTTTGCAAGTCAGTGGATGATTTTGTTTCTTCTTTAAAAGTTTTTTTTTTTTTTTGCAAAATGTAAATATCTGGGAGAAAGAGAAGCATAGACATATGGATGAATCTGAAAAAGCATGATGAAAGAGCTCAGTTCAGTCTGAGTTTTTTTTTTGTGCCTCTGAGATGCCAGAGCACGAGTACTGAATAGAGCTTTCTTTTGTGTTTTTTCGCACTTAAGCAGACCAATACACACAAAATGTAAACATTTTCATTTCGGAAAGTATTCACGTAAACAAAGTTGATTATGTCTTAAGTGAACGTAAACAGTTGGGGGAATATCGGATGTGTATCAGTGTGTAGGATCTGTGCATTCTGCCTTAAAGTGACAGCAGCTTTGTAAAAAACTTTCTAACTTTTAAGTATTTAAATTAGTTCAAGGTAGTCGTATGGAGCATCACTAACTGGCTTAAACTACCATGGCATAGCCTGCATTTATACAAAAATGCAACAATAATAAAATAATGCATTTACATAAAAAAATATTTTTCTTTTGATACTTAAATTCTTTTAAAAGCAAGTACTTCTGTACTTTTACTTAAGTAAAAATTATTTTTAACAACTTTCACTTGTAACAGAGTAATATTTGACCAGTAATACTTTTACTTTCACTCGAGTAATGGAGTTGTGTACTTTGTCCACCTCTGCATAAATACAACAACATAAATAATAGTATCACTGATACCTCTATGAAATTATTATTTTTTTAAACATTAATGATAGTCATTACAGTATAATTGAAAGCTATATCAATGTCAACATTTATTAGGCTTTAGAAAAATAACTTTTAATTTAAGTGAACTTCAATCTTCACATAAACCCATTATAATAAATGTCATATTTACCTGTGGCCTTCGTATATAATCAATACACAGAAATGTAATAAAGTTATCAAACACTTTACAGTCTTAAGTGCATAAATAATAAATTAAATGTAGATTAATCGTTATTTAAGCTACAATTTTGTTCTTATTACTTTACGATGTTTATAGTAATACGTTTTAGACGGTTGTAACAATGCATATTTTATCTTTATATGAGCTCCTGCAACAGAGGCGAAGACATTTCAAAATAAGAGTCCCGGTGTATTTCGAGCTTGTTTATAATTAAAAGTCACGCATTAGATATTCGTTTTTGGTTACACAATAAACTGTATTTAATTTAATTCCCATTTAATTCATAGTCAGGAGGAAAGACCAGTATTTGACACATATTCAATAAAGCATCAGGGTTATAATAGTTCACTAAAACCATTAAAAAAATCTTCATTACTTGAAATTAAATAAATGTTAACTGAAATAAAAATAATAGACAAACTTATTTGAAGCTTTAGCTTAACCTGATATGGCCTACTAACTAAAACAGAAATACAACGCTATAAAAAATATATAGATGTTTAAAAAAAAAAAAAAAAAAAAAGTGTATTGAGCTCTTTCAAGTATTTTTAATGTCAAAAACAAAATGTCAGTTCAAGTGACAGTCGGTTAAGTAATGCATAAATTGCATAACAATTTAACTAAAATCTTATGATATTTAGTCGACTAAAACTAAAAAACAATTCAGGTGACTAAAATATGACATTTTAGTCAAAACTAAATCAAAATTTGCTGTCAAAATGAACACTGGTTCCCATTGAAGTCCATTTTGTGCAGAAAAATCCGCCAAAAACATTTCTTTCCGACTGAAGAAAGAAAAACATGAACATCTTGGATGAGATGGGGGTGAGGAAAACATCAGGAAATTTTCATTTTAAAGTTAACTAATCCTTTAAGGCGCTAATTTTGATTATTTTGATAATTAAAAATATCTTTTAGCCGCATTATATTATACTGATGAATGGTAATTACAGGCTTGCAAATATTCTTTTTGAAAAAATATCTTCCTGAGAGGAGAATATCGGAAAAAACCCCCAACACCATTTAACCTTTGGACACACTACCTTAAGATAAGCAAACAATTTTGTTATCTTATAATAAACAGAAGGCTATCTGGGCTTCCATGCCTCCAAAAGAATTCCTCAATTACATCATGAGCATATTAAAACGTATGACAAATGATTATTATTATACATAACCAAATCATGGCCGACATAACTATCAGGGTAATTATTAATCTACACAAATGCATTGGCAAACGCAATTCGGTGTAGTTGATTCTTCGTCTGACTTTGATCTGAATACTTCTGCCTATCAAGGAAATGTTCGACATTCCCAGAACGTCCATGAATTCACATCCTCATTCTTTGTAGTTCCTGACATCTCGCATCAAGCCTGACACGTCAGTTTCCTCCAGTGTTGAAAACGCTGTCCTGAGAGCTTCAGAGAAACCCTGCAGGGCGAGAGTGCCTGAAATAGAGTGGAACAGCATTCCCAGAGAAGTGCCTTTTGCCTCGGAAACTTACATAACCAGAGGATAGCTATGGAAAAGGCTGATGAATAATTTACAATAGGCGGGAACGTTTTTGAAAAGGTTACTGAACAGTAGGGATGCAACAATACAGTTAGTCCACGGTTCAATATATACCTCGGTTTTTAACCACGGTTTTCGGTTCGGTTGGGTTCTGATGGCTTGTCACATCAGTTTTTTGTTATTTTATTCTTAGGCGACAGGAACAGCAAGAGCTTAAGGAGAATTGCAATACTCTTTCTTTATTTTACTTAAAAGAATTGAAAAACCTACCTTAAACTTAAAACTTTACTTTAAAAAAAAAACCTTGTATTCCTAGTGTATTGCATAATATAAAATAAATATATATATATAATATATATATATATATATAAAGATTTACACTGGCAGCTCAGAGCAGTACAGCAGCATTAAAGTATGAAATTGAATGAATGAATGTAAAATATTAGTTTGTATTAGTTTTTCAGTCAAGAGCAGTGAGTGATTTTCTCTTTGTCTTTTGTTGTTGTATTAACATTAAAGGGATATTTCACTCAAAAATGAAAATTCTGTCATCGAGAAATGAATACAGGTTTGGAACAACATTAGAGTGAGTAAATAATGACATCATTTTATAGGTGAACTGTCCCTTTAAGGATCGCGTGTTTACTTTTGCGCTGTTGTCTAATATACTGCATCTAATATACAGACACACGCGATTTTACTTTCACTTTAGACATAACTGACTGTGTTTATGCTAACCTTGTGTGTATTTGACAGTATTAGCGCAGTAAGACGACTACTTAGTCCAGTAATCGCGTGTTTGACAGGCGTTTAGTGCGCGCACTCTGAAAAGCGCATGTTAAACCGCGCACGCGAATGAACCGGCAAGGCTTTAAAACACATGCAAATAATGAACTTTGGTGATTGTGAGTAACTCTAGTGTCCTGTGAGTTTAACTCTCCCACTAACCTGTGATGTGAATGTATGTCGCGTTGTTCAGTATTGGGATGGAGGCAAATTATAGAATTTGTAGAAAAATAATTAATTAAATACAAAATCGAGAAAACCGCAATTCACAAGCGCGTATTGAACCGCGAATGCCGTACCGAACGGTTCAATATTATATTGAGAATTGTGGCATCCCTACTGAACAGTACTGATGATGGGTGGTCAACACACTCAAATTAGTCGCGATTCAATTTGCATTTCCCAAGAACTGATAGTAAAATACTTTAGCAGTTGCAAATTAGTCCAACTTAAATGTGCACATAGGTGTCATTGCGACACTAATAAAACTTTGCCCATATCTTTAAGCTACACTGTGTGATATTTTCCCCCATCTAGTGGTGAAAAGGCATCCAGTGAATATTAGTTTCTGTTCCTCTCAATTCCGTTCGTTTTAACTCCTTCGGTGGCTGATTTAGTCCAAGATTAACATGGCTTCCAGTTCGACCTCGTCCACATTCGACACGGTGCCATCGAGTGTTAAAACGCCAAAGGCGAAGCTTGAATTTACGGGTATGTCCCTCTTTGGCTAATGTACTTTCAAGATGGAGGGGCAACATGGCGACCCGCATTCGAACTCTCACCCGTATGTGTTTTCAATGGCATATTATAAACTTACGAGAATACTTTATTACTTGAAAGAAGTAAATATACATTAATGAGCACATATATTTTTTAAAGAACTAAGTGTTTTTAGCTAAGAATAAACTAAAAAAGTTACACAGTGTAGCTTTAATGAAATTCTGGGATCAAATTATGTTCATTTTAGGTGGGTGTACACAAAACTGATGGTTCGGTACAGCAGTTTTAAAAAAATTGCTTTTTATTAAACAGTGGTTTACTGAACAAATAGTCATTTCTGACCCACATTTTTTAAAATTAAAAAATCGTAGCTTCATCGGAATGGTCCGAAACTTGGTGACTTTATTGGTACTTGGTGTATGAACACCCAAAAAAATTGGGGACAGGATTTGAAAAGTCTAAGTGGTCGTAAAAAAAATAGTCACACTCGGGACCTTCGGGTCAAAAATGACCCCCATAGGAAATGAATGGGAAATTGGCAAAAATATGAAAATACTGAGTTTTTTTGTGCGTACAATCTACAAATCAGCCAGGATGCAGAAAAAAGCACACAACAGTGAAGATCTCTAAAACATCAAGAGTGCAAAACAGACAAAAAAAACTCACACACACATGCAAGTTTTTTGTGTGTATAAGTGTGTGTGTGTGTGTGTGTGTGTGTGTGTGTGTGTTTTTTTTTGTCTGTTTTGCACTCTTGATGTTTTAGAGATTCACCCCTTCACTGTTGAGTCCTTTTTTTCTGCATCCTGGCTGATTTGTAGATTGTATGCACAAAAAACTAATTTCCCAGTCATTTCCTATGGGGGTCATTTTTGACCCGAAGGTCCTGAGTGTGACTATTTTTTTCGACCACTTAGACTTTTCAAATCCTGTCCCCAATTTTTTTGGGTGTTCATACACCAAGTACCAATAAAGTCACCAAGTTTCGGACCATTCCGATGAAGCTACGATTTTTTATTTGCATGCATATACTGTATATACATTTATATAATCTATAATATATATAAATATAAATGTTTTATATATAAAAATAATATTTTTTTCTTAAATATATACATGCTTGTGTGTGTATTTATATATAAATAATAATTAACAGAGTACACACATATATTATGTAAACACAAACTTTTATTTTGGATGCGATTAATCGCAATTAATCTTTTGACAGCCCTAATATATATACATTTTTTATTATATTCAGTGGGAAAAATGGGTCATAATTATTGCATAAATATTAATTATAAACCATAAAATTATCTCAAAACACCAAAAAAGAAAAGAAAAAATATTATTGAACAAAAATATATTTCATTGATTTTACTCAAATCTTTTTATCTTAATCCCGCCCAAAGGTCCTGAGTGTGACCCATAAATGAAGAACCCCAGAGGGTTAAATTAATTCAATTATAACTAAAAGTTTCTTAAAGATAATGCTGTACACTTTAGGGAACACTTACTTACACTTTACTATAATATTAAAGATTAACAGCAGAGCCCAAACTATTAGCCTAAATTCAGATTTTTAAAAGAAAGTACTGTATTGTCTCCTATGTCCACAAGAGGGCGCAACAAGCAAATGTAAACCAAATCAAGCGCCACATCTTTTATTGAAATTAAATGACATTCGCTTTTTAAAGTGCATTACATTTTCAAACAATTGTTATTAAATCAAATATAATTTCATTAATACGCATGTACGGAAAATTAGGTAACAAAAGTGCATAAAACTGCAAGTGCATCAGTAACCTGAGATAACACGCTTCAACAGACAACAAAACATTCCAATACACAGTTTTTGCATTCAAATGTTTTTTTGTTTTTTGTGTGTGTGTGTGTGTGTAAATTTCGACGAATATTTGAAATTCGCATTTTTGTTTGACAGCAAACGTGCACTGTACCGGAAGCCTTCTACCAAAACGGTTCGGTACAAATATGTACGAATACGTATTTCTTTCCCCAAGAACTGATAGTAAAGTACTGTAGTAGTTGCACATTAATCCCGATTAAAATTTCAACATGATAGGTGTTATAAATAATTCTGTGGTGAATGCAATTTCTACATGAAAAAGTTAGTTTAGACAAGATTTAAAAAAAAATAAAGTAGGCTAAATTCTATATTAGTACCCATTTTAAGCTTGTATAAATTGCGTAAATATCAACGTTAGAAAATCAAGTAAAACTACTCAACTATTCTGATATTGGTGTTCCCATCATGCACTGGGGCATGAATGACTAACAAGGTTGCATTTTCACTGTTTTCCAGCTTTATTTTCACTGTTTTATTGCTTTTGTTGTTAGTTCTAGTAAAATTGTGTGAAATTTGGAGTTCATTTTCTACTCAAAATGAAACATTCATACTCAAAAACGATCCATCGAATGTTACTGAAATTGTGTACCAAGTATTGAGGTCTCCGTTCAGCTGCCACATTACTTCTATTATGTAAATATGATGTCTACACAATATCTATTCTAATAAATGTGGTTTATTTCAGTGTTATATTTCTTGAGCACTAAATACTGCAAAGGAAATTTCAACTAAATAGAAATTTAAGTAGTTAAGTAGAGTTTACTCAATTCCATATGTGAAATTTACTTAAAAAAATTGTGCAAAAACTTATTTCTTGTTTTTCCTATTTTGTTATTCCTCATTGCATTACCTATTTTCATTGTACTCAAACTACAAAAGCTATACACAAATATTAGTGAAATTCTATAGTAAAATTATGGAAATATTTCCCCAATATCTGATAGTAAAGTATTTTAGTGGTTTCAAATTTGCCCCTGATAGGTGTTATTGCTACTCAAATTACTAAAACTTCACCACATCTTAATGAAATTATTGAATATAATTATGCAAATTTTTCCAGGCGTCTTATCTTAATTTGATCACGCTGGGAAGCATGTTATGGAACTACTATACTCTCTGATTTCCTTTCAAACTCATACCGAATCAAGTCAACATCGGCAAATAAAGTAAATATTATACCTAGATATCATCTGTTAAAGTACTCAATAGTACAGTGTACTTAAATGAGTTTCATGTAACACTGATATTTGCATCTTTTATAATAAAACTATGTACTCTTTGCTTTATTTGTATTCTGGTTAACTCATTGTAATTTGATTACCGGCTTCTGGGAATCTTGCATGTGTACTGAATAAACAAGGCATAACTGACACCATCTGTGAAAGTTGCCAATATTAACACTGTGTCAGGCCATAAAACTAATTACACTGTATTTGCGCTTAAACATAACAAGGTGGTGAGTATAATCTAATTTAGTGCTGTTAACATTTCAGGATTTGTTGATTTAGAATTGCATTATAACCTTAGTTCACAAGTAGCATATTTAAAGTACATAATTATACAGATGCACATTTTTATTTTCATATTTTAGTATTTACTGGACTGCTCTTCCTGTTGGTCTTACTTCAGGCTTTTCATGCAAGTAAAGTTTTGTTTTCTTTTTGGCAAAAAAACAAAAAAAACAACAAACAGGTTGATCCAGTCAATGATGCGGGAAACATTCTCTCAAAAAACAAACAAACTATATTATCTTGTAAAGACTTGCAATTGAAGTAACAAGGAAAGATCTCTCACAAAAGGAGAGATTTGCTAATAAACACATACAGATCTCATTAAAAGAGTTAGACCAGGCTGTTAATAATAAGCCATTTAAAATTCATGGCACATGTCTATCCACACTGGAACACACCATTAGAACATACTAAACCATGCTAATAACATTTTAGAACAATTAAGTAAAAATATACATTGTGCTTTTAGACTTTAGTCTTTCTCTTCTGGGAAAATGAAACATGAATATTGATGACATCATCCGGCACTACACAGCTTTTTGTCCAATCAAACGCTCTTTCGAATAAAAAAAAGTCCCAACTCTAGAAAAAAACGCAAGAACAAAAACTACACTTCAAGTTAAGATCTGACAAGTTTACTAACGGAAATCGCCATTGGTTACTAAACATATAATATGGGATTTTAAACCTGGGAAAATTTAACATAAATATTGATGACATCATCCTGCACTACACAGCTTTTTGTCCAATCAAAAGCGCTTTAGAATTAAAATTGTCCCAACTCTAGAATATACACATTGTGCGCATACATTTACAGTCTCTCTCTTCTGGGAAAATGAAACATAAATATTGATGACATTATCCTGCACTACACAGGTTTTTGTCCAATCAAACGCTCTTTAGAATAAAAGATGTAACAACTCTAGAAAATACGCATTGCGCGTTTAAAATTAACAGTCTTTAGTCTTTCTCTTCTGGGAAAATGAAACACAAATATTGATGACATCATCCTGCACTACAGGTTTTTGTCCAATCAAACGCTCTTCAGACTAAAAATGTCCCAACTCTAGAAAAAACGCAAGAACGTAAACGACACTTCAAGTTAAGATCTGACAAGTTTACTAACGGAAATCGCCATTGGTTACTAAACATATAATATGGGATTTTAAACCTGGGAAAATTTAACATAAATATTGATGACATCATCCTGCACTACACAGCTTTTTGTCCAATCAAAAGCGCTTTAGAATTAAAATTGTCCCAACTCTAGAATATACACATTGTGCGCATACATTTACAGTCTCTCTCTTCTGGGAAAATGAAACACAAATATTGATGACATCATCCTGCACTACACAGGTTTTTGTCCAATCAAACGCTCTTCAGACTAAAAATGTCCCAACTCTAGAAAATACACAAGAACATAAACTACACTTCAAGTTAAGATCTGACAAGTTTACTAACAGAAATCGCCATTGGTTACTAAACATATAATTTGGGATTTTGGAATCGGGAAACTGAAACAAAAACATTGATGACATCATCCTGCACTACACAGCTTTTTGTCCAATCAAACGCTCTTTAGAATAAAAAAAAGTCCCAACTCTAGAAAATACGCAATAACGTAAACTACACTTCAAATTAAGATCTGACAAGTTTACTAACTGAAGTCGCCATTGGTTACTAAACATATAATATGGGATTTTAGAATCGGGAAAATGAAACACAAATATTGATGACATCATCCAGCACAGTTTTTTGTCCAATCAAACGCTCTTTAGAATTAAAATTGTCCCAACTCTAGAAAATACACATTGCGCGTATAAATTTACAGTCTTTAGTCTCTCTCTTCTGGGAAAATGAAACACAAATATTGATGACATCATCCTGCACTACAAAGATTTTTGTCCAATCAAACGCTCTTTAGAATATTTTTTTTTCCCAGCTCTAGAAAATACACAAGAACGAAAACGTCACTTGTAATTTCATGGCTTTCGAGTTAAGATCTGACAAGTTTACTAACTGAAATCGCCATTTTTTTACTAAACATATAATATGGGATTTTGGAATCGGGAAAATGAAACACAAATATTGATGACATCATCCTGCACTACACAGGTTTTTGTCCAATCAAACGCTCTTCAGACTAAAATTGTCCCAACTCTAGAAAATACGCAAGAACGTAAACGACACTTCAAGTTAAAATCTGACGAGTTTACTAACTGAAGTCGCCATTGGTTACAAAACATAAAATGAGATTTTAGAATCGGGAAAATGAAACATAAATATTGATGACATCATCCTGCACTACACAGGTTTTTGTCCAATCAAACGCTCTTTAGAATAAAAGATGTAACAACTCTAGAAAATACGCATTGCGCGTTTAAAATTAACAGTCTTTAGTCTTTCTCTTCTGGGAAAATGAAACACAAATATTGATGACATCATCCTGCACTACAGGTTTTTGTCCAATCAAACACTCTTCAGACTAAAAATGTCCCAACTCTAGAAAAAACGCAAGAACGAAAACTACACTTCAAGTTAAGATCTGACAAGTTTACTAACTGAAGTCGCCATTGGTTACTAAACATATAATATGGGATTTTAGAATTGGGAAAATGAAACACAAATATTGATGACATCATCCTGCACAGTTTTTTGTCCAATCAAACGCTCTTTAGAATTAAAATTGTCCCAACTCTAGAAAATACACATTGCGCGTATAAATTTACAGTCTTTAGTCTCTCTCTTCTGGGAAAATGAAACACAAATATTGATGACATCATCCTGCACTACAAAGATTTTGGTCCAATCAAACGCTCTTTAGAATATTTTTTTTTCCCCAACTCTAGAAAATACACAAGAACGAAAACGTCACTTGTAATTTCATGGCTTTCGAGTTAAGATCTGACAAGTTTACTAACTGAAATCGCCATTTGTTTACTAAACATATAATATGGGATTTTAGAATAGGGAAAATGAAACACAAATATTGATGACATCATCCTGCATAGTTTTTTGTCCAATCAAACGCTCTTTAGAATTAAAATTGTCCCAACTCTAGAAAATACACATTGCGCGTATAAATTAACAGTCTTTAGTCTTTCTCTTCTGGGAAAATGAAACACAAATATTGATGACATCATCCTGCACTACAGGTTTTTGTCCAATCAAACACTCTTCAGACTAAAAATGTCCCAACTCTAGAAAAAACGCAAGAACGAAAACTACACTTCAAGTTAAGATCTGACAAGTTTACTAACGTAAATCGCCATTGGTTACTAAACATATATTATAGGATTTTAGAATTGGGAAAATGAAACAAAAATATTGATGACATCATCCTGCACCACACAGCTTTTTGTCCAATCAAACGCCCTTCAGACTAAAAATGTCCCAACTCTAGAAAAAATGCAAGAACGAAAACTACACTTCAAGTTAAGATCTGACAAGTTTACTAACTGAAGTCGCCATTGGTTACTAAATATATAATATGGGATTTTAGAATCGGGAAAATTAAACATAAATATTGATGACATCATCCTGCACTACACAGGTTTTTGTCCAATCAAACGCTCTTTGGAATAAAAATGTCCCAACTCTAGAAAATACGCAAAAACGAAAACTACACTTCAAGTTAAGATCTGACAAGTTTACTAACGTAAATCGCCATTGGTTACTAAACATATATTATAGGATTTTAGAATTGGGAAAATGAAACAAAAATATTGATGACATCATCCTGCACCACACAGCTTTTTGTCCAATCAAACGCCCTTCAGACTAAAAATGTCCCAACTCTAGAAAAAATGCAAGAACGAAAACTACACTTCAAGTTAAGATCTGACAAGTTTACTAACTGAAGTCGCCATTGGTTACTAAATATATAATATGGGATTTTAGAATCGGGAAAATTAAACATAAATATTGATGACATCATCCTGCACTACACAGGTTTTTGTCCAATCAAACGCTCTTTGGAATAAAAATGTCCCAACTCTAGAAAATACGCAAAAACGAAAACTACACTTCAAGTTAAGATCTGACAAGTTTACTAACGTAAATCGCCATTGGTTACTAAACATATATTATAGGATTTTAGAATTGGGAAAATGAAACAAAAATATTGATGACATCATCCTGCACCACACAGCTTTTTGTCCAATCAAACGCCCTTCAGACTAAAAATGTCCCAACTCTAGAAAAAATGCAAGAACGAAAACTACACTTCAAGTTAAGATCTGACAAGTTTACTAACTGAAGTCGCCATTGGTTACTAAATATATAATATGGGATTTTAGAATCGGGAAAATTAAACATAAATATTGATGACATCATCCTGCACTACACAGGTTTTTGTCCAATCAAACGCTCTTTGGAATAAAAATGTCCCAACTCTAGAAAAAACGCAAGAACGAAAACTACACTTCAAGTTAAGATCTGACAAGTTTACTAACGGAAATCGCCATTGGTTACTAAACATATAATATGGGATTTTAGAATTGAGATGATGTTTGTGTAAAATGGCCCCCGGGCACAGATAACATCCTAGAAAAACATCAAAGCCTCAGAACACGGCCTTTGTGCAATCAGGATGTTTTTAAAGGACTACAGCCAGAATATTGCAACTGATATTGACAGCCAAACACAGCAAGAGTTGATCCCAGTGAGCGAGGGCCTTTTCTTGAGCTCTGCATGCAGGAGAAATTATCCCTGCTGTCAGAGCCATTCTCCAGGAAAACTTCAGAATATGAAATGCGTTGTTTGTTTGTCAGAAACATAGGTTCATAAGCAGTGATGCCAGTAATGCGTTCATCTAATCTGACTACTTTTTTCCAGTAACGTAATCCAACGCGTTACTATTTCCAAACCAGTAATCAGATTAAAGTAATTTATCCAAGTCACTGTGAGTTACTTTTCCTTAGAAAAAAAAATATATTTTTGCTTTCTTCTTGTGTCTCGGGGAGAGTGAAGTCAAGAAAGACTGTCTTTATTACATTTTTTATTAAAACATGTTTTTTTTTTCTTCAGGAAATATTTTTTAATTTCAACTTAACATGTCAGGAGATACATTTTTGAACGTTACTGTTAAAAATGCACTTCCAATAAAGTGAGTGTTGGCAAAAATGGTTGTCATTTCTATGTTGAGGCAGCAGAGGTGTTGTCGGCAACTGCTGAATGTAACTAATAAAGTAACTTGTAATCTAACTTAGTTACTTTTAAAATCAAGTAATCTGTAAAGTAACTAAATTACTTTTTAAAGAGTAATCAGTAATCAGATTACTTTTTCAAAGTAACTGTGGCAACACTGTTCATAAGTCAGTCCCTCCAGAAAAACACGATTATGCGATCGCATGATTTAATGCATAATCAACCAAAGTCCGCATATTTATGCGTGGGCTGCATTTTTTCAAATACGCCGCACTTTCGCCGCATAAATTACCTGTTTCCACCTGCAAAATATGCGTGGCTAGCATGATTTCATAATCCCCGCATTTTCGTTCCAAAAAAGTCATATATATTAGCAGAAAGTTGCAAAATTTTCGTTTACTTCACACAAGAGCCGCCATTTCCCCCTGTTGCCATGGGAACGTTTTGAAGTGACGTAATTACCCGACGTCATCGAAAAGCTGCAAACCCCCGTGGAGAAACCATAGATATCGCTGAAACCATGATGAAGCACAAACTCCCATTGGCCAACAAAAATAACAGCAAAAGACCAAAGCAAAGCAGTTTCCCGTGTGTTGACCGATTTCAAAACACTGCATCATGAAGCTTCGAAGCGTTATGAATCAGTGAGTCGATTCAGCGGTTTGGAGCATTATGAATCAGTCGATTCAGCGGTTTGGAGCGTTATGAATCAGTTAGTCGATTCAGCGGTTTGGAGCGTTATGAATCAGTGAGTCGATTCAGCGGTTTGGAGCATTATGAATCAGTGAGTCGATTCAGCGGTTTGGAGCGTTATGAATCAGTGAGTCGATTCAGCGGTTTGGAGCATTATGAATCAGTGAGTCGATTCAGCGGTTTGGAGCCTTATGAATCAGTGAGTGGATTCAGCGGTTTGGAGCATTATGAATCAGTCGATTCAGCGGTTTGGAGCATTATGAATCAGTGAGTCGATTCAGCGGTTTGGATCGCCAAAGTCACGTATTTCAGCAGTTTGGCGGTTTGACACGCGATCCGAATCATGAATCGACTCACAGATTCATAACGCTCCGAAGCTTCATGATGCAGTGTTTTGAAATCGGTCATCGCTATAAGTCGTTATTTAGGGTTTTTTTGCGCACAAAAACTATTCTCGACGCTTCATAAAGTTTTTGTAGAGCCACTGTAGTGAGATGGACTTTGTAACGTCGTCTTTAGTGTGTTTTAAGGGTCTTGAGAGTGTAAAGTTGAGCCAATGGAGGCCTTTCAGAGCATTAGATTTACACTAAAATATCTTCATTTGTGTCTGAAGATGAACGGAGGTCTGACGGGTGTCCAACGACATGAGGGTGAGTAATTAATGACAGAATTTTCATTTTTGGGTGAACTAACCCTTTAATAGATTGCACTTTGTGCATTGGAAGCACTCAAATGTCTGTTTTGTAAAGCTAACTCTGTAAAACAGGAAGTTATTTATTCATTTTTTCAGAAGTTGTAGCATATTCCTTTTGTAAAGCTACAGAATTGTTTGACTCAATGTTTTGTAAATTTGAGCCATGTGTTTATTAAGGTCTTCAATAAAACAAGATGAGAACTTAAATATTCCCAGCACTTTCTGTGATGTAGTGCCTTTTTTCTCTTTTTCATGATCATCAAACCGCAGTTTTTGCAAATTCCCGCAATTTCATTGCATAAAATTGCATAAATATCCCGCTTTTTCCATCGCATTTTTTAAGAAAACGTGCCGCACAATCAAGGCTTTTTGCCCGCAACAATCACTAAAACTAGCCGCATTTTTCTGGAAGGACTGATAAGTCTGCCATTACATAATTAAAAAGTACACTTTTTTTTTAAAATATAGCTACCAGCTTTCCAATATAACTGCCACAGCAATGCATCATGGGGCATGTAGTTTTAACTCTACCAATTGAAAACAGGTTGTGGTGTTACCATGTAAACGTATTGCAGTTGATCAGGCTTTCTACACAATGTAGAAATAACATCAACTAAAATAAATATGGACATCAAAACAATGGCCAATTCATAGTGTCTTGTAAACGCCTACGCAAAAATCCGGGAAAGCAAGTGAACAATAACTAGGTACGGCTCATTCTGACATGTGATTAACACAACCTATAAACACATCAAACCTCCTAAACTGGTGAAACAGCCAATCTTCTCCTGCCAGTAAATCAGTTGCTATTTATATTGTCCACACCCAATGCAATCCATACATGTGTTCCACAAACGAGCTTCTCTTACACAGGTTTTAGGAGGTTTGAACATAAAGAATGCATTGTGAAAACGGAGGGAATATTGACTTGAAATGTATGGCCAAGGTCAACGGCTATCCAGTGATACCACAGATTAGATACTGAACTGACGGCTATTTGCATCACATGCGAGATCAGAGAAGAAACAGGATGTTCTAAAGATATGAGATATAAATTAAGGGGATGATATATTTGCCCGGCGTTCATTTTGTTTCTCCAACCTGTGAGGTCAACTCATTTAGACATTTCTGAGGAAAGCTACTAATACTATTGAACAAATCCTTAACCTCAAGTATTAAATGCCACTATGGACATGAGTAATACAGTATAATTAATAGCCATGAACTGATTTTTTTCCTCAACAACCATAAAAAGTATCGACAAGTATGCACTTACAATGGAAATTGGGTGACTTTGAGGAGATAAACATAGACTGACAACACAAAAACACTGGATTACTGTCTTTCTGAGTGGACAGTTATAACTGTGCGTTATTAAATTATGCAGCGTTTCATATCGGACAATTACATATCAAAAACCCCTGTGCTACATTTCCAACTGTGGTCCCTAGGCTTTATGAATTGTCACTACTACACCAAATAACCACATAAAAACCCATTTTTAATAACTATACCAATAGCAGATCAAACCTAATAGAGTTGTTAAGGCGGTAGGTTTGAGGTTGATCCGATCACAACTATACCCTTGAGAAAGACACTTAACCTCAGGTTACGCCATAATACCATGGTAAAGTGATGGTAAACATATGGTAACGTGCTTTAATTTAACCATTGGAACTGAATACTTATCAAATACCATTGTGTTTACATGTTACTTCAAGGTACTTCAAATAATACAATAGCTTTAGCTAATGCAAGAGTAATTTGTTGTTGTACATTTAGAAAGAAATACAACCCGCGTAACGCAGTATAGTATTCTAATGTAATATGGCATAACGCTGAGATGTACCATGATTGTTTGGATGTGGTTTTATAATGTCTTGGTACTATCATAACATGGTAACATTACATGAATTTCAAAACCATGGTAACGTTATATCAAAGTACGTTAGGTACCATCACTTTACGACCTAAAGCAGCCACATTACGTGCCTGTAAGGGATTATTTGTAAATGTACAATCAAATCACTGATAAAACATCTGATATGTGTGTCGTCGATACATTTTAGATGTATAAATAACACAAATAAAGACGTATAAGACTGATGCGCGTGTTCCGCAGTGGACTGCAGCGCACCAAACGCGCCCCGCTTTCATTTCATACGCGTTTACAAGGCGAAGCAGGCAAACACTCACCGTATTAACGATTCAACCGGATGATATGGACGTTAAAGGCTGTAGAAAAGCCGGTGGTTGCGCTGTGATCGGCGTCGGTGTGGTTCCAGGCACCTGACAACGGTCTGTGTGTTTCGTTTCGCTGTCTGATCACATTCAACACAAAGAGCGTCGAGACGCACAGGAGTCCGCGGGGAGCGGGGCCATTTTACCTACGCAGTTGAAAAACGTATAATTCTGCGCTTGGGATCCCTTACTTTAGAACGTTCTTTTATTAATCATTTAAATTATTTTAGACGTTGATTTCAAATAACTTAAAACTAAATTAATCTCTCAAAATAATATACCTTATCCTTATAGACAAGATGTCCATTAACAAGGCTGAAAAATGCCCCCAAAATGACATAAATTCACAAAGTATCATAATACTATTGTGAAAGTGGTTCAAACTTTTTGAGAAAAAAAAATCGATTTGTCCGACAGCATGTCAGAGTTTACAAGATAAAGGTGAATGAACGTTTCATTTGAGTCGAATCTTTACGATGAATCGCTCTTTAGAGGTGATTTTTTTTTGCCTAATAATGGATTCCGGTTCCAAACCGCCATAAAACTCCAGAAGAAGATATGGATCTGGTTCTCGAGTTCAACTCACTAGTCTGGTTTCAAGACGGTCAACCGCCCACTTGAGGGGAAGATTATCAGATATAACAGTGGCTTAAATATCAGTCCGTTCCTCACACAAGATTTTTTATGATTTCTGAAGACTATTTAAATAAAAAACAAGTGTGGAGTTTCTGGTGATTTTGTGGCCTTTTGTAGACTTAAACTCATCAAAAAGCCCCCAAAATGACATAAATTCACAGGTATCATAAAGTATCACAATAATACTATCTTAAAAGTGGTTAAAACTTTTGAATAATATTGATCTTTTTGAACAAAATCTTGTCCGAAACCATGTCATAGTTTACAAGAGAAAAGTGAATGAACGATTCATTTGAGTCGAATCTTTTTGGATGAATCGCTCATTAGAGGTGAATTATTTTTTTGCCTAGTAATGGATCCAAACCGCGATAAAAGTCCAGAAGAAGAAGAAGAATGGATCTGGTTCTGAAGTTCAACTCACTAGTCCGGTTTCAAGTTCAGCGGTCAACCGCCCACTTGAGGGGAAGATTATCAGATATACCGTGGCTTAAATATCAGTCTGTTCCTCACACAAAGGTTTGTATGATTTCTGAAGACTAGTTTATGATAATTTTGTGGCCTTTTGTAGACTTAAACTCGTCAAAATGCCGCCAAAATGACATAAATTCACAGGTATCATAACGTATCACAATAATACTATCATAAAAGTGGTTCAAACTTTTGAATAATATCGATCTTTTTGAACATAAATCGATTTGTCCGGAACCATGTCAGAGTTTACAAGAGAAAAGTTAATGAACGATTAATTTGAGTCGAATCTTTGCGATGAATCGTTCATTACAGGTGAATTATTTTCTTGCCTAATAATGGATCCCGTGCCAAACCGCTGTAAAACTCCAGAAGATGAAGAAGAAGAAGAAGAAGAAGAAGAAGAAGAAGAAGAAGAAGAAGAAGAAGAAGAAGAATACGTGCTGCGTCCCAATTCGCATACTATCCGTGCTAAATAGTATTCGAAAAAAGAATTAGTATGTCCCAAATCGTAGTATGTTGAAAAAAGTATTCCAAAGATTCCCGGATGGTTTACTATTTCCGGTCAGAATCCGAAGTGCAGATCGATGCGCACTCTAACGGCTGATATTGCCCACAACCCATTGCGAGATGGACGAGGATTCGATTAGAACTACAAACGCGGATAAAAAGTGTTTAAAAAACTACAAACATGATGGTTACGCGAGTCTGACGGTTAAGTGGAGAGGATTAGATAAAGTGGTTTGAGTGAGCAATTATCAGTATTTAACCTGACGAAAAGATATTTATTCAATATTATCCACATTATATTTCACCTGCAGCAGCATTGAGAACTTTTGTAATGATACGTTTGGCCATTAACTTTGCAAACACATGAGAGGAGTCTGAAGACCCACGAAAGGCAGATCAACGAGCGACTACATTTCTCTCCGATACGGTAGGAAATTAAATTTAAAGTGGGGGATTTGAACTGTGACGATGATTGACATTTTAAACGGTGACGGGACGCACGTAACAGAGTCCGTTAAAGATGACGAAGTAGTATGTCCCAAAGCTTGCATACTCTTCTGCTACACACTCAAAAGTATGTACTTTTTCTTCACAAAAAGAGTACATACTTTTAGGACGTAGTATAAGTAGGCGAATTGGGACGCAGCAACGGTTTCAAGTTCAACAGTCAACCGCCCACTTGACTTAAACTCGTCAAAAAGCCCCCCAAATGACATAAATTCACAGGTATCATAAAGTCTCACAATAATACTATCTTAAAAGTGGTTAAAACTTTTGAAAAATATCGATCTTTTTGAACAAAATCCATGTCAGAGTTTACAAGCGAAAAGTGAACGAACAATTCATTTGAGTCGAATCTTTGCGATGAATCGCTCATTAGAAGTTAATAATTTTTTTGCCTAATAATGGATCCAAACCACGATAAAACTCCAGAAGAAGAAGAAGAAGAAGAAGAAGAAGAAGAAGAAGAAGAAGAAGAAGAAGAAGAAGAAGGGATCCGGTTCTCAAGTTCAACTCACTAGTCCGGTTTCAAGTTCAATAGTAACCGCCCACTTGAGGGGAAGATTATCAGATATAACAGTGGCTTAAATATCAGTCCGTTCCTCACACAAGGTTTGTATGATTTCTGACGACTTAATTGTGTGTGGACTAGTTTAAGCTGATTTTGTGGCCTTTTGTAGACTTAAACTCGTCAAAATGCCCCCAAAATGACATAAATTCACAGTTATCATAAAGTATCACAATAATACTATCATAAAAGTGGTTAAAACTTTTTAATAATATAAATATTTTTGAACAAACGCGATTTGTCCGGAACCATGTCAGAGTTTACAAGCGAAAAGTGAATGAACGATTCATTTGAGTCGAATCTTTGCGCTGAATCGCTCATTATCCTTTTTCGGATCCGGTTCCAAACCGTCATAAAACTCCAGAAGAAAGAAGGAGAAAGAGAAGAAGAATGGATCCGGTTCTCAAGTTCAACTCACTAGTCCGGTTTCAAGTTTAAATAGTCGTGTGTGGAGTTTATGGTGATTTTGTGGCCTCTTGTAGACTCAAAATCGTCCATTCCCTGTCGTTAAATAGACATTCTACAGAATTTATCTTTTGACAAAATAAAGAAAGACGTAACAACGTGAGGGTAAGAAATACTGACAGAATTATCATTTTAGATTAAATACTGTTGGGGGTTTAACATGGGCTAAAATGCGAAGTGTTTGTGTATTCTGCCACCTATTGGACGTTCAATGGACGTACAGCTCAAAAGCTGTTTTGGATCGTCATTGACCGCCAAATATAATTAAAAATCAATCTTGTGAAACCATTAAAATATAACGAGAGAACATTTTTAGTGTTATGAGAGAACTTTAAAACTAGTATTAACACCATGACTTCTTCAAGGATTTGTTTACATCCATTATTTAGCTACTCGCTGTCCAAAAACACACGACTAACACGTTAATGTTGTGTGAAACCGTGCCGTAATAGTCATTTTGGAGTGAAATTAAGTTTGAAGTCCCTTAAGACTGAATTTTGGGTTTAAATTGAGGCGTTTGAACGTTTATTCAGGCTTTGAATGAAAATTAAACGTCTATGAAGTGCTGCACCTTCCAGAAAAATTCAACCGAACAAAGCTTTTGAAAAAAAAACGACATTAGTAATATGAAAAGTACCTATTTCATGGTCAAATAATTCAGTGTTTCCTAATTTTTTTCTCAAATACATAGAGGACGTCCACCGTATCATAAGACAAGGACAAGGACAAGGCAACTGACCCATGAATTCAGTCTTGGATGGAAAACTCTTGTCCTTTCTCTCAATTTATCAATCTATTTTCTACTTCTCAGCATGAAATAACACATATTAATCTCCCTCTTACTCTTAACAGGTGACAGTCTTGACAAGCATAATTACACATTTCACTGGAAATGACAGCGCCTTTCCCGGACTTTCCAGATCCTCAACATGGATCCATTTCGACTTGAACAAGTTTGTACATGGCACATAATGTCATATCATAAGTTAAAATCAGATGTAAAATGTGTGGATATGGCCATTGAACTCACTCATTCTAGACGAGTAAATAGCTATATTTATTGTAATGATACGTGTGCATGTCTTCAAAGGTGTGGCTGTGTGTGTGTGTGTGTGTGTATCAGATAAGCTTTATGCAAGGTTTACAGTAAGGAATGAAGGAACCAGTTGGGTTTTTTTAGGTGGTTTTGTTGCTATGGAAATGGACAGTGAACAATTGGGCGGGTCTCCAAATCAAGCAGATTGTGCATACTTGCACTTTTGCACAGTGAGAGGTCTCATAAAGATTCCCGAAGGTCATTTAAATGTCTAAATATCTTCATTTTGTGAGGACCGGGGCCAAAATTGAATGCCAAAACTGCTGTTTATTATTTAATTAGACAGATTAGTCACATTTTAGAGCTAAAATGTCATGTACTTGACACTTTTAAGTCAATCTCTCTCTTACTGTACACTGCTAATGAGCATTTTATTGCTCAAAGGTTGCTCTGTTAGCGCTCAGGAGACTTAATAAAGTTAAAGCTGCACTATGTAACATTTTTTTAGTAAAATATCCAAACACCACTAGGCCAGTGTTATATATTTCGATCAGTTGAGTACTTACAATATCCCAATATTTGTAAATCGTGAGAAATGTTTCATTTTTGGTAGGGCTGTCAAAAGATTAATCGCGATTAATCGCATCCAAAATAAAAGTTTGTGTTTACATAATATATGTGTGTGTACTCTATTAATTATTATTTATATATACATACACACACAAGCATGTATATATTTAAGAAAAAAATATTATTTTTATATATAAAACATTTATATTTGTATATATTATAGATTATATAAATGTATATACATGCAAATATTTCTTAAATATATACATGAATGTGTGTGTATTTATATATAAATAATAATTAACAGAGTACACACACATATATTATGTAAACACAAACTTTTTAATTAGGATGCGATTAATCACGATTAATCTTTTGACAGCCCTAATTTTTGGGTACACTTACCCTTTAAAGAAAGTACAAAGTACAAGTGATATATTTTCAAACAAATAATATTAGGGCTGGGCAAATTAACGCGTCAACGCGGGCGATTAATTTTTTCAGCTTAACGCATTAAAAATATTTAACGCAAATAACGCAGCGTCCGTTTTTATATCCATTTTTGCCTAGCGTTACATGATCATCACGCTCCTATTCATGTAAATGCTTCCAAGCGCGACAAGACACACTTTATGTTAATGTCCTGTGTGTGTGTGTGTGTGTGTGTGTGTGTCAATGTCCTGTGTGGCTGTGTCTCATGTCAGCTAATTGAGGGACACTCTAGCTGCGTCCCAATTCGCATACTATCCGTACTAAATAGTATTCGAAAAAAGAATTAGTATGGCCTAAATCGTAGTATGTTGAAAAGAGTATTCCAAAGATTCCTGGATGGTCTACTATTTCCGGTCATAATTCGAAATGCAGATCGATGTGCACTCTAACGGTTGATATTGCCCACAACCCATTGCAAAATGGATGAGGATTCGATTAGAACTACAAAAGCGGATAAAAAGTGTTACAAAAAACTACAAACATGGCGGTTACGCGAGTCTGACGGTTAAGTGGAGAGGATTAGATAAAGGGCTCGAGTGAGCAATTATCAGTATTTAACTTGACAAAAAGATATTTATTCAATGTTAGCCACATTATATTTCACCTGCAGCAGCATTGTGAACTTTTGTAATGATACGTTTGGCCATTAACTTTGCAAACACATGAGAGGAGTCTCTGCATTAAAGACCCAGGAATGGCAGATCAACGTGCGACTACATTTCTCTCCAATACTGTAGGAAATTAAATTCAATGTGGAGGATTTGAGCTGTGACGATGATTGACAGGGCAGTTTAAACATAGAGTTTAAACGGTGACTGGACGCACGTAAATGCACGTAACTAAGCAACAGAGTCCGTTAAAGATGAAGTAGTGTGTCCCAAAGCTTACATACTCTTCTGCAACACACTCAAAAGTATGTACTTTTTCTTCACAAAAAGAGTACTTTTAGGACGTAGTATAAGTAGGCGAATTGGGACGCAGCATCTGACACACACACACACATGTTTGTTTTTGTGAAATGTGAGGACATTCCATAGGCGTAATGGTTTTTATACCGTACAAACCGTATTTTCTATCCCCTTACACTGCACCTGCCCCTAAACCTAGCCCTCACAGGAGACTGTGCAGTTCACTTTCTGTGAAAAAAAACTTGTTCTGTGTGATTTATAAGCATTTTGAAAAGTGAGGACATGGGGAACGTCCTCATATTTCACCCTCTTTTTGTAATACCTATGTCATACCCATGTCATTATACACATTTGTGTCCTGATATTTCACAAAAACATGCCCACACACACACACACACACACACACACACACACACACACACACACACACTCGGGTCAGTCTCCTGCTCACATCCAGTTCTCTTTTGCTCTTGAACAAACAATAACAACAACACAGAGAATGTTGAGTATTCTCATATTAGGGTCTTAAATTAGTTAAATAACGTCTTAAATTAGTTAAATAACGTCTTAAAAGAACTTAAAGAGTTGTGAGGAAATGCGATGTCATATTCGCGGCCGTTCTTAAAGTGACAGTAGCACTGATGATGCCTGTCATTAATGTTCATCACAGAACAACGGGAACAGAAATTGTAGCTTTAATTTTACATTTACATTTAGTCATTTAGCAGACGCTTTTATCCAAAGCGACTTACAAATGAGAGCAAAAGAAGCAACTAACAGTCAAGGGCAACAGTATGCAAGTGCTGTAGCAAGTCTCAGTTAATCTAGCTCAGAACACACAGGACAGTTTTTTTTTTTTTTAATAAATTAGACAGACAGAAAATGAATAGAATGTTAAGTGCTATTCTTGATTGGTCAGGTGTTGCTGGAAAAGATGTGTCTTTAGGTCTTTTTTGAAAATGGCTACAGACTCGGCCGCACGAATTGAGATATGCAGGTCATTCCACCAGGTGGGAACAGCCCAGGAAAAGCTTCGTGACAGCGATTTCATGCCTCTCTGGTATGGCACCACAAGGCGTCGTTCACTAGCAGAACGTAAGCTCCTGGAGGGTGTGTAAGTCTGAACGAGCGAGTTTAGGTATATTGGTGCAGAGCCAGTGGATGTTTTGAAGGCGAGTACCAGTGCCTTGAATTTGATGCGAGCGGCTATTGGTAGCCAGTGGAGTCTGATGAGGAGAGGCGTGACGTGTGCTCTCTTCGGCTCGTTAAAGATCACCCTCGCCGCTGCATTCTGGATCAGTTGCAAGGGTTTGATAGTGCATGCCGGAAGGCCCGCTAGAAGAGCATTACAGTAGTCCAGTCTGGAGAGAACAAGAGCTTGGACCAAGAGTTGTGTGGCATGCTCTGATAGGAAGGGTCTAATCTTCCTAATGTTGTATAATGCAAATCTACAGGATCGGGTTGATGATGATTAATCATCATGATGATTTAATGATGATTAATCTTTATTTCATGTATTATTTATGCAGTTAAGAAAGCTGTTTGATAACCATTACATTTCTGTATATGTCTAACAGGGAAGGCCACAGGTAAAAATAACATTTATTATTTTGGGTTTATGTAGAGATAGTTTTAAGTTCACTTAAATTAAAAGTTGTTTTTTTAAAGCCTAATAAATGTTGAAATTGGGAGCTTTCAGTTATACTGTAATGTAACGTCATTAATGTTTCATAGAGACATCAGTGATACTGGCCTTCATTCATAAAAACATGCCATTACAACACATATTTAAAATATACTGTCAATAAATTGTTTCTACATTAATTTGGAGAGTAACTGAAATTATTACAAAATAAAATTATTAAAAACTTAAAATATTAAAAACGATTAATTACAGAATTTTTTTTATTAATTAGTTGGTTTTTTTTAATCGATTTCCAGCACTAAAATATGGAAGCCCGTTTCCGCCACTAAATAAAAAAATAAAAACAGTAATTGCGACTTTTTTCTCACAATTGTGAGTTATAAAGTCAGAATTGTGAGATATAAAGCCGTAATTGCGTGATATAAAGTTAGAATTCTGAGATATAAAATCGCATTTGCGAGTTATAAAGTCAGAATTCTGAGATATAAAGTCGCAATTGCGTGATATAAAGTCAGAATTCTGAGATATGAAGTCAGAATTGTGTGATATAAAGTCAGAATTCTGAGATATAAAGTCAGAATTCTGAGATATAAAGTCGCAATTGTGAGTTATAAAGTCAGAATTCTGAGATATAAAGTCAGAATTCTGAGATATAAAGTCGCAATTGTGAGTTATAAAGTCAGAATTCTGAGATATAAAGTCGCAATTCTGAGATATAAAGTCGCAATTGTGAGTTATAAAGTCAGAATTCTGAGATATAAAGTCGCAATTGTGAGTTATAAAGTCAGAATTCTGAGATATAAAGTCGCAATTCTGAGATATAAAGTCGCAATTGTGAGATATAAAGTCAGAATTCTGAGATATAAAGTCGCAATTGTGAGTTATAAAGTCAGAATTCTGAGATATAAAGTCGCAATTCTGAGATATAAAGTCGCAATTGTGAGTTATAAAGTCAGAATTCTGAGATATAAAGTCGCAATTGTGAGTTATAAAGTCAGAATTCTGAGATATAAAGTCGCAATTGTGAGTTATAAAGTCAGAATTCTGAGATATAAAGTCGCAATTGTGATTTATAAAGTCAGAATTCTGAGATATAAAGTCGCAATTGCGAGTTATAAAGTCAGAATTCTGAGATATAAAGTCGCAATTGTGAGTTATAAAGTCAGAATTCTGAGATATAAAGTCGCAATTGTGATTTATAAAGTCAGAATTCTGATATAAAGTCGCAATTGTGATTTATAAAGTCAGAATTCTGAGATATAAAGTCGCAATTGCGAGTTATAAAGTCAGAATTCTGAGATATAAAGTCGCAATTGTGAGTTATAAAGTCAGAATTCTGAGATATAAAGTCGCAATTGTGATTTATAAAGTCAGAATTCTGAGATATAAAGTCGCAATTGTGATTTATAAAGTCATAATTCTGGGATATAAAGTCGCAATTGCGAGTTATAAAGTCCGAATTCTGAGATATAAAGTCGCAACTGCGTGATATAAAGTCCGAATTCTGAGATATAAAGTCGCAACTGCGTGATATAAAGTCAGAATTGTGTGATATAAAGTCAGAATTCTGAGATATAAAGTCGCAATTGCGAGTTATAAAGTCGCAATTGTGAGTTATAAAGTCAGAATTGTGAGATATAAAGTCAGAATTCTGAGATATAAAGTCGCAATTGCGTGATATAAAGTCAGAATTCTGAGATATAAAGTCGCAATTGCGAGTTATAAAGTCAGAATTCTATTCCGAGATATAAAGTTGCAATTGCGAGTTATAAAGTCAGAATTCTGAGATATAAAGTCGCAATTGCGAGTTATAAAGTCAGAATTCTATTCCGAGATATAAAGTTGCAATTGCGAGTTATAAAGTCATAATTCTGAGATATAAAGTCGCAATTGTGATTTATAAAGTCAGAATTCTATTTCGAGATATAAAGTTGCAATTGCGAGTTATAAAGTCAGAATTCTGAGATAAAAAGTCGCAATTGCGAGTTATAAAGTCAGAATTCTGAGATAAAAAGTCGCAATTGCGAGTTATAAAGTCATAATTCTGAGATAAAAAGTCGCAATTGTGACTTATAAAGTCAGAATTCTATTCCGAGATATAAAGTTGCACTTGTGAGTTATAAAGTCAGAATTCTATTCCGAGATATAAAGTTGCAATTGCGAGTTATAAAGTCAGAATTCTTTTCCGAGATATAAAGTCGCAATTGCGAGTTATAAAGTCAGAATTCTTTTCCGAGATATAAAGTTGCAATTGTGATTTATAAAGTCAGAATTCTGAGATATAAAGTCGCAATTGTGATTTATAAAGTCAGAATTCTATTCCGAGATATAAAGTTGCAATTGCGAGTTATAAAGTCAGAATTCTGAGATAAAAAGTCGCAATTGCGAGTTATAAAGTCAGAATTCTGAGATAAAAAGTCGCAATTGCGAGTTATAAAGTCAGAATTCTGAGATATAAAGTCGCAATTGCGAGTTATAAAGTCAGAATTCTGAGATAAAAAGTCGCAATTGCGAGTTATAAAGTCAGAATTCTGAGATATAAAGTTGCAATTGCGAGTTATAAAGTCAGAATTCTTTTCCGAGATATAAAGTTGCAATTGTGATTTATAAAGTCAGAATTCTGAGATATAAAGTCGCAATTGTGATTTATAAAGTCAGAATTCTATTCCGAGATATAAAGTTGCAATTGCGAGTTATAAAGTCAGAATTCTGAGATAAAAAGTCGCAATTGCGAGTTATAAAGTCAGAATTCTGAGATAAAAAGTCGCAATTGCGAGTTATAAAGTCATAATTCTGAGATAAAAAGTCGCAATTGCGAGTTTTAAAGTCAGAATTCTGAGATATAAAGTCGCAATTACTGTTTTAATTTTTTTAATTAGTGGCGGAAACGGGCTTCCATACTAAATAATACACATCTCTTTATATAAAAGTTGATCTCTACAGAAAGATATGAAGAGTAATTTTCATTGTTTTCCCAGGACATGTCCGGTTTTCAAGTCCTGTCCTGGCCCTAGTATAACAATTTTCTATCCATACATACTTTAAATGTATTGAAATTAATAAGGAATCTTTGAGTAAACTTTGAGTATCATTTGAGTATCTCATTGCCCTGGTTTTCGCTAATCAAAATATGGTCACCCTAGTTTACACTGTAAAAAACGCTGGGTTAAAAACAACCCAAGTTGGGTTGAAAATGGACAAACCCAGCGATTGGGTCGTTTTAAGCTAACATTTAACCCAACTGCCGGGTTGTCATTTTTTACAGTGCAATGTAAATGTGATTTTCTGTGCAGGTCATTTACTTCAGGCTACACTCTAAAAAATTCTGGGTTAAAAATAACCCAAGTTGGGTTGAAAATGGACGAACCCAGAAATTGGGTTGTTTTAACCGTGCAGTTGGGTTAAATGTTTGCTTAAAACAACCCAATCGCTGGGTTAGTCCATTTTCAACCCAACTTGGGTTATTTTTAACCCAGCAGTCTTTATATTGTGTGACAACATGACAGAAACACCCAACTTTGTGTTACAATCAATCAAATTACATTAATTTATGTTTAAATGACATCCTCTCTTATATTTCATTCGTCAGGGCTTGTTTTTACAGATTGAACATGTTGAATCTGCTTTTTTTTAGGTCCAGAAAGGAAAAGCAAATGGTGAAGAAAAGTAGATGGAGAGAGGAAGAAAGAGAGTATTATCTATCCTGGACTTTCTACAAACATTGCAAAAATGAAATATTGGAACTAGCACTTATTTAAAGAGCAACTTCAAGAAATGTTGCAAACACATCCTTAAATATTTATTAAGCAACTCCGAAAAAAGCGAAGTGCTAAATTTGCTGGTTCCTATGACAACCCTTTTGCGAAGATCAAAGAAGGGGGGAAATATATTCAGGTACCGTGTCATGCTAACATTTCAGAAATAATTGCAAAAAAAAAAAAAATGAATCATGCGCTTGACAGATTTCATTGTTGACGCTTGGTGATTTTCATATGAATGTTATTGCACGTCACAGATTTCTGCTTTCATTTGTGGTGGAAAGGATTCTACCACAACATTCTCCACACTCACGCTTGGTTTAGTGGAGGCTAAAGGTTGGACACACACACACACACACACACACACATGTTGGGTTTTCATGTTTTATGGGGACTTTCCATGGGCGTAATGGTTTTTATACCGTACATACTGTATTTTCTATCCCCCTACACTGCCCCTGCCCCTAAACCTACCCATCACACACACACACACACACACACACACACACACACACACACACACACACACACACACACACACACACACACACACACACACACACACACACACACACACACACACACACACACACACACACACACTGCCCCTAAACCTACCCATCACACACACACACACACACACACACACACACACACACACACACACACACACACACACACTGCCCCTAAACCTACCCATCACACACACACACACACACACACACACACACTGCCCCTAAACCTACCCATCACACACACACACACACACACACACACTGCCCCTACCCCTAAACCTACCCATCACACACACACACACACACACACACACTGCCCCTAAACCTACCCATCACACACACACACACACACACACACACACACACACACACACACACACACACACTGCCCCTGCCCTTAAACCTACCCATCACACACACACACACACACACACACACACACACACACACACACACTGCCCCTGCCCCTAAACCTACCCATCACACACACACACACACACACACACACACACACACACACACACACACACACACACACACACACACACACACACACACTGCCCCTAAACCTACCCATCACACACACACACACACACACACACACACACACACACTGCCCCTAAACCTACCCATCACACACACACACACACACACACACACACACACACACACTGCCCCTAAACCTACCCATCACACACACACACACACACACACACACTGCCCCTACCCCTAAACCTACCCATCACACACACACACACACACACACACACTGCCCCTAAACCTACCCATCACACACACACACACACACACACACACACACACACTGCCCCTGCCCTTAAACCTACCCATCACACACACACACACACACACACACACACACACACACACACACACACACACACACACTGCCCCTGCCCTTAAACCTACCCATCACACACACACACACACACACACACACACACACACACACACACACACACACACACACACTGCCCCTAAACCTACCCATCACACACACACACACACACACACACACACACACTGGCCCTGCCCTTAAACCTACCCATCACACACACACACACACACACACACACACTGCCCCTGCCCTTAAACCTACCTATCACACACACACACACACACACACACTGCCCCTGCCCCTAAACCTACCCATCACACACACACACACACACACACACACTGCCCCTAAACCTACCCATCACACACACACACACACACACACACACACGCACACACACACACACTGCCCCTGCCCGTAAACCTACCCATCACACACACACACACACACACACACACACACACACACTGCCCCTAAACCTACCCATCACACACACACACACGCACACACACACACTGCCCCTGCCCCTAAACCTACCCATCACACACACGCACACACACACACACACACTGCCCCTAAACCTACCCATCACACACACACACACACACACACACACACACACACACACACACACACACACACACATACACACACACGCACGCACACACACACACACACACACACACACACACACACACACACACACACACACACACACACTGCCCCTAAACCTACCCATCACACACATACACACACACACTGCCCCTACCCCTTAAACCTTCCCATCACACACACACACACACACACACAGACACACACACACACACACACACACACACAGACACAGACACACACACACACACACACACACACTGCCCCTAAACCTACCCATCACACACATACACACACACACACACACACACACACACACACACACACACTGCCCCTACCCCTAAACCTACCCATCACACACACACACACACACACACACACACACACACACACTGCCCCTGCCCCTAAACCTACCCATCACACACACACACACACACACACACTGCCCCTAAACCTACCCATCACACCGTTCCCTGATGATCCACGGCTGTGTGTGTGTGTGTGTGTGTGTGAGTGTGAGTATTCCCCAGATCTCAGTCTAATCGAGCATCTGTGAGATGTGCTGGCCCAACAAGTTTGATCCACGGCGGCTCCACTTCGCAGGACTTGAAGGATCTGCTGCTAAGATCTTGGTGCCAGACGCCACAGCACACCTTCAGGGGTTCTGTAGGGTCCCTCGGCAGGCCGGCGCTGATTATGGCAGCACACGGTGGACCAACAGCGTATTAGGCAGGTGGTCATAATGTTTTGGCTCATCAGTATACAGTCTTGCTCAAACGTTTACACACCCCAATGTTAATAATATTAACAAAATAAGAGGGCTGTGAGTGTGTGTGTGTCGTTCTCTGATGATCCACGGCTCTGTGTGTGTGTGTGTGTGTGTGTGTCGTTCTCTGATGGTCCAGGGCTCTGTGTGAGTGTGTGAGTGTGTGTGTGTGTGTGTCGTTCTCTGATGGTCCAGGGCTCTGTGTGAGTGTGTGAGTGTGTGTGTGTGTGTGTCGTTCTCTGATGGTCCACGGCTCTGTGTGAGTGTGTGTGTGTGTGTGTCGTTCTCTGATGGTCCACGGCTGTGTGTGTGAGTGTGTGTGTGTCGTTCTTATAATCCACGGCTGTGTGTGAGTGTGTGTGTCGTTCTCTGATGATCCACGGCTCTGTGTGTGTGTGAGTGTGTGTGTGTGTGTGTCGTTCTCTGATGGTCCACGGCTGTGTGTGTGAGTGTGTGTGTGTCGTTCTTATAATCCACGGCTGTGTGTGAGTGTGTGTGTCGTTCTCTGATGATCCACGGCTCTGTGTGTGTGTGAGTGTGTGTGTGTGTGTGTCGTTCTCTGATGATCCACGGCTCTGTGTGTGTGTGTGTGTGTGTGTGTGTGTGTGTGTGTGTGTGTGTCAATCTCTGATGATCCACGGCTCTGTGTGTGTGTGTGTGAGTGTGTGTGTGTCGTTCTCTGATGGTCCACGGCTGTGTGTGTGAGTGTGTGTGTGTCGTTCTTATAATCCACGGCTGTGTGTGAGTGTGTGTGTCGTTCTCTGATGATCCACGGCTCTGTGTGTGTGTGTGTGAGTGTGTGTGTGTGTGTGTGTGTCGTTCTCTGATGATCCACGGCTCTGTGTGTGTGTGTGTGTGTGTGTGTGTGTGTGTGTGTGTGTGTGTGTCGTTCTCTGATGATCCACGGCTCTGTGTGTGTGTGTGTGTGTGTGTGTGTGTGAGTGTGTGTGTGTGTCGTTCTCTGATGATCCACGGCTCTGTGTGTGTGTGTCGTTCTCTGATGATCCACGGCTCTGTGTGTGTGTGTGTGTGTGTGTGTGTGTGTGTGTCTGTGGGCATGTTTTTGTGAAATATCAGGACACAAATGTGTATAATGACATGGGTATTACAAAAAGAGGGAGAAATATGAGGACGTTCCCCATGTCCTCACTTTTCAAAATGCTTATAAATCACAGAATGAGTTTTTTTTCACAGAAAGTGAACTGCACAGTCTCCTGTGAGGGTTAGGTTTAGGGGCAGTGTGTGTGTGTGTGTGTGTGTGTGTGTGTGATGGGTAGGTTTAGGGGCAGTGTGTGTGTGTGTGATGGGTAGGTTTAGGGGCAGTGTGTGTGTGTGTGTGATGGGTAGGTTTAGGGGCAGTGTGTGTGTGTGTGTGTGTGATGGGTAGGTTTAGGGGCAGTGTGTGTGTGTGTGATGGGTAGGTTTAGGGGCAGTGTGTGTGTGTGTGTGTGTGATGGGTAGGTTTAGGGGCAGTGTGTGTGTGTGTGATGGGTAGGTTTAGGGGCAGTGTGTGTGTGTGTGATGGGTAGGTTTAGGGGCAGTGTGTGTGTGTGTGTGTGATGGGTAGGTTTAGGGGCAGTGTGTGTGTGTGTGATGGGTAGGTTTAGGGGCAGTGTGTGTGTGTGTGTGTGTGTGTGATGGGTAGGTTTAGGGGCAGTGTGTGTGTGTGTGATGGGTAGGTTTAGGGTCAGTGTGTGTGTGTGTGATGGGTAGGTTTAGGGTCAGTGTAAGGGGATAGAAAATACGGTTTGTACGGTATAAAAACCATTACGCCTATGGAATGTCCTCACATTTCACAAAAACAAACGTGTGTGTGTGTCGTTCCCTGATGATCCACGGCTCTGTGTGTGTGTGAGTGTGTGTGTCGTTCTCTGATGATCCACGGGTCTGTGTGTGTGTGTGTGTGTCGTTCCCTGATGATCCACGGCTCTGTGTGTGTGTGAGTGTGTGTCTGTGTGTGTGTCGTTCTCTGATGATCCACGGCTGTGAGTGTGTGTGTGTGTGTGTGTGTGAGTGAGTGTGTGTGTCGTTCTCTGATGGTCCACGGCTGTGTGTGAGTGTGTGTGTGTTTTGTGATGGTTGTTCTTGAGTCTCTTGTTTGTTCTGCAGTTAAACTGCCCAGCGTTCTTCAGAGAAATCCTCCAGGTCTCCAGCAGGGACTGAATGAGGACGACTGAGGGACTCAAACACAACTATTACCAAAGGTGGACACATTCACTGATGCTCCAGAAGGAAACTGCATTAGGGGCTGGGGGGTGAAAACTTTTGAACAGGATGAAGATTTTTCTTATTTTGTTTATATATAAAACAAATGTAATTTAGTCCTGCCCTTCGGAAGCAACTGAAGACACTTACATATTTCCCAGAAGACAAAAAAAGTGCACTTTACCTTGATCTTCAAATTCAAAAATTACATTTTATACATTGGATTAGTTTTGGTTTGGTTTCACATTGCAGTTATGCGAGTGCACTAAAGAACTTTACACGACACACTTGAGTCCACTCATCATCATCATGTGTTCGGCATCTGGACACTGATTGGTTTGTAAACGGACGTGTGTGTGACGCGTCTTTGACAAGAGTGAATGAACGGACGCATATCGTGGCCACTATTGAACAGTCGCATTGCTGGAATATTTTCTTTTCGTTACGTTTAAAAGTGGACATTTCAAGCTTTATATTCACATATTTCTCATGTTTGTGAGACGAGTATCTGCTGAGTTTCAGTTTATTTGAGACGCGCTCCAGTTCATGTGTAAAGCATGTGATCGCTCCCGCCATTATTGTCTGCTATACACTATTTGCTTCTTATTGATTAAATCCAGGCAATTATCTGATTAAACGTTAATTAAAATTAATATACAATTTACGAAAGTCACATTAAAGAAAGGCTTTCTACGCAAAATCATTCAAAATTTCTTTCTAAATAATTTCTGACCTTCTGACATATTGCGCATCTTTTCACTTTTCATAATCAATGTAGCCTAGATTGAATTTAAAAATAACGTTATAATATTTAAACATAAACAGGAACTTCCTGTAAATGCTCTGAAAGTCCAAACCTTACAGAAAATGCTTTCACACTAGAAACAAACCTAACCTTTGTTCAGTTTGATTCGGACCTCTTTTCGTCGGACCAAATTTCGTCTGTTGGTCTGGACCGTGGTCAGGGGAGGTTTCACACCTGTAATTTTGATTCGGACCAAACTGAAAAGTTCGAAAATCCGGACCAAACAAGCGGAGCGAGACGCTAAAGAGACGGGTCTCAGTCCGCTTCCAAACCAACTCTGGTGCGGTTCCACTGATATATGAACACAACACGGACCAAAGACATGTAAACCAACCCAAAACAGGACGTGATGTCACAAGATGTGACGCTAAAGTCAGCTGATTTGACGACGCGGAAAGATCGGTGTATCCAAAATGAGTAGAGGGCAAACGTGGAGCAGCGAGGAGGTAAAGCCTCATCAATATATGCAGATCTGGAGGAAATCCTGCTGCGTTTCTGAATGTGTTGAACATTTGATGAGCTCTTCGTGAGTTCTCCACTGGTCAAAATAAAACCATATGTACACGCATTAAAGTATCGCGTTTAACCCTCTGGGGTTCTTCATTTATGGGTCACACTCAGGACCTTCGGGTCCAAAATGACCCGGACGGTGGGATTAAGATAAAAAAGATAATATATTTTTGTTCAATAATATTTTTTCTTTTCTTTTTTGGTGTTTTGAGATAATTTTATGATTTATAATTAATATTTATGCAATAATTATGACCCATTTTTTCCCATTGAAAATAATAAAAAAATTATATATATATTATTTTTTTTATTTTTTTTTATTAAAGCTGTATTTCATTTTAGAGTCAAGCCTAGGCCTCATGAAAGCAATGTTTTAAATGAGATCGGTGCCATCCGGTGGACACATTGAGCATTTTTATCACGCAATAGCACATTTTTACCACTATAGTGAATCTTGCGTTTTATAATAAATAAAAAAAATCGTAGCTTCATCGGAATGGTCCGAAACTTGGTGACTTTATTGGTACTTGGTATATGAACACCCAAAAAAATTGGGGACAGGATTTGAAAAGTCTAAGTGGTCGTAAAAAAGGGACTCAACAGTCTTAGGACCTTCGGGTCAAAAATGACCCCCATAGGAAATGAATGGGAAATTGTTTTTTTGTGTGTAAAATCTACAAATCAGCCAGGATGCAGAAAAAAAGCACTCAACAGTGAAGATCTCTAAAACATCAAGAGTGCAAAACAGACAAAAAAACTCACACACACACACTTATACACACAAAAACACACGCACACACAAATTAACGCATACCATTCCAAAAGCTAATTGTGTTTTTGTGTGTGTGTGTGTGAGTTTTTTGTCTGTTTTGCACTCTTGATGTTTTTGAGATCTTCACTGTTGAGTCCTTTTTTTCTGCATCCTGGCTGATTTGTAGATTGTACGCACAAAAAAACTCAGTATTTTCATATTTTTGTCAATTTCCCATTCATTTCCTATGCGGGTCTTTTTTGACCCGAAGGTCCTAAGACTGTTGAGTCCCTTTTTTACGACCACTTAGACTTTTCAAATCCTGTCCCCAATTTTTTTGGGTGTTCATACACCAAGTACCAATAAAGTCACCAAGTTTCGGACCATTCCGATGAAGCTACGATTTTTTATTTATTTTATAAAACGCTTCGGGTGATTTTTGACCTCCAGACGGTTTAATCAGCACACAGCATTGTTTTGAATGTTCGGCTCCGTCGCGAAATATACGTCATAAAGCCGACCAATCAGGTTGTGAGGGTATCCCTACGCCTTTAGTTCGGTAACTTTAGGTTCGCTGTTAAAAATGCCAATGTGAACGCTAAGCGGTCCAGGACTATGTGTTTTGTTTTTTGGTCCGGACCAAACGAACCGAACTACAAGTCTGAACGCACCCTAAAGATGCACTTTCGCCATGACAACCCTCAAAACAAGTTTCAACCACCAGAACATTTTATCTAAAAGGAACACTGCACTTTTTTAAAGTTTTTAAATAGGCTCATTTTCCGACTCCCCTAGAGTTAAACAGTTGAGTTTTACCGTTTTCGAATCCATTCAGCCGATCTCCGGGTCTGCACTTTTAGCATAGCTTAGCATAGATCATTGAATCTGTGATTTTCTAGGCCGATATGTCAGGAACTATACTCTCATTCCTGCGCTGTGTAATATCATTGCGCCGCTGCACTCATAGGCCGTCTCACAGCTCTTGATTATTACGCAGGAATGAGAGTATAGTTCCTGCAATATCGGCCTAGAAAATCACAACTTCTCATTTTCCGTCGGTCTTAGTACACGATGGAATACAACGATACAGAAGAGTCGAGTTTTAAATAGGAAAAATATTGACACTCTTTGGTCATTTTTGAGCGAGATGCTAACGGTCTAATCAGATTCAATGATCTATGCTAAGCTATGCTAAAAGTGCAGACACGGAGATCGGCTGAATGGATTCGAATTACTTATGGAATGGAATGGATTACTTATGTGACTTGCTTGACGTTAAAAAGAGTTATTAAACGCAATAACTTGCGAAAAACAACTCCTTGCCGTCTCGCGCTGTCTGACACACACACACCGAAACGTGCGCACAAGCCGCTTCTCTGAAAGTGTGTGATCCCTTCAGTTTTGTTTCGTGTTTTGTTACACACTCGAGCTGTCAAATACACACACAGTTAAGTCAAAATGGCGGTGAGAGAGAGGTTGATATAACTATATATTACCAAGTCAAGTAAAGAGTTTTTGGTATTTAAATATTGGCATTACATTTTTTGTTTGTTTACAATGATGTTAAAATTATAGATTTGTGACATACATTTTTGCTAAAACACTGCTGGTCACTTTCAGAAGTTGCAGCGATACTTTCTTTTCCCAGAAAGAATGTGAAACACATAAATGGTATCATTCTCAATTTTTAAATAATTTTTTAAAAATATAATTAAAATAGATTTTACACACTTAAAGCAATATCGTATCGCATATCGAATATCGCAAAGGTATTGCATATCGCATTTTTCTTCAATATCGCACAGCCCTAGACAAAATTAATTAATTTTAATTGTTATAATTGTGATTTCACAACATTTAGATATGAATCCAACTGAAAAATACTTGTGGAAAGATGTCTTTCACTAATAGTGGAGCTCTGCAGCCATTTACTGGTAAAAGTCTTTTATTTTTATTTATTTATTTTAACTTTATTTTCCAAAAGATGGGCACTAAACCATGTCAAATTATCCATGTCACTCCCACGAATGAAAGTTAGAAATTTGGGTATTTTATAAAGTGAATTTTACATTAAAAAAAAATTATTTTATGTGAAAATATTTTTTTATTTATTTATATAAATTTAAAATTATTATAAATACTTCAAAAACTGCACAGATGTTGAGTAAAAACATTAATAAACAGAGTAAAATTACATTTGTTAAAAAAAAACCAAATTTTTTTGTTATAAAATAACATTTTGTTGCCTGGAGGTCTGTGGAGAAACAAAGACCGGGTTCAAGGGTTATTAACACACGTTTATCAGGCCACCCAGAGTCATTTGAGAATGATTTATTAGGTATTACTGATGTTTGTAAGCAGATTTCACACACAAATTTGTGCGTACACACAGTTGGTGAAAGATACACAGATTTTAAAAACAAAAATATAAAAGAAGAGTGTACATTTCTGTATACTTACTTATTTCTGGTATACATTTCTGTATTCAACAGTGTCTCTGTTTCAGCAGTAACGTATCCAGCACTAATCTGAGAAGGATGGACGACCCAAATTGAATATGATTCAAATAAAACAATGGCAACATGTGGTGCGCTGCCCAGAATGCAGAGGAGGGTGCAAAATCCCAGCAGAGTAAAGAGGATTTAAAATACAGAGATGGGAGAGACCGAAAGAGAGAGAAACTTTATGAAGATGTCTTGAAAGTGGGCTTCACATTCCACCAAAAATCAGCCTTCAGGGCAGAGTTGTCCCAAAAAAAGCGTCCAGTTTGTGTGAAATTATACAGCTGGTCATTGTGCATGTATTTCAGGAGGGGGGGATGCGCAGAGGTGCACCATCTCTCTTTTTTTCTGAAGGAGTATTTCTCCTGTGGGTGGTGGTATTCAATGCACTTCTCTCTCAGCAGATGCGGAGTTCATTCTCCAGTGCGAGTATGGGCTGGAGATGCAGGATCGGCACACACTGAGCTTCACGCGCAGAGAAACCACTGAGAAAATAGTCCATTTGTACAAGTATTATTATCATAATGTGGATTATAGCACTGTGGATATTTGCCCAAGTTCTGCTTGGCACTTCAGTCGAAGCACAGGTAAGACGAACAAATCATTTGTTGCATTTTTACACCCTCATCTCACATCATCTTCACGTTTTATTTGAATGAAAAGCCTAATACAATATTATGTTGAACATAATGAGATGTCTTATCAGGTTCATTGGGAAAGTTTGAACATTTTTGATCAATTGCTAATGTCTTCTGATGCTTTTCATTTATTTATAACGCTTTAAAACTCATGAAAAAATACTATAGTATATTATAGTAAAATTTCTCTAGTAAATACTATTATGTTTTTGAACCGTACTTTTAAATACTACTATTAAGTACTACTAAATATACTACAATAAATTGACAAAGTGTAGTAAATACTATAATATACAACAATTTATATCTTTACTTTAGTATGGTTCAAAAACACTAGTATTTACTACAGTAATTTTACTATAATATACTACAATTTAATGTTATATCTTTACTATAGTATGGTTCAAAAACACTAGTATTTACTACAGTAATTTTACTATAATATACTACAATTTACTGCAATATCTTTACTATAGTATGGTTCAAAAACACTAGTATTTACTACAGTAATTTTACTATAATATACTACAATTTACTGTAGTATCTTTACTATAGTACGGTTCAAAAACACTAGTATTTACTACAGTAATTTTACTATAATATACTGTAATATCTTTACTATAGTATGGTTCAAAAACACTAGTATTTACTACAGTAATTTTACTATAATATACTACAATTTACTGTAGTATCTTTACTATAGTACGGTTCAAAAACACTAGTATTTACTACAGTAATTTTACTATAATATACTACAATTTACTGTAGTATCTTTACTATAGTACGGTTCAAAAACACTAGTATTTACTACAGTAATTTTACTATAATATACTACAATTTAATGTTATATCTTTACTATAGTATGGTTCAAAAACACTAGTATTTACTACAGTAATTTTACTATAATATACTACAATTTACTGCAATATCTTTACTATAGTATGGTTCAAAAACACTAGTATTTACTACAGTAATTTTACTATAATATACTACAATTTACTGTAGTATCTTTACTATAGTACGGTTCAAAAACACTAGTATTTACTACAGTAATTTTACTATAATATACTGTAATATCTTTACTATAGTATGGTTCAAAAACACTAGTATTTACTACAGTAATTTTACTATAATATACTACAATTTACTGTAGTATCTTTACTATAGTACGGTTCAAAAACACTAGTATTTACTACAGTAATTTTACTATAATATACTACAATTTACTGTAGTATCTTTACTATAGTACGGTTCAAAAACACTAGTATTTACTACAGTAATTTTACTATAATATATTTTAATATCTTTACTATAGTACGGTTCAAAAACACTAGTATTTACTACAGTAATTTTACTATAATATACTTTAATTTAATTTACTGTAGTATCTTTACTATATGGTTCAAAAACACTAGTATTTACTACAGTAATTTTACTATAATATACTTTAATTTACTGTAGTATCTTTACTATAGTATGGTTCAAAAACACTAGTATTTACTACAGTAATTTTACTATAATATACTACAATTTACTGTAGTATCTTTACTATAGTACGGTTCAAAAACACTAGTATTTACTACAGTAATTTTACTATAATATACTGTAATATCTTTACTATAGTATGGTTCAAAAACACTAGTATTTACTACAGTAATTTTACTATAATATACTACAATTTACTGTAGTATCTTTACTATAGTATGGTTCAAAAACACTAGTATTTACTACAGTAATTTTACTATAATATACTACAATTTACTGTAGTATCTTTACTATAGTACGGTTCAAAAACACTAGTATTTACTACAGTAATTTTACTATAATATACTGTAATATCTTTACTATAGTACGGTTCAAAAACACTAGTATTTACTACAGTAATTTTACTATAATATACTGTAATATCTTTACTATAGTATGGTTCAAAAACACTAGTATTTACTACAGTAATTTTACTATAATATACTGTAATATCTTTACTATAGTATGGTTCAAAAACACTAGTATTTACTACAGTAATTTTACTATAATATACTGTAATATCTTTACTATAGTATGGTTCAAAAACACTAGTATTTACTACAGTAATTTTACTATAATATACTGTAATATCTTTACTATAGTATGGTTCAAAAACACTAGTATTTACTACAGTAATTTTACTATAATATACTTTAATTTAATTTACTGTAGTATCTTTACTATATGGTTCAAAAACACTAGTATTTACTACAGTAATTTTACTATAATATACTTTAATTTACTGTAGTATCTTTACTATAGTATGGTTAAAAAACACTAGTATTTACTACAGTAATTTTACTATAATATACTTTAATTTACTGTAGTATCTTTACTATAGTATGGTTAAAAAACACTAGTATTTACTACAGTAATTTTACTATAATATACTTTAATTTACTGTAGTATCTTTACTATAGTACGGTTCAAAAACACTATAGTATTTACTAGAGTAATTTTACGATAATATACTATGGTATTTTTTCATGTGGGTCGGATTGGAGGTCTAATCAAATCCAAGATTCAAAGACTCCATCAATTCCTGTTGTTGTTTTTGTTGTCTCCGGGCAGCATTTGGACTCTGAAGGAGGTTTAACAGCTCAGGAACAAGTTCTCCTGCTGTATGACATTAAACTGCAGTGCCTTCAGAACATCTCCGAACACAACCCTGCCGGTAAGACCTTACCTTTTCTCCGCTCGGTCCTTTTCACTCTCAAACCAACATTGTTTTGATGTTCAGTGCACTCAAAAAAAGCTTTTTGCTCAGTTTTAAAATAAGATGAAACACACAAATATTTAGTTTTTTGCTTTCGCACTCAATTGCATTACGTTAATGAAATGTATAAAATGTTAAGTTAACATAAATCATTTGTGTTGGGACTACATGAATAATTTATGTTGCATTGACTGAAACTGGGCAGTGGATTTATAGGATTGCATAGGGATGGATTGGGAGAGTAAATGTGGAAATGAAGTGCCGTTTAATGTGTTTTTAGCAACGGAGTGTCTATTCACACTAGCTTCGCCTGACAACGCCTGTTTGGGAAAAACTAAATTAAAAAAACACTCTAGGTTCAATGTTTTCAGTGGTGTAGTCAGTAAAGCGTAATGGTGCGTTCACACCGGACGCGAATGAATTGATAAATTACTAAAATACCCTAAATAGACAATAAAGAGCGATTATAATAATCCACCGCACTGCATGTGCAACGACAAATCTAAGCGCACAGTTTCACCTAATTAATTATTTAATTAGTTATATCATTTTTAATTTGAAAAAGAGAACAACACCAATATATTGCTATAATCATGAAAATTGTTTTATTCATTCCATTATAGATCGGAAATATATTTTTTCAGGAAACGGGCTGACTTGAATAAATAGCAATACAGTAGCAAACAATTACACAATAAAAAATAGCTAAACAAAAATGTATAATTAATCCAAAGTTTGAACATTTATAAATAGGCTAAAACATCTTAATTTGACTGTGCGTTGTGTGACTGTTTACAGTAAGCAGACGCGTTGCTCAAACACAGCGCGAAAATTAAGGATTTATATATAAATTTGACCCGCTGGCGCTTATAGGTATAAATGCCCTGTTTTTAATCTGGTTTTATCTAAACAATTTTTAACAACAAGAGATTGTAAATAACACAGTTTTAGTAAAAGTCAGTGACTGGGAGACCTGGATATTTTATTGAAAATCTTTTATGTACATTTGAAAAACAGCCATGGGTAAATTTTACCCCGTGGCAGTTCTAGTGTTAAACAACTACATTATCGCCTGAAAAAGTCTTAAAACTATGTTTTGTCACACATTAACAGTAGAATTTTAACAAAAAAAGACGTGTAAACACAATCCATATCAGCCATTTCACAACGAGACGAGACGCTGGCAGAAGCCCCGCCCATGAGGCGAACTCACTTCTGTTGTGTCACGCGCGAATGAAGCGAGTAAACTCAAAATGTTCAAGCGTCCAACTTCGCGCGAATAGCGCTATTTATTCGCGTCATTCGCGTCCGGTGTGAACGCCACATAAGGCTTAAAGGTCTTGGTTGTGACACGATCCACCCGGGTTCGAATCCGCCTTTTCGACTCTCGCTCGTCTCACTTTTCTCATCACAAATCACATCAGAAAGGCATTTACCTTCAATAAAAATGAAGTGCCTAACGAAATGTTTAATAATGGTAAAAGCATTTATTGGGTTAAGGGTCGGTGTAGGGAGAGCTTTTATTGGCCCATTAAGGCGGCATCCATTTAATAATTTAATAAATATAATAATTTACTCTGTTATTATTGCATCCTGTTAATGTACAACAACACTGAGGTGTAAAAAGTATGTATCCGTCTAAATGAAGTTTAAATAGCATCTAATTACTATTTACACATATTGCAACTGCTACTTTTACATGGTGTAAATAGAATATATCACTATTTCACTTAGGGTAAATATCATCTATCGCTAAGAAAATGTTATTTTCACTTAGTGCATATAGCCACTGACTTTTAGTATAGGGAAAGACCTGGGGCCTATACCATGAAGCCGGTTTAGCTGGCTAGCCAGATATGTTTAAGCTTAGTTTGTGCTAATCCTGGGTTTTAGGTACCATTAAAGTGGTTTGGCTTTTAGCCGTGTTCATCTCCATAGTAACTTACGCTCCACGGCTAACCTGCTCCAGGGCAGGTTATGTTCTGGATAAGAGATCAAACTGAAATTATTATTATTTTTATTATTTTTTTCGCTTCGTCTTTTTAAAAAAAAAATGTATTGCAAGACAAAATTTTACAAAAAAAAAATTACAAAGACAGTACAACATAAAAGTAACAAACACTAGGGGGAAGGTTTAAACTAGACCTACATAAAGACATTGAAAAGTTTGCAAACTTTTAACATTTTAACTGCTTTTTGCTTGATAGAAAATTGGATTGATTCAATATAATGCTCCATTTCTTTCTTGATCTCAAACTGAAATTAGACCAATCAGCTGTGAGCAAAGTGACACACCTCTGATGCAATAAAGCCACTCCCCCTGTTTCTACTACACATTAAAGGTCACTATAGCAAATGGCTATTAAAGACTGGCTTTTAACAATGCTTATTTATAATAATAGTAATTTTGAATGATTTAGATATCATTTATGTAATTATTAAAACCGTAATCAATTACACATGTATCATTTTAGTTAATCAATCATTAATAGGTACTTAGTTGAAATTAATATAATTAGCCTATACAAAGGTCATACAAATAAGCTTTAAAATCAATACACAAAGCTATAAAAATGACTACATTACTCAATTCTCTATATATCAACTAAACCAACTTCATAACATTTACTTGCATTGGCGTAGTGAATATTTTCTTTAAGTTGTACTCTTTCATAGACAGCTCTTTTCTTCTTGCTGTGTAAATTTTTTTAAATTCTTAATATTTTTCAATCATGTATATTCTGCAGAAGAGTGAAGTGAATCTCACTGCTTCTCTCGCGAGAAGTGAATCTCAGTTTTACTGATCCAGAGCATGTGATTGGCTGTTCACTACTGATGTCACAGCTAAAATTTGTTAAACTACCATCATGGTACAGGCCCCTGGGGTATGTTCTTTGTACGTCGCTAACTCAGTTAGCTGGATTTGATTGTTGATGATTTGATATAACCTCTCCTGGGGCCTGTACCATGATGGTAGTTTAACAAACTCAGGGTTACAGGATTAGTTTAGAGTTGACAAAAACCAAACCAATCTATTCAGGCTTTGTTGGTCCCATGATGCCGATCATCAGCTTTCTCTGTCAACTCAGGCTTTGATCCTGAGTTTAGGATTTTAGCTGTGACATCAGCAGTGAACAGCCAATCACAGGCTGTGGATCAGTAAAACTTCACTTCGCACTTCTCGCGAGAGAAGCAGTGAGATTCATTTCTCTCTTCTGCAGAATATTACATGATTGAAAAATATTAAGAATTTAAACAAATTTACACAGCAAGAAGAAAAGAGCTAAAAGAGTACAACTTAAAGAAAATTATAAAAAATTAGTAAAAGTTATGAAGTTGATATATAGAGAATTGAGTAATGTAGTCATTTTTATAGCTTTGTGTATTGATTTTAAAGCTTATTTGTATGAGCTTTGTATAGGCTATTTATATAAATTTCAACTAAGTGCCTATTAATGATTGATTAAGTAAAATGAAACGTGTAATTGATTACGGGTATAATAATTACATAAATGATATCTAAATCATTCAAAATTACTATTATTATAAATAAGCATTGTTAAAAGCCAGACACTTTAGTCTTTAATAGCCATTTGCTATGTAGTGACCTTTGGAGTAGAAACAGGGGGAGTGGCTTTATTGCATTAGAGGTGTGTCACTTTGCTCACAGCTGATTGGTCCAATTTCAGTTTGATCTCTTATCCAGAACATAACCTGCCCTGAAGCAGGTTAGCCGTGGAGCGTAAGTTACTATGGAGATGAACACTGCTAAAAGCCAAACCACTTTAATGGTACCTAAAACCCAGGATTAGCACAAACTAAGCTTAAACATATCTGGCTAGCCAGCTAAACCGGCTTCATGGTATAGGCCCCAGGTCTTGCTGATATAGCAACAGTTCCGTAAGCTCAAACCAAGCGGCTCCTCCCGCAGTTTCTCCTGAAGTGAGTTAAACTGCAGTTCATGGACTGGCCACTAGAGGCAGACTCCAGAAGGAGCAGAATCTCATTGAGCTCATGTTAAAATGGCCGACTTTACAGCAGAAGAACACATGTTTACAGTCTGGGACAAACTGTGCTTTTGGTCTGTACGGCTAATGTTGCCCTTCATGACAACTGTGAGGGGGGATTTTATTTATAACTCATTCGTTTACATTATATAAAGCCTTAAAGTTCTGCATAATTAAGGGCGTGGCCACTTTGAGTGACAGGTGGATTGCCGTTTGTCTGCTGTCTGTTAGTCGTCACCTCGGCTCCGCCCACGTCCCGCCTCTTTGCCTATTTTCTGTTATCCGGGAGTGACTCGACAAGATGGCGACGGCCAGCTCGACCCGACTTTACGCTTCAAAACTGCTCTTCAGATTAAACTCAACTCTTCACTGAACAGAAACAGCACTGGTTGAACAAATGAATAAAGCTCAGGAAATATTCACAGAATACGTCAAATGAAACTGCTGTGATCTCATTCACTTAGCATTAATTTGACTCATCAGTAGAATTAACATAACTTAAGTTCAAATACATCAACTGTGTGGAAATAGGTGTCATAATTGAATTAATTTAGACCAACAAGCTATTTTTTGAGTGATCATTTGCATAACTGAATGGAGGATTGAGATACAAGCCATTTGTTCATTAGTTTAAAAGCTTATTACGTGTGAATTCACATCTGACGCCTAATCCATCTAAATCTGTTTAAAGGACTGATCTGTCCAAATCTGCAGTTCGAGAGATCCAAGATCCGTTTCAACAGCAGATCTTTGGATTCTGAGCTTGAATCCCTCTTGCTTCTGTTCAAATGCCTGTGGTTTGAGTCTTTATTTAGACCCTTTCAATCACAGAACCGTCTATCTGGACACTCATGCGAGAATCTCAATTACACAGTTTTTGTGTTCAATCTCATGCAGATTCAAGGATATCGAATTTGGCGGGGATTGATTTTTAGTCGCTTTTCAAGTTGGCCTCGTTCGATCATAACAAGAACCGGCTCCGTTTAATTGAATCCTGGTTTATTTATTTATTTATTTTTTTACAGTAAACTACATTCTTAACTGTCACCCCCCTTTTTGAGAATACACATGAAAATGCACTATCCAAACTTAAAGGGCTGTAATTCAAGAATGCTTTGGAATATAGACCTAAATGTGGTCTTGTTTTAAAGCAGACACTCTGCAGATTATTGCTGCAGTAAAAAGAAAGCAATTCAAAATATGAAAGTATGAAAAAGTTATGGAAGTTTAAATTTACTGTAAATAAAATATATTGTACTAAATATTTTTTATTTCATATAAAATATATATTTTACAAAAATTTTTTACTATAAAATTACTATAAAATCAAAGCCATGTGTCTTACCAAGTTGTGTTCCAAATTTGAAGTTGATATCACAAAAATTAAAGTCCCCATGAGATTTTGTTCAGGCGCTGTACCACAAATAGCCACCGGGTGTCATTGAAATTCCATTGATTGTTTTTTTGATGCATTTTCCTGTAAATTTCTGTCCAAATATCACTTCCATCACAAAACAGTCACCAAATATGGACCCTTGAGACTCAGACTTTTCCCACGATATGCGTTTTGTCAAGATTGGAAAAGATTTTGATTATAAAGTAGTTAAAATAAATGTTGTAATATGAAACATGACACCGCCCACTAGGGGGAGGAGCTTGCTAGAAGAATTTAGAGTACCATTTTCATGGTAACGCAATGTCCGATTTCAAAACGGTTTTCACAGGATGAATTTTGAGTTTGTAAGCTTTCGAATGATACCTAATTTATGATAATTACTAAAATGATACGAAAAAAAAAGTTAAGGTGTTATGTGGCGTTCACACCGGACGCGTATGACGCAAATAAATAGCGCTATTCGCATGAAGTTGGACGCTTGAACATTTTGAGTTTACTCGCTTCATTCGCGCGTGACATTCACTTCACAACAGATTTGTTCCCTGGCAAATCGTTTAGGCTGAGGGCAAAGTGAAGTTTCATTACTTTTTTATTTTTAGGCTATTTAACTTTACGTTACCGTTGTAGCCGACTAGCACTGACTTTGAATGTTTGACTGAATTGTTTGCTTTATTTCATGTATAGCTTATTATACCTTTTACTTATACTTTTATATTATTGATCATACATAAACTTGCATTTAACAAAAAGAGACTGGGTTGTGTTTCATGTCATTTAATATTATTACAGTGATAATCATATCGTCTGAACCAGATATTAATATACAGATTTTCTCCTCATTGGTGTCACTACTAGAGCAAGCTCCTGATTGGTTAACGCGGCGCGAATATCCGCCAAAGTTCAGATTTTTGTACTTGTGCGAATCACGTGTCATTTACGCCGTCTCATTCGCGTGAAACGCGCCGCAGAATGTAAATCACTTGCGCAAATTGCGTCGTTTGCGTCCGGTGTGAATGCACCATTAGATTCAGGGTGGAATAAACCTCGACAACAACACACTACTTATGCACCTCAACCTCGCCCTTTGTTTGCGTGTCGCCTTGGGAGAGAATTTTTTTAATGAGTAATATATTGTGACGTGTTCATCCTGGAAGAAAACTCTTCAAGGTGTATCATGGAGTTCAGAAACAGTGCGCACTGATATAGAGAATAACTCCCTTTGGAGTGGCTTTGTAACTTTGCAACCTTTTCATGCGCAAACAGACAAATTACACACTAAAGAAAGATAACGGTGTGAACAAGCATAATAGGACATCATGCCATACAATACCAAGCTCAAAGGCTTTAAATGTGCTGACGCTTTCAAAGTGCAATTGCTTTCAGATGTGAAAAACCACTGCACTTCTGCACATCCATTACAGTCCTTCTGAAGGGAGTTTGTGATGTCACAGATTAATTGTGTTATGCGGCTTGTGAGTCACCCTGCTGTTTACGCACATTTATTGTTTTTCTCCCAATTTTCCATTTTTTTCCTGTTTTGATTTACACGTGTTGGTCCATCCATGTGTTAGCCGAGCAGATATACCAAGATAAGCTTGTGAAAGGTTCATGATTACCTGTGTAATTCTGAATTAGGATGCTGAGGCAGGTGTTCTTTAAAGGGATACTTCACCCAAAAACAAAATGTTTATGTTTATCTGCTCACCCCCAGGGCATCCAAAATGTAAGTGTCTTTGTTTCTTCAGTCGAACACAAATGAAGATTTTTAACAGTGTGATAGTCGTATAATGATGTCAATGGGGATATTTTAGAGTATGAGAGTAAAAACACACAGACATATGAATCCTTATTAAACCCAACACATTGATGTCTTAAGACACGAAACCATCGCTTTCTGCGAGAAACCCAACAGTATTTGTTATTTTTTTACCTCTTATCAGACGAATGTCATCTAGTTTTCCCAGCACCATAACTTCCGGCGAATAAGGTCAAAATACTGGCGTGATCATAGATATATATACGTAGATGCCTCATTTGACCGATCCGCGCAGGCACTAATGAGGAATCTATGTATATATCTATGATCGCGCCGGTATTTTGACCTTATTCGCCGGAAGTTATGGCGCGGGGACGGCTGATGCAGAGCCATAGAAAAAAATTAAATGCATTTTTAAATATGGATATTTATAGGGCTGAAGCCCCCTAAAAAGGGCCTAGTGACGCCCATGACGTAGGCAACACAGAAACTCATACAAAGTGGAAAAAACACTTGTTTTTGAGCCATTAATGCATCTCTCACTTACTGTTTGAAGAGCCAGGCAGAGGAAAATGCCCATCAACTTCTCATAGGACAAAGACACGTAGTCTCATGAATAATTATGAGACATCGATGAGTCATCGGCGTACTTTAGTACAGCCTGTGACATTGACATGAAGACAAATTTAAACCAGGAAGTTGAAAATAGAGCAAAAAGGTTTAACATTTCAGCCCCACTTTATATTAGGTGGCCTTAAGTACTATGTACTTACATCAAAAAATAAGTAGTACAATGTACTTACTGTGTTCAAAATGTATTGCAAAACACCTTTGCTGATATTGAGGTGGGATAAGGGTAGGGTTAGGGACAGGTGTGGTGGTGTGGTTAAGTTTAAGGGTAGGGTTAGGGACAGGTGTGGTGGTTTGGGTAAGTTTAAGGGTAAAGTTAGGAACAGGTGTGGTGGTTTGGGTAAGTTTAAGGGTAAAGTTAGGGACAGGTGTGGTGGTTTGGGTAAGTTTAAAGGTAAAGTTAGGAACAGGTGTGGTGGTTTGGGTAAGTTTAAGGGTAAAGTTAGGAACAGGTGTGGTGGTTTGGGTAAGTTTAAGGGTAAAGTTAGGAACAGGTGTGGTGGTTTGGGTAAGTTTAAGGGTAAAGTTAGGGACAGGTGTGGTGGTTTGGGTAAGTTTAAGGGTAAAGTTAGGAACAGGTGTGGTGGTTTGGGTAAGTTTAAGGGTAAAGTTAGGGACAGGTGTGGTGGTTTGGGTAAGTTTAAGGGTAAAGTTAGGAACAGGTGTGGTGGTTTGGGTAAGTTTAAGGGTAAAGTTAGGAACAGGTGTGGTGGTTTGGGTAAGTTTAAGGGTAAAGTTAGGGACAGGTGTGGTGGTTTGGGTAAGTTTAAGGGTAAAGTTAGGAACAGGTGTGGTGGTTTGGGTAAGTTTAAGGGTAGGGTTAGGGACAGGTGTGGTGGTTTGGGTTAGTTTAAGGGTAGGGTTAGGGACAGGTGTGGTGCTTTGGGTAAGTTTAAGGGTAGGGTTAGGGACAGGTGTGGTGGTTTGGGTAAGTTTAAGGGTAGGGTTAGGGACAGGTGTGGTGGTTTGGGTTAGTTTAAGGGTAGGGTTAGGGACAGGTGTGGTGGTTTGGGTAAGTTTAAGGGTAGGGTTAGGGACAGGTGTGGTGGTTTGGGTAAGTTTAAGGGTAGGGTTAGGGACAGGTGTGGTGGTTTGGGTAAGTTTAAGGGTAGGGTTAGGGACAGGTGTGTTGGTATGGGTAAGTTTAAGGGTAGGGTTAGGGACAGGTGTGATGGTTTGGGTAAGTTTAAGGGTAGGGTTAGGGACAGGTGTGGTGGTTTGGGTAAGTTTAAGGGTAGGGTTAGGGACAGGTGTGGTGGTTTGGGTAAGTTTAAGGGTAGGGTTAGGGACAGGTGTGGTGGTTTGGGTAAGTTTAAGGGTAGGGTTAGGGACAGGTGTGGTGGTTTGGGTAAGTTTAAGGGTAGGGTTAGGGACAGGTGTGGTGGTATGGGTAAGTTTAAGGGTAGGGTTAGGGACAGGTGTGGTGGTTTCGGTAAGTTTAAGGGTAGGGTTAGGGACAGGTGTGGTGGTTTGGGTAAGTTTAAGGGTAGGGTTTGGGACAGGTGTGGTGGTATGGGTAAGTTTAAGGGTAGGGTTAGGGACAGGTGTGGTGGTATGGGTAAGTTTAAGGGTAGGGTTAGGGACAGGTGTGGTGGTTTCGGTAAGTTTAAGGGTAGGGTTAGGGACAGGTGTGGTGGTATGGGTAAGTTTAAGGGTAGGGTTAGGGACAGGTGTGGTGGTTTGGGTAAGTTTAAGGGTAGGGTTAGGGACAGGTGTGGTGGTCTGGGTAAGTTTAAGGGTAGGGTTAGGGACAGGTGTGGTGGTATGGGTAAGTTTAAGGGTAGGGTTTGGTGTAAGGGAAGGGCCAACTGTCTAATTACTAGGGATGCAACAATACAGTTAGTCCACGGTTCAATATATACCTCGGTTTTTAACCACGGTTTTCGGTTCGGTTCTGATGGCTTGTCACATAAATTTTTTGTTATTCTATTCTTAGGCGACAGGAACAGCAAGAGGTTAAGACTGTGTGTTTATGTTAACCATGTGTGTATTTGACAGTATTAGCGCAGTAAGACGACTACTTAGTCCAGTAATCGCGTGTTTGACAGGCGTTTAGTGTGCGCGCTCGGAGAAGCGCATGTTAAAACCGCGCACGTGAATGAGCCGGCAAGGCTTTAAAACACATGCAAATAATGAACTTTCGTGATTGTGAATAACTAGTGTCCTGTGAGTATAACTCTCCCACTAACCTGTGATGTAAATGTATATCGTGTTGTTCAGTATTGGGATGGAGGCAAATTATAGAATTTGTAGAAAAATAATTAATTAAATGAGAAACGCAATTCACAAGCGCGTATTGAACCGTGAATGCCGTACCGAACGGTTCAATATTATATTGAGAATTGTGGCATCCCTACTAATTACAAATGTAACTACAGAAACTATTTCATTTATGGGTCACACTCAGGACCTTCGGGTCAAAAATGACCCTGAGGGCGGTATTAAGATAAAAAAAAGATTTGAGTAAAATCAATGAAATATATTTTTGTTCAATAATATTTTTTATTTTCTCTTTTGGTGTTTTGAGATAATGTTATGATTCATAATTAACATTTACGCAATAATTATGACCCATTTTTTCCCATTGAATATAATACAAAATTTTATATATTTATATATATATTTTTTTTTATTAAAGCTGTATTTCATTTTAGAGTCAAGCCTAGGCCTCATGAAAGCAATTTTTAAAATGAGATCGGCGCCATCCGGTGAACACATTGAGCATTTTTATCACGCAATAGCACATTTTTACCACTATAGTGGATCTTGCGTTTTATAATTTTTTTTTACAAATCGTAGCTTCATCGGAATGGTCCGAAACTTTGAGTCCCCAAAAAAGTGGAAATTGGGGACAGGATTTGAAAAGTCTAAGTGGTCGTAAAAAAAAAATGTCACACTCAGGACCTTCGCCCCCATTGGAAATGAATGGGAAATTCGTTTTTTTTTTTGCATACAATCTACAAATCAGCCATGATGCAGAAAAAAAGGACTCAACAGTGAAGATCTCTAAAACAGACAAAAAAACTCACACACACACACTTATACACACAAAAACACACGGACACACAAATTAACGCGTCATTCCAAAAGCTAATTGTGTTTTTGTGTGTGTGTGTGAGTTTTTTTTGTCTGTTTTGCACTCTTGATGTTTTAGAGATCTTCACTGTTGAGTCCTTTTTTTCTGCATCCTGGCTGATTTGTAGATTGTATGTACAAAAAAACTCAGTATTTTCATATTCATATTCATATTCCATTAATTTCCTATGGGGGTCATTTTTGACCCGAAGGTCCTGAGTGTGACTATTTTTTTTACGACGACTTAGACTTTTCAAATCCTGTCCCCAATTTTTTTGGGTGTTCATATACCAAGTACCAATAAAGTCACCAACTTGTTATAACGTCAAACGACTTCTTTAATTATGTGAGTTTTTCTTCATCTCATTCAGAAATGTACGTATGACTGCAAGTGTTCAGTGTCACAGTGGTTGTGATGTGTGATGGTCAAATAGGTTTTCTTGCAACAATTTTTCATCGCTACGATGTCCAAAGGGTTTTCCCTATCCCTAAAAATTCTTCTTGGCACATAATGATCTTCAGCTGGTTCCATAAATTCAGCCATGTCGTCTTATTTTTGTCCGCGTTACTCTTAAGGTTACGATTCCCAAACCTAGAGTTATACTTAGGGAAATTACCTTTTAAGGGGTTTTATGCAACACTTAACGCTTTTTAAGGGATTACTTAAGTGAAAAAACAGCATTTAAGGGGAATTCTAAGTGTCTATGACGTTTCACTTAAAGAAACCCTTAAGTAACACTTAAGGTTCCCTTTCGAAAGGGAACTCTCGCTGCGTCTAGCTGACGCTATGGGGAACGCCCTCAGCGTGACTGGTGTCTGAAGCTACTATCGAATCACGGCAAAGTCTTTGACCGACGTCAGCCCATGACGTCATCACCATGCGACCCGGAAGTATATAAGGGCGCTGTGCCAACACAGATACATCTTTTTCGTCTTCAGGGACTGTTTGTTTGAAGCGGTATCTGCGGATCTGGTAAGGCACAGAGAAGAAGCAAAGCTTTAGGAAGTGTGCCGACCCGTGTCAGAGGTTTCTGACACCAGGAGACACTCACACTCTGTGCGTTTATTGCTTGTGTGAAGAGCATGCACAGGCAGTTCTCGAGGGAGCTGCCTGTGCAAACTGTGAGCAGTTCCCCGTGAGAACGCTCCGTTCTCGTCTGGCCCTTTTCTCGAGGGAAGAGGGCACAACTTCTGGGGCTGCCGATGTGAGTCACGCTCGCGCTGAGGCGGAGCGGCGGCACACATCGTGGGGCTCCCAGATGGAGCTCGCTGATCGTCTGGAGAGAGGTGTGGTTCTCTCGGACGATCTGGCGGCTGACGAGAGCGATCTGCAGGTCGACGTGGAGAACGACAGTTCTCCGCCGAGCTCTGCAGCGGGTGCTCTTCGGGACGGGCAGGAGATGGCTGAGGAGGATGGTAATAGCGACCAGGACCAGCCTGGACCCTCTCAGCCACCCTGTCCCGCAAATGCCGAGCTGCTGGATGCTATGGAGCGCGCCACGGACAGGCTGAGGCTGCCCTGGCGGCGCGCTGGGGGAGAAGTCGCTCGTGGACGGCTCGACGATCGATTTCTCCCCGGTCATAGACCAGCACCTCAGATGAGCCTTCCATTCCTCCCGGACCTGCATACTGAGGTCCAGGCGGCATGGAAGAACCCGTTCTCTGCCCGCATTCACCGACATCAGCGGGCAAGCTTCGCTGATGTCGAGGGAATGGGTAAGCACGGGTATGTGTCGTTGCCTCCCATAGACGAGACGTTTGCGAACTATCTCGTCTCTGGGCAGGCGTCGACGCTGAGAGCTCCATCTCTGCCATCCAAACCGCTGAAAACTACCTCGCGGTTGAATGGCAGGGCGTACGCGGCAGCAGGTCAGGCTGGTAAGACCCTGCACACGATGGCGGTGTTGCAGGCGTACCAGGCGGAACTGCTGGAGGATCTCGACCAGGGGGCCGGGCTGTCCCCTGAGGCGGTTGCTGAGCTGCGCCGCACCACAGATCTTGCTCTCCGGGCCACCAAACAGACTGCTGCTGCTATCGGCCGTTCTATGGCGGCTATGGTGGTCACGGAGAGGCATCTGTGGCTGAGCCTGGCTGATATCGGGGAGAAAGAGAAGGGCTTTCTCCTCGATTCGCCGGTTTCGCCTACTGAACTTTTCGGCACCTCCGTTGAGGCGGTGGTTGGAAAGTTTAGGGAGGCGAAGGCGCGCTCAGCGGCATTTAAGACATCTATACCGCTGAGATCCGCGCCCCCACCCAGGCAGGCGGGATCTGGTCCTTCACGGTCTGAGGACCGTAGGCAGGACCAGAGGGCTAGCATCTCCTCTCGTGCCCCCCCTCCATGGAGGAGCAGGGCACAGAGGGATTCCCGCGGGAAAAAGGATCTGAGGGAGGTGATCCAGGACAAACGCTCTCAAAGAAGGCGTTGGTGATGGATCACTTCCCTTGAGGGCGGTTACATCCTAGCCCTCTCCTTTTTCCTTTTTAATGTCTTTTAATGATTTTTACCCAGGCGCTTCTTACATCAGGCCTGAGGCGGGCCCATGATGAGTATAACTTTGTTCTGATGGCCCGCCCGGACTTACTCAGTGAGAACGCCCCTTTCAGGCATTCAAGGGCGGTAGAACATGGTGGTGAGAACTGCACAATGAGTCTTCGCTCAACATGCCGCAGGTGAGAGTGGTCATTTTTTGTGTATTACACTAAAAATATGTATTTCTTACAGACCCCAGGTTCCTGTATAGAGTTGGGTATTCATCAGAGAGAACTGTTTTTCCCCTGTTTGTTGGCTTAGCACAGCGCAAGACTCTGGGCTGTGTAGGTGAGCGTGTGTTTGGCTTTCCCTGGTTGGTCAAGATGGCGCCAGGTTGGCCACCACGCATGGTTATCAGAAAATGGGCCTCCTCTCATTGAGAGTAGTGTTTAGGCCGCCGCTCTTTTCTTTGAAATGTTTGCGGATTACTAGGCGGTAGCACACTTTTCTGATAGAATGGAGTGTTTTTCTACCGCTTAGGGTTAATATGTGTCTTCGGTTCCCTAAGCCACTGCAGGTTGGATTAGTTTGTCTCTGTTACGACTGAGCGCTGCGGCATCAGTTGGGATGTGGATGAAGGAGGCGCGTTGCTGAGGCACCGTCACCTTTGATTGTGCACCACTTGGATCGGAGGCCTCCTCTCATTGAGAGTCGTTGGTTTAAGTAGCAGCCAGTTTGTTTGTCTGGCAGTTATTTCTCGTCTTTGCGTCAGGCCTCCCTGAAGGCCTGCTGTTTATTCTAAGGCCTTACTAGGCCTCCCTGAGGGTGAGCTCCCAGGTTGTGGTCACTCGAACAAGGTAGTAGGCCCCATCAGGCCTCCCTAAGGCGTTCCTGGGACCCAGTCATTTGAAACAGTTAGCACGAATTGCAAACAGGTAGCAGGCCTCTCCAGGCCTCCCTAAAGGCTGGTTATCAGGTAGTAGGCCTTAATAGGCCTCCCTTGAGGGAGGGTTCCTTAATCAGGATGCTCGACTAGCCTGCGTAGCTTGACTGTCAAGTAGTAGGCCTCCATTAGGCCTCCTTGAGAAAACAAGACGTAACCTCAGCAAGGGACTATGCTTCGCTGGCAGGTGGTAGGCCTCCCTAGGCCTCCCTGGAAGTGAGCTTGAACGCTCTGAAAATTGGCGGTATTGCTGTCAGGTAGTAGTCCTCACTAGGCCTCCCTGGAAAACCCGCTATCAAGTAGTAGGCCCACAGGGCCTCCTTGAAGGTGAAGTTCCTGAGCTAGGCACTTTTTGATTACCAGTTCTCTGTGGAGAACTTGTGGTAGTTGGGCCTGCAACTGGAGGTTACCCGCCAGGCAGGCTCAGCTGCTCCCCTCAATGAGGGTCGTCTATGAGTGCTCAACCGCCTGAGCCTGGTCAGACGGTCGTAGGCCTCTCATGAGGCCTCCCTGTTAGATCAGTCCTTAGGCCCTTTCGGCCTCCCTACTGCTTTGAAACACAAGCACCTGGTAGATCCTTGATTTGAGCAGGCAGACTCCCCTCGCTAGCAAGGGTTCTAAAGCGTTACGCTGAGTATTGCTCTCTTGGATAACCCGTCTCTGAGTTCCGGGCTAAGTAGGACTGCCAGATTTTCAGTCCCTTAGTTTGGATGCCCCCTGGGCACCTTCCAGAGGTTCTGTTTTTGAACAGACAGGGTTGGCTAAACCGAAGTGTCCATAACATTTAGGGCACCAGGTCAGGCCTCCCTGGTGGCACTCGGGAGAACTGGTTTCCCGAGTAGTGACTGGCTGGGGTTCCTTCGGGTCCCCTAGCCACATTCCCTTAAAGGGACCCCTTCTGTGGAAGTAGTGGTCCCGGGCCTTCGAGCTGTCTGGATGGGACCCCACGCAGTGCGTTAGGGTTCCGTTTAGTTTCATAGCTTGGGCTATGACCGTAGGGAGTGCTGTCACTGTCAGCCCAGTGACCTGAGGGGGAGTCGCTCAGGTTTTTCTATGAATTACTTGTGTTGACAGTTGTCACTGCCAATGGGCAGACACTCCCCTCAGCATGGCGGCGTTGGTATATCGTTCCCCATAGCGTCAGCTAGACGCAGCGAGAGTTCCCTTTCGAAAGGGAACGTCTAAGGTTACGTATGTAACCTCTGTTCCCTGAGAACAGGGAACGAGCGCTGCGTCGCGTTGCCATGCTTCAGGGCCTATCTGCCATACAGTCCCTTCAGACGAAAGAGATGTATCTGTGTTGGCACAGCGCCCTTATATACTTCCGGGTCGCATGGTGATGACGTCATGGGCTGACGTCGGTCAAAGACTTTGCCGTGATTCGATAGTAGCTTCAGACACCAGTCACGCTGAGGGCGTTCCCCATAGCGTCAGCTAGACGCAGCGAGAGTTCCCTGTTCTCAGGGAACAGAGGTTACATACGTAACCTTAGACGATTTTTTTCTGCAACACCCTTAGGTTCAAGGGAAACATAAGGGCGAACTTAAGGGAAAATTACACTTAAGGTGCTTTATGCAACCGGGCACTGGCCTTTATTATGTATATCTATGCTTACTAGGCCCTAATAAGACACTGATTAGCTGGTTCAGGTGTGTTTAAGTGGGGTTGGAGCTAAACTCTGCAGGACAGCGGCCTTCCAGGACCGAGTTTGCTTTAAGAGATTATTTGATCATCACAGAGAATGACTGAGAAAATAACCACTGAACTATAAACTCCTGTGAATAAAGACACTTCCATTCAGCTGCACAAGATTAAACATTATCCGAGCTTGAATGTCCTGCAGTTTATCCATCAAGATCTCCTCATCAGCCAGCAATCTCACACATGCCGGGTCATATCTCACACAGTTGAATGTTTTCACATCCAACAAGCAAAAATGGTGTGCGAACACACTGATGTCAATGTGTTTGTGCAAAAATGTAGGTAAATAAAAGGTCCCGAATAGGGATGTCCGTTTACATAAATTCCCATAATTGATCATTCAGTGCGTTTACATGGACAGCAATACTCCGATATTAATCTGATAAGACCATACTCTGATTAAGAAGTGTTGGGGAAAAATTTAATCACAGAAGATTTAATCTTCCAGACCTGTTTTCTCTATTGTGTTTTAAATGAGTCAGATCAAAGAGGCCTCACCTGTGGAAGCCATACATTGTCCCTTTTATCTTTTATTGCTCTTGGAATCTGAGTTCCTGGCTAACATGCTTTGTTAGATGAAGATGAAGGACCATTGTGTTTCTTGCTTTTAATTCAAATGAGATCCAAGACAGGAGGGGGACCATTTGTGTATTGTCTCACCTCTTGCTCAAGGCGAAACCTTCAGTGGGTCTCGCCAGATGTATGGAAAATTACTGAGGGGGTTGTTGAGGGTATAAAAGTTTGTGCTTTCTTTTGTTTTAGCAGTTCACACTCAAGGTAGCCTCGAGCGGCTGCGTTTGACCGTGGCTCTTCCTTGCAAGGAAAATAAATCTTTATAAAGACAATTGGATCTTGGTTTGTCTCTTATTAGTGATGTCGACGAATTAATTTTTGCCATTACAGTTGGTGTCAGAAGTTTGGGATTCCTTGGATGTGCCTTCTGGACCCCGAGAGCAGACAGTGACCCGATCATCCTGGACTTAGAGTCACAGCCTTACCCCGAAGAATTGAGGGAGAAGGGCTGACTGCTCTGGGGGTGTCCGGAGGGTCCAGACACTGGAATCAGAGAAAAAGAATCCGATGGCAACGGGGCGCTTCTGGTAAGAGACAAACTCTTGAAAAAAAATTCAGGGGGAATTTTTATTTTATTTTTTAGAATTTGGTTAAATTGAAAATTGAATTGATAGGGATAAACCATAGGGGGAGTCTGACTCTGTGACGAATGCAACGTGGTTGATATGTTTATGGGATAGAAACTGAAATCACGTGGGCGAATTGGAGGACTGAGTTGTGTGCGGTCCGGGGACTGAGTTGTGTGCGGTCCGGGGACTGAGTTGTGTGCGGTCCGGGGACTGAGTTGTGTGCAGTCCCGAAAAGGGCACTATTGCGAGTGTCCGCCCGGCTGATCTTGGGTGAAGAGATCAGATCTGTACGGAGACGTCCAACAGATTAATAGCGCGCGCGCGAAAAAGCCACAGAATCAGACTGCCAATATGGGGAAATCCAAAAGAAAGCTAGCTGAATATGAGACACCGGTATTTTATCAAATGAGAAAATTATATGGCCAGAAATGCATGCAACGTATACGAAGTTCATTAAATGTCATGATTTGAGTGTCACCGCTGAGTGACCGGACTGGGACTGTGAAAGAGTCAGTTGAAGGAAAAGGATAAATCGATGGGCTGTTGTGAGAACGCGTGTGAGAACTGTGAGCAGACACCGAAATGCTGGGTGTGAGAGGCATTGACTGTGGAGAAATGAAACGGAGAAATTAAAATGCCACAGCTGTTTAAAGATCGCTGGTGAGTATGAACTTTGACAAAATTTTAGCTAACAATTTGAGTGATATGATCAGTAATTTGATTAGTCGGTATAAAGATTGTAAGATGAACAAGAGCAAATGCTGTAAGCAGCTCCGCTCTGAAACCCTGACTTCAAAGAAATTTGCTGGACTGATGAAGATAATGGGCAGAAATGTTTTTATTGTAATTGGAAGTTAACTAGCTACAAACAAAGAGAGAACAAGAGAATTCAAATTTGTAGATGTTTGTGCGTATTCATTAATTTATAAAATGGGGGAGGTGCCATACCCGAAGGGAGATATACAATTTGAGTAACTAAAAATAATGTTGGTAAAAAAGCAGATAAACTTTGATAAAGCACCATAAATTGCAAGCCATTGTCTGTTTTATTGGACCTCGAGAGAGCTCTGTTCTCAGACAGACTGCCACTTTTGGAGCACACAGGTTGCTGAACGTTGCTCCATAAGCTAAAGATGAGAGTGTTTTAATTGTGGTCAGCTGGGCCATTGATTTTGCACATAACTGTGTCTGAACACCCATAAGGTGTAAAAAGTGTGGCAAATCAGGCCACCAGACTAAATTCTGTAAATGAAATCAGTAAAAAAAAAAAAAAAAAAAAAAAAAAAAAAAAAAAAAAAAAAAAAAAAAAAAAAGAATAAAACAGAGATTTACACTAAGAAAATGAGAAAATAATAAGCTTGATAAATTCTTTAGTGATTATTTTTGAAGGAAGGATTTGAGATAATTTTAATATGAGGTTAAAATTAAAGTTAAAGATGATAAAACATGTTGTAAAAGATATATATAAAATATATAAATCCTGATTAACCGAGTTAAATGAAAAAGATATAATAAATATGTTCTTGCTCTTCTCACCTTTGCAAAACTCTGATAATGATGATTTGACTGAATATTGGGTTGTTGAAATAACTATAGGTGTTAAAATGTTGAAAACCCTAGAAATTGATGTTTTGGTTTCAAAAGATAAGATTGTGCTGATCTGAAATAAACCATTTGTAATCTCAATCCGGCCACCACGTGGCCTAATTTGAGTAACAGAGACTCAATCTGAGTGGAAATTAAAGTTTCTGAATTAATTTTGGGGGCAAGAGACAAATATAAAGTTATGATCATTTGAAAATGTGATTTCTGTCTAAGGATAGAGTTAAAAGGAAAATGTCTCATTTATTTGAAAACAAAGCCAGATCTTACGCTGAGCTAGTGTGAAGAGTGAGAAGTTTATGAAAATGCAGTGTACCAGCCCTGAAGGCCTCAAAGTCTCTCTCTGATCCCAGACCAGCTCAAAGCTGATATATGAGCCTGTGCCACAGATGATAGAAGATATTGATGAGTAAAGGCACAGGGTATCATGTGAACATAATAGACAGTTATTTGTTAAGATAGAAAAAGGTGCCATCAAGAGGGCAATAAGACATGTTTTAAAAATACAGACTTTTAATGAACTGAAATGTTTGACTAATGTATGATATGACCAGTAACTTCTGTCTGCTTTTAGCCTTCACCATGTACAGAACTGATGGCCTTGGTCACAGATGTAGCAGAACATTAAAATGAATGGACAGGTGTTTTGGCTAAATTCACTGAAAATAATCTAAGCACTGCTATGGGGCAGCTTTGAAGAAGTATGCTGGATTTTAGTGATTAAGTTGTGTTATAATTAACCTGTCTCCATGTTTTTGCTAATTTGAAAGCAGACCAGATGGCTCTGATGACTCTTGAATGCACTTTCCGAAAGGCTCTAGAAAATATCGGATCCTGTTTAGGGTCAAAGATCTCAAAGCGATGACGAGGTTGAGCACGATGTGGTTGTTCCCGATGACGGGTAAGACTTCCTACGGCCTGACGGGGGGCAACCCAAGCCAGGGGAATCACGATAAGTCGCCTTGGACCCCCTACCAAAAAAAAAAAAAAAAAAAAAAAAAAAAAAGGAGGAGGGGGTTTTATGTGAGGTGTGTATGAGAGGTGAGGCAGATGTCTGTGAGGCCAGCAGCATCTCTGTTGGGGGGGGAGCTGTGTTTCGTAAGGGCCAAGGTCAAGACTGGACACAGCAGCCCCTGCCCTAATATTGGCCCCTCTATACCGCTCACCAAATACCGCATAAATTGAGAGCCAGGAAACACCCTGAAGGAAAAGAGCTATGAATGAGATCGGCATTCAAGAGCCAGCTGAGACCATGCTGTGATTGTGATTGATAACTTTGTGGAGCAGAACAAAATTTATTTGGATTAGTAAAACTGTATGATATTGAACTAATATGTCTCTATCATAGTCTTAATCCTGCAGGTCATTAGGATGGCAGAGGATAATTTGGAGACATGGTGATGGCTTTAAGATGAGGACGGCTTTTGAAGTTTAAAGAGAAGGTCTGAATAACAAAGAAATCTAAACTAAAGATAACTTGAAACAATAAGTTACACTATGAAATTTCTAAAACTTTGTGAAGGATTAATGATTTAAGGGTTAATGAATTTAACATTATAGTTAAAGTCTTAGAAGACTGTTGAAAAGATTATCTGGGTGAGAGAGAGAGAGAGAGAGAGAGGCTGGAAACAGGGATTGTACTATATCTGTTATTGCTCAGTTAAAGCTGAGACTACACAAAAACAATGATATCAGAACAAAACAACCCAGCTGACTTTTCTAAAAATAAACAACTAATGAACGAACATATTTGAAACTGGTTAAGAGACCATGTAAAAGCACATCTTGAGAATGAGCAGTTCATATTTATGCGTCATGATTGAGTGTAGTGTGTCAGTAACCTCTGGAATTAGTGTCTTTATCATTACAGATGGGTTGAGTTAAACAAAACAAAAAAACTTTAGAGGAAGTTGATTATTCTGAGTGAATCTGATGAAAAGATGATCAGAACATGGGACGAGCTTTAAGTGGATTGGACATCCAGCTCTGTCTGTCACTAGTAATTATGACCAAATTTGTCATGGATGAAGACTATTTTAATTTATCTTTGGATTAATTAAGAGACAAAGTGACAATTTAACCGAAGTCACTATCCAAATGATCTAGAGACTCCCTCATATTTATGAAAGGCCGGAGGGCGAACCAAAAAGATAACTTCTAAAAGAATATCTAGATAACTTCTAGACATATTTTGATTCATACAGGAAACAAAAAAATAAATAGAAAATAAAAATAAAAATTAGGATTTCTGACAGGGATTGTGAACAATCAAAGTCAAATTAGGCTAAAATGGATATTGAAATATGAATGCTTTTTAAAATAGAGACTGGTTTTAACCAGCGTTAAAGAAATTGATGTGGCAAGTTTGATGATAAGAATCACTGCCAAATGACATGATGTAAGAGGAGTTTTAATGGACAGGGCATGGAGAAAATGGTACTTTAAAAGAAATCCTAATTGATTAATTAATTAATTTTGTTTATTGATAACAGGAGCTGAAAAGATTTTGATAAAGAATTGGGTATTGAGTATGATTAAGTATGATGTCACGAGATAAAGATGAGTGAACGAGCTGATTGAACGTAATACAAATTGATAATTTTGTCATTTTGATGAAGTATATTTAACATTAACAAATTTAGATTTATATTTGTTAATGGTTAAATATGAGGTGGGCTATGATGAGTGAAAATGGTTCTGTTGGAAATAGTAAGTAGGGAAGTTTGTGAAGAATTGTGTTGAAATGACTGACTGAAGGAAGGTTGATAAGAATGTGATGCACAGTGAGAAACTGTGGGCAAAGCACAAAATGTAAACTGAAGGATGTTTTATGTAGAGATTTAAGGCGCTAAGATGGATTATTATCTATCTTACTTATTTGTATTGTTTAGTTTGAGTTTGAGTGAATGCCAAAAAGGTCTGTTATGATTTTGATTAATCAAAAGAACCACTGATTGTTTGTTTTCATATATGTTTTCTAAAGTGTTTAGTCTCTGAGGAGTGACTGTGGGTCTGGCCTAGGGATGTGTGTGTCGTCAAACGGTTGATAGCAGAAAGTTGGCATGTTTGAATTTTGTAGGTATCACACACCCCTAACATGATGGGAGAGCAGTGACAGTGATTACTGACTTAGCCCGGCTTACAGAGATGAAATACGGATTTGTCTTTCATTTTATTGGATATTTTCAGTATGTTTATGGGAAACTTTCAAGTTAAGACTTAAATGCGCAGCGTAACTAACAACAAAGAGTTTATTTCAACAGGAAACCGTGAGAGCAGATGCGGCTGCGAAGGCCGCGGCAGCACAGCAGTCAAAGGAACCAGAATGCATTTTATTATCTGAAACTAACACAAATGCTTTGATTTCCTTACAGAGTATGCAGGCATTTGCCACAGCAGCGGAGAAGCACCTGTGGAGACGTGGCTGGAAACTTATGAATGATGTGTGAATGTGCAAAATGGCGTCTAGACAAGAAGTGATGGCAAGCCTTGTTTACCTCAACAATATTTTCAATGATTATGATAAATGGCTGCATGGGCGAGCCTGCAGCCAAAGGGGGAATGGTAATGGTAATGGTACTCAAATGAATGAAGTTTATAAGGGGGTTACAATATTTGCTGAAAATTTCGCATTTTGATGCATATTGAAATACATGAAAACGAGAAAAGGCCTTTAGTAAATCTGAGCCCGTTTGAGACATTTTTTGGAAGACCACCATTCATGGGAATGGAAGGGGGTAAACAATAGCTTGCATCAATAGAATTGTGAATTATTGCAAAGAAATGTCTTCTCTGTTGTCTGGTGTATGTGTGCAGGCGAAAACTGCTCAGGGGAAACCGGCTGAGACTCCCTTGCACAACATCAAGCCAGGAGATCACGTGGTAAAACAGGACCTGAGTACGAAAAGCTGGAAGGCGGAAAGGCGGCTAGGGCCTTTTGTCAGGCTTCTGACGACACTGCCGTCAAAGTAGCGGAGAGAGCGACGTGGGTGCATGCGAGCCATTGCAGAAAGGTCCCAACAGTGATCGGGGAGGAGGAGCCAAGAGGAGAGAGAAGCAGGAGGAAAACGTCTGTGCGGGCAGATATATAAACATCATTTGCCGTTATCATCTCAGGAGCAGAGACACTGGCACAACGTGGTGCTGAGCCAACCAGTTTTCAAGTTAAACCCTATTTCAAGCCTACAGAATCCAGTAGGTGGTGCTTAGAGCTGCAGCGGACATCGAGCAAGGGAAGATTCCAACAAAACATCCAACGTCTGCTCGAAAGAGAACGCAGCGGTACAACCACACAGACATGTTGATTACAAAATTGAGAGTGATGCATGTTCAAGGAGATGTGTTCGTGTGCTCACGAGACTGAAGCTGAACGTGAAAGCAGGGTGTTCTGACTGCAGAGTCAGAATTGACATCAAGAATTCGACCACAGGGAACTGCACAGCGGTGATAGGCAGTATCACAACAGGTTTTACCTGTACGTTTAGCAAACCAAGTGACACTTCGCATGCTGTAATTTGGGTTTGTGGTGACAGAAACCATTTCATGCCACAGAAAGACTCGACAGGTTGCTGTTACCCAGCTTTAATGAATGTGATGAGTGACTATTATTACTACTTCTATTTTTATTATATACACATTTAAAATTTTTCTTTTTTGAAAGTTATCAAAGAATGATAAAAGGGGGAAATTGTTGGGGAAAAATTTAATCACAGAAGATTTAATCTTCCAGACCTGTTTTCTCTATTGTGTTTTAAATGAGTCAGATCAAAGAGGCCTCACCTGTGGAAGCCATACATTGTCCCTTTTATCTTTTTTTGCTCTTGGAATCTGAGTTCCTGGCTAACATGCTTTGTTAGATGAAGATGAAGGACCATTGTGTTTCTTGCTTTTAATTCAAATGAGATCCAAGACAGGAGGGGGACCATTTGTGTATTGTCTCACCTCTTGCTCAAGGCGAAACCTTCAGTGGGTCTCGCCAGATGTATGGAAAATTACTGAGGGGGTTGTTGAGGGTATAAAAGTTTGTGCTTTCTTTTGTTTTAGCAGTTCACACTCAAGGTAGCCTCGAGCGGCTGCGTTTGACCGTGGCTCTTCCTTGCAAGGAAAATAAATCTTTATAAAGACAATTGGATCTTGGTTTGTCTCTTATTAGTGATGTCGACGAATTAATTTTTGCCATTACAGAAGCTACCATGTAAACAGTGATTTCTAATTACCTTAATCCAGTAAAAGCCATACTCGAATTAAACAAAAATCTAATTAAGACATGTGTGCCTATTTTAGTCGCATTCTATAACATGTGAAACGGGAACATGAACGGAATATTCTAAAAGCAACTCATGAAAACACCTTAATCAGAATATTGTCTTATTCAGAATAAGGGAAATAACGTAAACGTGGTCATTGTTTGAACAACAACAACAACCCGTTCTCACTCCCAAGGCGTCAAAATCTGAAGCATGGTCAAGTGCCTTCACGATGAAGACGCGTTTGGGGATTTTCTTCACACAAATCAATCGATTGGCTTCGGAACACATGGAAATTGTGCCTGCAGTCATATCTGCCCGTTATATCTTGTATTTTATATCATATAATACACAAATGGGCAGGTTTAGGGGTGGGGTTGGGTTGGGTTACATGTTCAAACGTGACTAAATAGTGTAAATAAAATAAATGTAAATAAAATTATGCTGCCGGATTAAATTGATAATCACACTCCAACATGTCATAATGGCAAAATCATAACCCAATACAATTTCGACGCGCAGGTGCTCCATTCATCATTCACAGACATGTTGGGCATGGGAGCGTTATCGTCATGATGAAATTATATTGGGTTATGATTTTGCCATTATGACATTTTGGAGTGTGATTATCAATTTAATCAGCCAGCATAATTTTATTTACATTTATTTTATTTACGCTATTTAGTCACGTTTGAACATGTAACCCAACCCCATCGCATCCCTAAACCTGCCCAATTGTGTATTATATGATATAAAATACAGGATATAATGGGCAGATATGACTGTAGGAACAATTTCCAAGTGTTCCGAGGCCAAACGATTGATTTGTGTGACGAAAATCCCCAAACGCGATCAGCGTCTCCATCCGCAGAAGATCATGCACACATTCAAATTTTAAAAATTGCCGCCCGAAGAAACGTTACGTCAGCTTTGATTGTAAAATGTAATTGGCTCTTGTGTGTCTCGTGACCAATTGCGTCATGCTAAAGAGTCATGTGTGAGACGTGACTGAGTGCGTGTGTGTTCACGGAGCGGCGGGATCATAACTTCAGAGATTAAAACATTAAGATCAACTCTTCATGAAGATATCGTATGACTTCAGAAGACATGGAGTTAATACTTTTATACTGTTTTTGGTCAGTTTTTGCAATAAATAGCTGTGATTGTCCTTTATTTGCCTGGTATGTGTTTTATATTGTTGAGAAGTGGGTAGGTTTAGGGTAGGAGTTGGGTTAGTTGCTCCAAAATATAAAAGTAGCCTATAAATATTCAGAATATCTGCTTAATGCAAAGAATTAAAAGCGTCTTGATCTGATGCATTGGGCAAACAACTGAAATCAATGGAGCACCTGCGTGACGATATAGTGACGCCTAGGGTTGTCTTTACCGTCTTCATTGTGACGGGAAGGCACTTGACCATGCTTCAGATTTTGACGCCTTGGGAGTGAGAACGGGTTGATAACAATCATTAGAATTATAGTTCACCCAAAAATGAAAATTAGCCCATGATTTACTCACCCTCAAGTCATCCGAGGTGTGTATGACATTCTTCTTTCAGACGAATAAAATCTGAGTTATATTAAAAATGTTCTGGCTAATCCAAGCTTTATAATGGCAGTAATAGTTGCTGCCGATCATAGATATATACCGGCGCGATCATAGATATATACATAGATTCCTCATTAGTGCGCGGATCGGTCGAATGAGGCATCTACGTATATATATCTTTGATCACGCCAGTATTTTGACCTTATTCACCGGAAGTTATGGCGCTGGGAAAACTAGATGACATTCGTCTGAGAAGAGGTAAAAAAATAACAAATACTGTTGGGTTTCTCGCAGAAACCGATGGTTTCGTGTCTTATGACATCAATGTGTTGCCACTAGGGATGTGACGGTGAGGAAATTTTCCCGCCGGTTAATTGATGTGTGACAACACCGGTAATACCGGTATCACCGGCAGAGGCTTTTAAATCACTAATTCTATCTAACCGAAAGTAACATGCACACGACCGCTCTGAACTGAAAACGCGCCAGTGTTGCGTATTCACACACCGTGAATGACAGCTCGTCTGTAAATGCGCGCTCTGTGAGGCCATGGGTGCGTCTCAATCAGTTCCCTAGTTCAGTAGTCATGGCACTGATCAAGCATTGATCAGTCTATGATTGAGATGCACGCCATGAATGAATAACAGTTCGTCCGTAAAGCCTCGTTTATACTCGACGCGCCCGCAAGAGCGCGAGGGTGCGCGCTGCAAAAATAAATGCGCGCAGTCAGCGTAGCGGAGGATCGCACTGCGGAGCCAGGCGAAAGTAAACAATGCGCTCTCTCTGTGCGGCCGTGCACATTTAACTTTCGGTTTTGAATTAGCGCCAATTCGGCTGCGGGTTGCTTGAATTATGGGTTCATTAGTCTATTATTTTTAATGAAAAACACAACAACAAAACAAATGACAAACTCCCTTAAATAGGCGTTTTTACGTTTCGCTTTGAAACCAAATCTTCCGCGATCATCTCAGTCAGCTCCGCACTCTTAAATCTGATGAATGACTCCTGCCGCTGCCGAGACTCACGGTCGGATCCTGCTTTATTAAGTAGATACGTTCAGTTTTTATTTGTATTGTCTAACTGAACTAAATTATTTTATTACTATAAAAAAAATCAAAAAGACGGTGGGCGGTGCCACGGTGGGCAAGTGATGTAACCGGTGTTGAGTCTGGACACCGGTAACACCGGCAACACGACTATCGTAGCAAGCCTAGTTGCCACAAGCCGCAGGGTTTAATAAGGATTCGTATGTCTGTGTGTTTTTACTCTCATTGCTCTCATACTCTAAAATATCCCCATTGACATCATTATACGACTATCACACTGTTAAAAATCTTCATTTGTGTTCGACTGAAGAAACAAACACACCTACATCTTGGATGCCCTGGGGGTGAGCAAATAAACATAAAAAAATTGTTTTAGGGTGAACTATCCCTTTAAAGCAACACTCCACTAGAAATTTTCCATTTTCCGAGTTGAGTTTGACCGTTTTCGAATCCATTCAGCCGATCTCCGGGTTTGCACTTTTAGCGTAGCTTAGCATAGATCATTGAATCGGATTAGACCGTTAGAAGCGTCCATTCAACAAAATCCAGCAAATTCCAAATCTGCATAGAATGCTGTAAAAAAAAAAAAAAAAAGAGTTGTTTTGGGGCATCACGAAAATGCATTCGTCTGATGTCTCCTTCAAAAAAAGCCAATTGAAGGATGTAAAAGGAAGGCTGACTTCCAAGGATCCTTCAAATTGAGATGACGCTTGGTGATGTGACAGCCTAGATTTGCAGCCTACGAATGAAGAGCACCCAAATTGGCATAACCATGAAACCTGCAGAAAGAGTGGGATAAGACATCAAACAGTGAACATATGCAGCTCTGCCGTACTATTATAGCTCTGCAGTCTTGGAACGCTACGCTAGCCTGGTCCTATTCATACATCTCATTTGTTCAGAGTCTGGCCGCTCTCCATTGACAAGCGTTCACTTCCTTGAAGGCGGGAACTCTGTTGAAGTTTAAAACTATTGGATCTGCCATAACCAATTGCTAATGTTTGTGACGTATGAGGGGAAATGACAACAACTATCAGCTTAGCATCGCTAGCATTCGCCAAATCCTTCACCACTAACGGAGCTGGAAAAACAAACTTTTCCCGAACCCCGTGGGGAGGAGGGTCACAACATCATGGCCGCCAATAAAACTCAGCAAAGATTGATCTTGCTCCAGCTTTAACTTCTGGATATTCGGCAGCGTTGCCACAACAGACCGAACGGCTTCCCTCGCATCTTTCTCCGCCACCATTACTGAACTACAACTCAAACTAGCACACAATATCAACGCCATCGCTCTCAGCCACTTCCTCTGTTCTCTGATTGGTTAAAAAGTGTCCGGAGAAAACCAGCGAATATAACGCAAACCTAGACGACGCACTGAAGGCATGGGCGTCTGAAACATTGTATGTGGGTTGGACAAGACCCACCTTAGCCTGACGTCGTCATACTCAATTCTAGTCAGAATATGAGTCTGATCTGCTCCATTGGGCTGTGATTATGGGGTGTGTTTCAACCGAACCAGGAAAGACCTCAATTGGAAAGACCTGCAACCAATCAGAGCAACGGAGCGATGCATAACGTTAGTTGTCAAATGTCAACAGAACTCAACTGCACTGTGTTGCCAAGTCCGCGGGTTGAAGCGACCCCAATTATGTGATATACAGACCCAGGAATGCAATTTTTAGCTGCCAGCCCTGCCAAAATAACACATATTTTACCAGCCAAATGCCATTTTTTTCCGGAGAACCTCTCCGGAAAGCTATTGGGCTTGTTTTTGGCTAGTTTTGAGAAGCAATTGGGCGGGTTTTGTTGTAAAAACTTGCCAATCCTGTGCCCGCACGCTGGAATAAGTAACGCTAGAAGAAAAAGATGAGTGTAATCAATCTTTGCCGGTGTTGTAAAAAGAATTTAAGGATACACAGAGTTTACTTACCAACACCATCATCATTTCTGAGAGAAATAGTAAAGGTGAACGCACATACGAACAAGTTCTCCGTTTAGGATTAGAACAAATTCAACCCAAGCGCCTTTGATGACGTTACTGTTGATCATCTGTCCATCATCGTCTAACGCCCGTCTTGACAATATCATTGGTCCGAACAGTTTCTGTTCAGGCATAATTACTCCTCTACGGATCAAGTCCAGCCGAACTTCCCGAGCTCAAATGTTGTGGGCGGGGCTAAGTTCAACTGGCATCCAGGCTAGACCCACCCACTTTTTACGAACAATTATATTGGACCCACTCACTTTTATCGTCTCTTATTCAGCACATGTCTGTTTACTTACCCCTAACCGATAAACACTTATTATTAAACACGTTAGACGCGTTTTTTCCACTTTTATAATATTTTTGTAATTTTTATTGAAAATAAATGCGAAAAGGGAGAAGAGTGAGTTCGGCAAAAGGCGGATTCGAACCGCGGGTCGATTTGCGTCAAAACTTGATGCCATGCGTCTCACCCCAACACTATTGCCGTTCTCAATGATACAGTGATTTCCGTAATTTTGTCTTTCCCAACCAGACGTTTAGCAAACAAGGCGGCATATTTGTATGTAAATGGCATCTACTCCAGAAAAAACTTTCAGACAGACGTTTTTTTTTGCTTCCGACGCACATGACTGAAAAAGGAAAATTGAGCACGGAGGGCGGAGCCAGGCTATTGGAACGCCACTCAGCCAATCAAATGTGAAGACTGGAATCGCATAAACCGTATATATATATCTTTCCAGATGCTTCTTTACAAATTATACATGTTTGATCTCTAGGGTTGGTTGCCTAAACTTCTATAAAATTGTGCTTTTGTCCAAAGATTGCAATTATTTTCTTTTCATTTGGACGTTTGTGCTGCTCTTCAAATGCACGGTAAACATGAAAGCTAAAAGGTTTCCTTTTGTTTGACAACATTTGCTAATATTGGTGATTAGAGCTAATTAGAGTGTAGCCGTTGTCATTTGCATCAAGTTGTCGAGCGCCCTCACCGAACCTCAATTTGCCATGGCAACAATTGGAACATTCTCAGAATATCAAAATATTAATGTGTGGGCTTTGATATGTGTATGTATAAAGTGTCAAAGACTACATGGTGCCTGCGACATCTCCAACCCAAATGACCGTCAGAGTCCACAAATAGATGTTTTACAGCACAGACAAAGCTTGTTGGTGTTCTTTCTTTCAAGGGTTATCAGCAAACCACCAGGTTGAATTGAGCTGCGCTGATTCATCCGCTCAGAATAGCACCAGGCTCTTGTAGCGCTTTGGACACTCTCCTCTCCCTTCAGGGAATTGCCCAGTTGGTGTGGTGTTTCCATACAGACCTTGCCCTTTTCCCCCAAATGCTTCTGCGGAGGTTGGATCAATGTTTGACGGAATGCCTGCAATTAGAACGAAGACTTACAACAGCGTCGAATCAATGAGCCTCGAGGAAAGATAAAGCGTGTGCTTTGAGGCTATTCCTTTCATAATAAATCATGTTAGGAAGATTTCACGCAAGATTATTCTGTTGCTAAAGAAACTATAATTACTTAAGACATTCCTCGATGGACTCTTAACGGCTTTAATTAGGTTTCGTGTTAAGGCCTGTACACACCGGGATGAATATCGCGCGCGCTTATCGCCAGCGTTTTTCGTGCCGTTTTTCGGCGCGTCTTGAGTGTTCACACCCAAGCGATTTTCACTGGCGCTGCGCCGAGTGAACGTGCACATTCAGTAGATGCGCTCCCGGTACACAAGATGGTGCTGCGGCACTTTAAGCCTCTGACACTCGCTTGTCACACAGAAGGAGAAGAGAGACAGTATTTACGTGCTTGCCAAAACCATAGACATATTATGTATATGGACAAAACCATTCACACACTTTTTGCTAACTGGCAAGCAGCATTAGCAGTTCATCTTCTTCTTTGTCTACTTACTACTTCTTCGTCGTATCAATGTGTGCTCGGCAAGACCGTTTTGTGCTCGAGCGCCACCAAGTCGTGTTTTACTGTCACTTCAGCAGCTCCAGGCACGTGAACAAAAGCGGCGATCTCATTGGTCGGACAGTTTTTTACGCGCCGCGTCAAAATAAAAAAACGAACCCGAGGCGTTTTTTTAAAAATGACGCTTTTACGCCTGGCGTTTTGCGCGTCGGTGTGAACACTCACATTGGCGCCCATTGTTTAGTCCCGAGGCGTTAAACGTCGGCGATAAACGCGTGCGAAAATCGTCCCGGTGTGAACAGGCCTTTAGGCTAGGTTTGAGTGAGCAATGGACCGTAATGAATAAAAAACCATGCACAGTTTCCTCCACACCTGGGTATTGATAGATTACCAATTAAATTCTGATGAATTAAGGGCAGTGTTTCAGAGTAGGGGTTGCCAAGACTAGTCAATTTGTCCAAGGAACTTTTTTCCCCAGGAACTTTTTCCCCCCAGTCCTGTTGCTGTCGGTGTTTCCATCATGCTTTAAAGTACCGTGAAGATTAGGCAAATAAGTCCAGGGGCGTAGGACTGCGCGTGACTTTCCAGTTCCCGCATGTAAGATTAATAAAGCCTGAACCTTGTTGTCGATCCATCAGTCGTATTCTTTAACCCTCTGGTGCTCTTCATTTAGGGGTTGCATTGGTCGTCTTCCCGGTAATAAGTGACCGGACACCTAAAAATTAAACTTCCTCCACCCCAGTAAAACCAATGCAATTTATTTTTCTTCAATAATATTTTTTTCTTTTATTTTTGTATTTTGAGATGATTTGATGGTATTTTTTAATATTTATGCAATAATTATGGTCTATTTTTGCCATTGAAAATTATATAAAACATTTTTGTAATTTTTTTATTTTTAATCATGGCAGTATTTCAGGTTAAAATAGAGACTAGGCCTTCAAAATAATTTTTTTGAAGGCAGATTATTTTGTTGTATTTTGTAGATTTTTGTTAGAAATATAGATTTTTTTCTGTGAATTTGTGTTTTTGCAGATTTCCCATTCATTTCCTATGGTGTCATTTTTGACCGAAGAGCACATGTGGGAGTATTTTTTTTAAGACCAATCAGCATGCTCGAATCATGCCCTCCATTTTTTTTGTGTTTACATACCCAATGCTAGAAAAGTCAGTTTCATATCATTTTGATGAAGCTGTAATTTAAAAAAATTCTAAATGTGGTTCATAGGTTCAGTTTTTCATAGGTGTGTGTGTGTATAAGTGTGCGTGTGTGTGTGTATAAGTGTGTGTGTGTGTCAATATCACACTCTTGATGTTTTAGAGTGTCACCTTTACTGCTGTGTACTTTTTTTCAGCATCGTGGCCGATTTGTAGATTGTACACACAAATATTCAGAGAATTTGTGTTTTTGCCGATTTCCCATTCATTTCCTATGGTTGGACAATGAACGCTACTTTTTTTAAAATGACCAATTAGCATGCTTGAATCATGACCCCAATTTGTTGTGTGTGTTTACATACCTAATGCTAGAAAAGTCACCTAGTTTCATATCATTTTGATGAAGCTGTGATTTTTTAAATTTCAAAACAGAAAATTTTCCGGTCAGAAATGACCGAAGAGCACCAGAGGGTTAAACTCCATTGTTGATTTGAATAGCAAACAACTCTTACTGCACCGCAACAGGGCCCGTATTTATCAAGCTTCTCAAAGTGTAATTTTAGTCTTAAGTGCTGAGAATTTGTGAAATTTACTTCTACTACCAAACTTTCTCAAAGCTAAGAATCACTCTTAAGGCCTGTGCACACTAGGACGATTATCAGCAGCGTTTTTCGAAACATTTTTCGGCGCGTCTTGAGTGTAAGCGATTTTCACTGCGGATTTGCCGAGTGAACGTGCAAATTCAGTAGAAGGCGTTCCCGGTACACAAAGTGGTGCTAGAGTTTTAACTCAAAAGGTGATGTTATCGTTGTCTGTAGCCTACAGTGGGCAAACACATCTGCATCTTTACACCTGTAACTACAACTACAGCTGTAATCTCGTGAGGTTAATGTTTATTGAATAGCTAATGACATCAACTAGACATTTCGTCACCTTTGTGTCCTTGTATGTGATTGGTTTAAGCCTTTTCTGTCGCTGCGAGAGTTTAAAAAAAATATTGACAATAGCTACGTTTCCATCCAAAGTTGCGTATATAATTTATGCGCAAAAATGCAATATCGCATAAAACTTTTGCGAATAAAGCACAGTCGAAGACAACATAATTGTCACTTCCTGATAAACTACCGCTAAACAATCACTTAGAAACATAGGAGAAGCCACTGTATAATCATTTTCGGATATAATAAATGATTTGCGTCTCAGAGAAACTTGTGCGTCTCAATAAACGTGTTGTCTTGCTTTCAGAGGCAGATGTGCGGTTTGGGAAATATACGGTTACACTTTATTTTGATAGTCCACTTTAGACATTCTACTAACTATAAGTACCTTTGCAACTACATATCAACTAACTGTCATTAGAGTATTTGTAGACTGTCTGCTTAATATTTACTAAAACTTTATTTTGTTGGTCCCCCAACAGACATTCTACTGACTATAAGTAACTTGGCAACTACAATTCAACTTATTCTACTAACCCGAACCCTAACACCTAACCATAACTTACCAGTCTACTGACAGTCAACTAATACTCAAAAGACAGTTAGTTGACATGTAGTTGCAAAGTTACTTATAGTTTGTAGAATGTTTGAAGTGGACTATCGAAATAAAGTGTAACCAAATATACCGAGCATCTTTGACAATTCAGATGCTGTGCAAAGTAACAAGATTTTCCTTATGCGCATCAAGGGATTTATTGGGTAAATGCGTTTTCATCGTAGTTTACGTGCATGTTTTCGTATCGGATAGAAAATGTATCCGACTCAAAGGTTTTTTTGTGCGCATTTTTAGAATTTATGCGTTTCCATTCAGCATTTTTTGATCCCAAAATGCGCATAAAAATAGGTGGATGGAAACATAGCTATTGAGGGGAAAAAAATAAACATTGTTTTTTCGCCACAGCACATTCGCATTCGGTGTGGAAGCACTCATTACACAAACAGCTGATCAAAAAATAAAACCATTGCGCAAATTATTTGCGCATCAAAATCACGTCCAGTGTGAAAGGACCTTTAGAGGCTTGATAAATACGGGCCCAGACTTTTAAAAATGGCGGTTGAAATAAAATGCTGCATGAACTCAACCAAGTCCCACCCAAGGGGGTAATCCAGCACCCGGAAAGCGTACCTTCCATAGGGGCGGCCATTGCTAACCAAGCCATCACCTGCTGTTAGCATCCCATTGACTCCCATTCATTTTGGCGTCACTTTGACAGCGAATAACTTTACATCCGAGACGTTTAAAGACTCCATTCCTCCATTGTTTATTTCTAAAGAAACACGACAATGTATAAAAGGCTCCATTACCTTGTATCTTACACTATCGCCCCGTAGAAGCCGTTTTTGTAGAAAAAGGGTAACGATTGCGTCATAACCACGCGACTGCCTGTCGCATAGTAGAGAAATTACCGTATAGACCAGGGGTGTCCAAAGTCCGGCCCGCGGGCCAAATGCGGCCCAGGGATGAATTTCAAACGGCCCGCAGCTTGTCTATTAAAATATATAATATGTGGCCCGCCACGCATAATTGACAAATCGTGGCAGTAGTAGATTTTAGGCCAGGGAAACAGCGGCAAAAGCGGAACGAAACAGCGCTAAACTCGCGAGCTCTGACTCTGAACAAATGTGTTTACCTGCTGAGTGTCTCGATCACATGACCACTAAACAGCCAATGAGAAGCTTTAGAGTTTGGCGCAGAGGTCTCCGGTACGAGCTGCGAAACTCTCTGTGATTTAATTTAATTTAAATCCAGTTAAACAGCACTGACTTAATCAACAACACTAACCTGCAAATCAGCTGATTCAGTTCAAATACTTTTCAAACAATGCCAACATTATCATGTGTTTACTGTGGTAACTGTAACCGTGGTCATTTGTCAGAAATGTAGGTTAATATCTCATTTTATTTAATTTGTAATGTAGACATGTATTAAATGAGTAATAAAAGCCAAATTAAAGACTGTTTTTGTCATTAACTTGCAGTTTTGTGCATTTGTATTCATATGTTTATAGACTAAATAACTTAAAGCCATTCTAGATATAGATTTTTTTTTTACTTTATGCCTTGTGTGCACTGCAAAAAATGCTGTTATTTAGTATTTTTGTCTTGTTTCTAGTACAAATATATCTAAAAATTCTTAAATCAAGATGAATTTACTAGATAAGTTAAATTACATTAGATATTTTTTCTTATTTTCTGGAAAATAAAATGAAATTGAAGTGAGTTTTTGGTTAAAACAAGCAAATATATCTGCCAATGTGGGAAGAAAAATAATGTTTCTGTTTGGAATCTTGTTTATTGTGTCCCAAACAGAAACAAGATTATTTTTCTAATCCATTGGCAAATAATTAAGTTTGTTTCAAGCAAAAACTCAATTCATTTAGATTTTTTCCCCCAGGAATCAAGAACAAATATGTAAATTTCACCCATTAAAACTTTTTCGTTGATGAAAGTTTTAAAGATATTGTTAAATATCTATAAATGTCCTGTGTCCTATCTCAAGCTACTTAACTATCAGCTCAAGCTTTTGTCAAATCTGTCATGTTTCCAAGAAACAAAACATGTAATTTATTTATTTATATATATATATATATATATATATATATATATATATATATATATATATATATATATATATATATATATATATATATATATATATATATATATATATATATATATATAAAATAGAAAAGGGACCCCTGGTATAGACCCAAGGAGAAGCTTGCAGGCAATCTTTTACTGTCTATGAGGCAATCGGGGGGGCATAAAGTGGAGGCATAAAGTCCGATAAAGTCAAAGGTGAAGCATGGGGAGAAACCCATAAGCAACTTGACAAAATATTTCAACATCGTGATTCAGATTTCACTTTGCAGAACTACTAGAAGACTTACAACTGTCAGACTGGCTGCTCTCGCCACATCTACGTCTTTAAGATCAGTCTGAGGAAGTGAGTGCTTCTAATTGACTTCACTTTTTCCCGTTGAAGTCTATGGGGTCGCTGTGTCCATTTCTTTTACTATCTATGGTCCCACCTCTGAAAGTTCCTGAACTTTAGCTGTGTTTCCACCGCAGGAACTTTCCCCGGGAACTAAGGGCTTTGGGGTGGTACTCTGTGTGTTTGTCGAGAACAAGCTGTGAGAACTCCCAAACCAGGGCTTCCGAGAACAAACTTACACCATTTTGTTTTTGCTGCCCTGGGAGTGAGAACTTTTTCCTCTGTTCTTGCAGTGTATGTAAGTTAGCCTGTGAGATCATTAGTCTACTCATGGAAGACACTGAATAGAAATTGAATTATCGGAGTAAACATTGTGAGGATATTTTCTGATTTGCATGATATCTGGGAACTGAAACTTATCCAGTACCAGAAACGATGGATCTTTACTCACAGTCCCAGGGTGCTTTAACATCTCTAGTTCGGTTCATTTGGTCCGACCCAAGGGCAAACAATTATACATTGTAGCATTTTTCATCTTTTTTTGGTTTCCTTTTCACACCACACTGATTGCTTTGGTCCTAATAAGTTGAAATGACCCAAAATGCAGTCACATGACAACATCCACATCACTCATTGGCCATGGCGTATTTCCTAAACTGCGACTGCGCGGGCTGGTTTTGTCCCTGGCCATAATCTATTACATTGTTTGTATACACCACAATATGCAAACAATACATTTCTATAATGAAGCGATGCGGATGCGGCTTGAAAACAACGTTCTAATAACTTGTGAGTTTTCGAAAGTTGGGACCTAATATGGTCATCAGCATAGATATCCATGATAAAGGATTGCATAAAGCACCTTAAGTGTAATTTTCCCTTAAGTTCGCCCTTATGTTTCCCTTAAACCTAAGGGTGTTGCAGAAAAAAAACTTAAGTGTTACTTAAGGGTTTCTTTAAGTGAAACGTCACAAACACTTAGAATTCCCCTTAAATGCTGTTTTTTCACTTAAGTAATCCCTTAAAAAGCATTAAGTGTTGCATAAAACCCCTTAAAACCCATTTCCCTAAGTATAACTCTAGGTTTGGGAATCGTAACCTTAAGAGTAACGCGGACAAAAATAAGACGACATGGCTGAATTTATGGAACCAGCTGAAGATCGTTATGTGCCAAGAAGTATTTTTAGGGATAGGGAGAACCCTTTGGACCATCTTGGCGATGAAAAATTGTTGCAAGAATACACTGATTTGACCATCACACATCGCAACCACTGACACTGAACACTTGCAGTCATACGTACATTTCTGAATGAGATGAAGAAAAACTCACATAATTAAAGAAGTCGTTTGACATAATAACAAGTCATTAATGTCTTTTAACTTATGTTTCATATAATAGAACCGAAGCTATAGATTTTGAATTTAAACATGTCTCGTTTACCAGTGGCAAAAGTCAGGAGGACTAGCCGAGGTGAGGCTGTTCCAGGCGGGTTACATGAGCGCGAGGCGATCGCCGGGATCTCGCAACATTTTTAAATAGGCGCTCTCTTTACAAATAAACCACAGATTTGAGCTTTAAACAACTACATTCTCGACTGAACAACTCTTAAAACTACATTTCGTGACACAATAACAGTAGTATTTTTCAATTTCGCGGCCGCACACAACCACTATGAAAAGCGCAAAAGGACGCGCGTCAATTTCGCTTCAAACGCTTGCTTTATACGCGTGTCCATCTCGCTTTGGACGCGCGAATGCATTCAAAGTTCAAGCATCAAACTAGACACGGATTTGACGCTCGATTCACGTTTGGTGGGAATGTAGGATTAGTGTTAGTGTTTTGCGTATCTATGCCAACAAGACTTTTATAACGTGGATTTTAAAGGGTTAGTTCGCCCAAAAATGAAAATTCTGTCATTAATGACTGACCCTCATGTCGTTGGACACCCGTCAGACCTCCGTTCATCTTCAGACACAAATGAAGATATTTTAGTGTAAATCTGATGCTCTGAAAGGCCTCCATTGGCTCAATGCACTTTACACTCTCAAGACCCTTAAAAGACACTAAAGACGTCGTTACAAAGTCCATCTCACTACAGTGGCTCTACAATAACTTTATGAATCGGCGAGAATAGTTTTTGTGCGCAAAAAACCCCTAAATAACGACTTATATAGTGATGACGATTTCAAAACAAGGCATCATGAAGCTTCGAAGCGTTATGAATCAGTGAGTCGATTCAACGGTTTGGATCGCCAAATTTCAGCAGTTTGGCGGTTTGACACGCGATCTGAATCATGATTCGACTCACTGATTTTCATTTTTGGGTGAACTAACCCTTTAAATGTTTCCCTTACCTAAGAGAACCGTTTAAGAGATTATATGCAACACCCTTAAGTTATTCTCTTAGGTAAGGAGAAATCGGCCCTTAAGTCTCATACTTGAGGGAAAAACTTAAGGTGCTTTATGCAACCGGGCACAGATGTCTTATGGCGGAGTCTCTAACGTCATCACTGGCGGCCATCTTGTCACAGGGCTCTGTGGCTCCTGATGAAGGCGAGTGATCTGAACACAAATACTCTTATCTCGCTGAAATCTTGACGGATTTACAAATGGTTTGGTTTCTTACAAACATTATTAACGTGGCTATAATTCTGCATGCTTGAACAAATTATGAATAATTATTCCTAAGTATGCAGTGTCATAACTACATCTCTGACGTTTATAACAAACCAAACAGTTTGAAAATCGGTAGAAAATTGAGCAAGTGATTTAAAAAGTGCAAGCACCATTAAAACACAATGTTAGGAGTGAGCGAGCTGAGGGTGACAAGATGGCCGCCAGGTGTGGACGTCGACCTCCATTGGCCAGCAGCGCGGACGAGACATCTAGCCTTTATTATGTATATCTATGGTCATCAGACCAAATTTCTATGAGGCTCTGTACCTGCTCACTACTCCAAGTTTGTCCGCGAGCTGTCAACAAACACTCAACAAACACTTCCTCATCACATAATGCACAGCGAGGCCGACTACGGCAGCTGGTTTAGTCCAAAAATGATCAGTACTTTTTGCAGTTGTGTATGTTCGAGGTCGGATCACGTTCTCCAGAGTTCGTTTGAAACTAGTTTGGTCTGCTTTTGGTTGCTGCTTTCACACCTGACCAAACCAACCGCACCAAATGGGAAAACCAACTCTATTACGATTCAACCCAACTAAATGAGGCAGGTGTGAAAGTGTGAAGGTGAGATTGCATTTCCATCCCATTAAAATGTGATTATGGTTCCCACATTGTGTACACTGTTGTGAAACATTTCTCTTCTAAAGTGTAGGAAACTCAGAAGATGAAGACCAGGAGACGTCGGGATCAAACAGAACTTATTCTTTTAATGAGAACTCTCTGTGCTGCAGGTCGTCCGAAAACAGTCTAACTTAACAGTACAAAATAATGCAATTTATCTACATTTCAAGGGGAGGGATTATACAGCAGGGGAGGAGACATAGGAAAATAGGGACACACCCCAAATATTCCTGTCTCATCAGCCGTAATTCAATCAGCATAACAGTGTCATTCAAATGCATAGATGTTAATCCAATCACTCAGGCAGTATTGCTCTAAACTTGTCATGGTAAATAGTCAGGAGGTGCATAAAGACAAAATACTTAATGTTTCAAACACTTACACGGCCTGACGTAATTAGAATTTCCTCAAGTTTGCTTCCAAATGTAAAACACAAATATAGATAATGTTTTCAGTTATATTCTATTACATTGGAACCTATATATAACAATGTATAAATTTGTAATCCCACAATAGATGAGGTCTGTTCTCCTGGATGGGATGGATTGGTTTGCTGGCCTCAAGGTTCCCCAGGAACCGTCGCCAAAGTGCCGTGTCCCGGCTATGTGTACGACTTCAACCACAAAGGTACACCGGAGCAAAACAACTTTTAACAAACACAGTTTCTTCAACAAGATCTAACAAATTGTTCTGTATCTTGTTTTTCTTAGGATTTGCTTACCGTCAGTGCAACTCGAATGGGTCTTGGGTATCGGTGGAGAACAGAACTTGGGTCAATTATTCAGACTGTCTGCGGTTCTTGGCTCCAGGCATCGAAAAGGACAAAGTAAGTCCAATTAAACAGGTTGTGGTGTCTTATTGAGTGACTTTTTGATTATAATACTCCAATGAGATGTGGTTAGGTTTGTGTGTTATGACACAAAGTCTTATTGTAAGACATAAAGCTGCTTATACAGATTAAAATGCCACTAGTTGTATTAACAGGGTTCCCACTCGTCCTGGAAAACCTTGAAAACCTGGAAAATTGATGACAAATTTTCCAGTCCTGGAAAACACATGGAAAATTAGAGAAAATGTAAAATGTCCTGGAAAATCTTGTTGTTTTCTGGGAAAATTCTTTAAAAAAAAGTTATTTCTTTAGCCGAGTATAAAGAGTTTATCGCTGGCCCAAACAACTAGCGCTAGTTGCAGAAAGCACATGTTCAGGAATGCTGAGTTTGATGCGTGCGAGTAGTATTTTGAATAATGATGTTTAATAGCTAATGCTATAACTGCTCAAATGTATGCAGTGAATGTTAAGCTGCTACCTAATCACATAATTTTGATATAAAGTCACATTTGTGTGTTATAAAGTCAGAATTGCAAGATATAGTCAGAATTGCGTGATATAAACTCGCAAGTCTTTTCTTCGCAATTTACTTTTTTGCGCAGTTGCGAGTTTATATCTTGCAATTCTGACTTTTTTCTCAGAATTGTGAGATCTAAACTGCAATTGCAAGTTATAAAGTCAAATTCTGAGGAAAAAAGAATTGCAACAATTTTCGCGTTTATATCACAAATATGTAATCTCGCAATTGCGAGAAAGTCAGAATAGCGAGATAAAAAGTCACAATTACCTTTTCTTTCTATTCTGTGGTGTAAACAAGCTTCCATAGTCATAATGTATGATTAAGAGCTCATATTGAAAAATGCTGGATTGTTAAGTAATGGCAATGAACTGTACAGCTTTTAAAAACTTAGAAAGCAATTTTTGGCGTGATCCTTGTCGTAGTAGTAAAATTGAAAATGTCCTGGAAAAGTACTGGAAAATGGTTGCTGAAAAAGAGTGGGAACCCTGATTAAGCTAGGGTGACCATATTTTGATTACCGAAAACCAGGACACTCGCCCGGCAATGAGATACTCAAATGATACTCAAAGTTTACTCAAAGTTTCCTTATTAATTTCAATACATTTAAAGTATGCCCCCTCTGTATGGATAGATTTTTTTTTATTTTAGGGCCAGGACATGACTTGAAAACAGGACGTTTGGTCACCCTATATTAAGCCAAAAGTCTTAGGAAATGTTCAGAGTGTCTAGCAAAGATTACTCTGATGGCTCAAGTGTTGTTGTGTTTCCAGAGGGACTTTTTCGAGCGGCTGCACATCATGTACACCGTCGGCTACGCGGTGTCCTTCAGCTCACTGCTGGTCGCCATTTTCATCATCGGATACTTCCGGTAATTGAACTGACTTTGATCCCACCTGGCAAGTTATAGCAACACTAATAACTCCATGTGTTCATTATGAAGTACAAGGGGCTGCTTCAAGCGGGACGATTCAGTCTCATCTCAAAAGACCGTCAGAAATTAAATTAGCTGAAGAGTTCCCCAGTGAGTTTCTAATGTATCTGAACATCTTGTACTCTGCGTTTTCAATTTGAAAGGCTCCAGTGAAGTCCACATTTATTAACTATAGGCACAATTTTTTTTTTTACAAATCATTATATGAAGCAGGGTAATTATTATTGTTTACTAAAAGTAAAATTAAAACTATAAAAGCATTTTCATTACTTGAAATAAAAGGTACTTTGTGTATATACCATCTTTCATTATTTGCACTTGGTGTAAATACCATCTATCGCTATTTACACTTGGTGTAAGTACATCTATCGCTATTTACACTTGGTGTAAGTACATCTATCGCTATTTACACTTGGTGTAAGTACATCTATCGCTATTTACACTTGGTGTAAGTACATCTATCGCTATTTACACTTGGTGTAAGTACATCTATCGCTATTTACACTTGGTGTAAGTACATCTATCGCTATTTACACTTGGTGCAAATACCATCTATCGCTATTTACACTTGGTGCAAATACCATCTATCGCTATTTACACTTGGTGCAAATACCATCTATCGCTATTTACACTTGGTGTAAACACCATCTATCGCTATTTACACTTGGTGTAAGTACCATCTATCGCTATTTACACTTGGTGTAAATACCATCTATCGCTATTTACACTTGGTGTAAATACCATCTATCGCTATTTACACTTGGTGTAAACACCATCTATCCCTATTTACACTTGGTGTAAGTACCATCTATCGCTATTTACACTTGGTGTAAGTACCATCTATCGCTATTTACACTTGGTGTAAGTACCATCTATCGCTATTTACACTTGGTGTAAGTACCATCTATCGCTATTTACACTTGGTGTAAGTACACCTATCGCTATTTACACAGTGTAAATACCATCTATCGCTATTTACACAGTGTAAATACCATCTATCGCTATTTACACAGTGTAAATACCATCTATCGCTATTTACACTTGGTGTAAACACCATCTATCGCTATTTACACAGTGTAAATACCATCTATCACTATTTGTACTTGTTGTATGTACCATCTATCACTATTTACACAGTGTAAATACCATCTATCTCTATTAGCACTTGTTGTATGTACCATCTATCGCTATTTACACAGTGTAAATACCATCTATCGCTATTTACACAGTGTAAATACCATCTATCTCTATTAGCACTTGTTGTATGTACCATCTATCACTATTTACACAGTGTAAATACCATCTATCTCTATTAGCACTTGTTGTATGTACCATCTATCGCTATTTACACAGTGTAAATACCATCTATCTCTATTAGCACTTGTTGTATGTACCATCTATCGCTATTTACACAGTGTAAATACCGTCTATCGCTATTTGCACTTGTTGTATGTACCATCTATCGCTATTTACACAGTGTAAATACCATCTACCGCTATTTGCACTTGTTGTATGTACCATCTATCGCTATTTACACAGTGTAAATACCATCTATCACTATTTACACTTGGTGTAAGTACATCTATCGCTATTTACACAGTGTAAATACCATCTATCACTATTTACACTTGGTGTAAGTACATCTATCGCTATTTACACAGTGTAAATACCATCTATCACTATTTACACTTGGTGTAAATACCATCTATCGCTATTTACACAGTGTAAATACCATCTATCGCTATTTACACAGTGTAAATACCATCTATCGCTATTTACACTTGGTGTAAGTACCATCTATCGCTATTTACACTTGGTGTAAGTACCATCTATCGCTATTTACACTTGGTGTAAATACCATCTATCGCTATTTACACTTGGTGTAAACACCATCTATCACTATTTACACTTGGTGTAAGTACCATCTACTATCGCTATTTACACTTGGTGTAAGTACCATCTATCGCTATTTACACTTGGTGTAAGTACCATCTATCGCTATTTACACTTGGTGTAAGTACCATCTATCGCTATTTACACAGTGTAAATACCATCTATCGCTATTTACACAGTGTAAATACCATCTATCGCTATTTACACAGTGTAAATACCATCTATCGCTATTTACACTTGGTGTAAACACCATCTATCGCTATTTACACAGTGTAAATACCATCTATCACTATTTGTACTTGTTGTATGTACCATCTATCACTATTTACACAGTGTAAATACCATCTATCTCTATTAGCACTTGTTGTATGTACCATCTATCGCTATTTACACAGTGTAAATACCATCTATCGCTATTTACACAGTGTAAATACCATCTATCTCTATTAGCACTTGTTGTATGTACCATCTATCACTATTTACACAGTGTAAATACCATCTATCTCTATTAGCACTTGTTGTATGTACCATCTATCGCTATTTACACAGTGTAAATACCATCTATCTCTATTAGCACTTATTTTATGTACCATCTATCGCTATTTACACAGTGTAAATACCGTCTACCGCTATTTGCACTTGTTGTATGTACCATCTATCGCTATTTACACAGTGTAAATACCATCTATCACTATTTACACTTGGTGTAAGTACATCTATCGCTATTTACACAGTGTAAATACCATCTATCACTATTTACACTTGGTGTAAATACCATCTATCGCTCTTTACACAGTGTAAATACCATCTATCGCTATTTACACAGTGTAAATACCATCTATCGCTATTTACACAGTATAAATACCATCTATCGCTATTTGCACTTGTTGTATGTACCATCTATCGCTATTTACACAGTGTAAATACCATCTACCGCTATTTGCACTTGTTGTATGTACCATCTATCGCTATTTACACAGTGTAAATACCATCTATCACTATTTACACTTGGTGTAAGTACATCTATGGCTATTTACACAGTGTAAATACCATCTATCACTATTTACACTTGGTGTAAGTACATCTATCGCTATTTACACAGTGTAAATACCATCTATCGCTATTTACACAGTGTAAATACCATCTATCGCTATTTACACAGTGTAAATACCATCTATCGCTATTTACACAGTGTAAATACCATCTATCACTATTTACACTTGGTGTAAGTACATCTATGGCTATTTACACAGTGTAAATACCATCTATCGCTATTTACACTTGGTGTAAGTACATCTATGGCTATTTACACAGTGTAAATACCATCTATCACTATTTACACTTGGTGTAAGTACATCTATGGCTATTTACACAGTGTAAATACCATCTATCGCTATTTACACTTGGTGTAAGTACACCTATCGCTATTTACACAGTGTAAATACCATCTATCGCTATTTACACAGTGTAAATACCATCTATCGCTATTTACACAGTGTAAATACCATCTATCGCTATTTACACTTGTTGTATGTACCATCTATCGCTATTTACACTTGTTGTATGTACCATCTATCGCTATTTGCACGGTGTAAATACCATCTATCACTATTAACACTTGGTGTAAACACCATCTATCGCTATTAACATTTGGTGTAAACACCATCTATCGCTATTAACACTTGGTGTAAACACCATCGATCACTATTAACACTTGGTGTAAACACCATCTATTGCTACTTAGTGCAAATGGCCGCTGCCAATTTTTTTCCAACCACCATGTCCCTTTAGAGGCTCCTTAGAAAAGAACAAAACTGACAAGATTTCCTGTGATTAGCATAACTTTTCTCTCTTTTCGTGTCCCAGGCGTCTCCACTGCACCAGAAACTACATCCACATGCATCTGTTCGTGTCTTTCATGCTGCGTGCGGCCAGCATTTTCGTGAAAGATAGAGTGGTGTACGCTAATGGTGTGCTACAGGAGTACGACACCATGCTAATGGACAACATCAGCACCGTCTCCATTTCCCCTCTGGACAAGACTCAGTATGTGAGTGCAATGACTTAGAAATCTAGGCTGAGTTTAATTACATTTTTCTTGAGATGAGTTGAACTAGTTTTTGCTGCAATTACATTAATTAACTTGTGTTAACTTAAATTAACTTTTCTCTGCATTGACGTTGGTTGAGCGTTGGTGAAATCTGTTTGTGTGTGTGAGTTTGTGTGCACACGTGTGTTTGAGTGTGTTTTAAATGCAATTACAAAGCAATTCATTGTTGTTGTTTTTAACTCTGAAACATTTTTCGAGTTCTGTTGTGGTAAAAATAGCACCAGTTGATTGCCAAGTGCAACCATTCTACGTCATCGACCTAGAACGCAAACAAAATGGCGTCGCCCAATGTCCAAATATATAATGGATTTTTTACATAACGTAGATCTTTCATGTTTTTTCTATTACATATTTCAGTAAGAGACATCATTTGTGTTATATTAAGCCATACAAGTCTTAACACTAGGGGATCCCTTTAACGGACACCCGCACACGGCAGCCATTTTAAGTCCACAAGACCGAAAGTGCACATGAAGTGTGCCATTTGGGACAGGGCAAATGAGGGGGAAGAGGCGGGATGTAAAGTCGAAAATACGACATGCTAAGTCATAATTATAAGATAAAATTTAGAAAATATGATTTTAAAAGTCGTCATTATTAGATAAAGTCAAAAATAGGATTTTAAAAGTCATTATAGTGAGATAAAAAGTCAAAAATACGACATGTTAAGTCATAATTAAGAGATAAAATGTTGAAAATATGATTTTAAAAGTCCTCATTAGATAAAGTCAAAATGTGATTTTAAGTCCTTATAGTGAGATAAAAAGTCAAAAATATGACATGCTAAGTCATAATTATAAGATAAAATGTTGAAAGTATGATTTTAAAAGTCGTCATTATTAGATAAAGTCAAAATGTGATTTTAAGTCCTTATAGTGAGATAAAAAGTCAAAAATATGACATGCTAAGTCATAATTATAAGATAAAATGTTGAAAGTATGATTTTAAAAGTCGTCATTATTAGATAAAGTCAAAATGTGATTTTAAAAGTCATAATAGTTAGATAAAAAGTCAAAAATACAACATGCGAAGTCATAATTATAAGATAAAATGTTGAAAGTATGATTTTAAATGTCCTCATTATTAGATAAAGTAAAAAATATGATTTTAAAAGTCATAATAGTGAGATAAAAAGTCGAAAATACGACATGCTAAGTCATAATTAAGAGATAAAATGTTGAAAATATGATTTTAAATGTCCTCATTATTAGATAAAGTCAAAGATATGATTTTAAAAGTCATTATAGTGAGATAAAAAGTCAAAAATACGACATGTTAAGTCATAATTAAGAGATAAAATGTTGAAAAATATGATTTTAAAAGTCCTCATTAGATAAAGTCAAAATGTGATTTTAAGTCCTTATAGTGAGATAAAAAGTCGAAAATACGACATGCTAAGTCACAATTAAGAGATAAAATGTTGAAAATATGATTTTAAATGTCCTCATTATTAGATAAAGTCAAAAATAGGATTTTAAAAGTCATTATAGTGAGATAAAAAGTCAAAAATACGACATGTTAAGTCATAATTAAGAGATAAAATGTTGAAAATATGATTTTAAATGTCCTCATTATTAGATAAAGTCAAAGATATGATTTTAAAAGTCATTATAGTAATATAAAGTAAAAAATACGACATGTTAAGTCATAATTAAGAGATAAAATGTTGAAAATATGATTTTAAATGTCCTCATTATTAGATAAAGTCAAAGATATGATTTTAAAAGTCATAATAGTGAGATAAAAAGTCAAAAATATGACATGCTAAGTGATAATTATAAGATAAAATGTTGAAAGTATGATTTTAAAAGTCGTCATTATTAGATAAAGTCAAAATGTGATTTTAAAAGTCATAATAGTGAGATAAAAAGTCAAAAATACAACATGCGAAGTCAGAATCACATTTTATCTTATAATTATGACTTTGCATGTTGTATTTTTGACTTTATCTCACTATTATGACTTTTAAAATCATATTTTTTACTTTATCTAATAATGAGGACATAGAATCACATTTTATCTTATAATTATATGTCCTCATTATTAGATAAAGTAAAAAATATGATTTTAAAAGTCATAATAGTGAGATAAAAAGTCGAAAATACGACATGCTAAGTCATAATTAAGAGATAAGATGTTGAAAATATGATTTTAAATGTCGTCATTATTAGATAAAGTCAAAAATATGCTTTTAAAAGTCATAATAGTGAGATAAAAAGTCAAAAATACAACATGTTAAGTCATAATTATAAGATAAAATGTTGAAAAATATGATTTTAAATGTCCTCATTATTAGATAAAGTCAAAAATATGATTTTAAGTCATAATAGTGAGATAAAAAGTCGAAAATACAACATGCTAAGTCATAATTAAGAGATAAAATGTTGAAAATATGATGACGATGAATTACTACAGCACTTCATTACACTGATTGGCTATTAGCTGTGTGTCAGTCAATGTACAGGACAAAACGGCGACCAATGTAAAGAAACGAAGGTGCTTAACAAGCAACCACATATTTTAAAATAAGCCCAAAAAACACGTGATTTTTTAACGCGTCTTTCCAAAAAAAGAAGCGCAAAGTCGTGTGTTATACGCCGACTTGGCAGCTATGCTTATAGGCAGCATAACAATGAGCTGTGATTGGTCGATTGCAGGTTTCTGATTGGCTGGTTGTTTGTATTTTCAGTTCGGCTGCAAGATCACGGTCCTATTCTTCATTTATTTCCTGGCAACCAACTACTACTGGATCCTAGTGGAGGGCCTGTACCTTCACAGTCTCATTTTCATGGCCTTCTTCTCCGACTCCAAATATCTGTGGGGCTTCACCCTCATCGGGTGGGGTAAGTGCGCATTAGGAGCAATCAGCGGCTGGTTTTGCCCTGCCCAGGTGCAGTGTTAATTTCGTTGACGAATAATTTTCGTCATAATTTTCGTCAACGACCTTTTTTCACTGACGGAAACGAGACGATAACTAAATAAAAACTAGTGTTGGATGACAAAAACTATAACGAAAATCAACGGTCATTTTCGTCAACAAATAAAAACGAGACGAAAATGTTAGTGAGGGACGATTCGGGAAGAGATCCAGTCAAAACACGAAAACAGAAAACACGGCTCACACACCCCTAATCCAGCCGGCTCACAATCAATCAATAACACACATTTATGCCACGCAATTGTTTATGAACTAATGCTGATGAATAATGACAATGTTTACTTTACGATGTTTATATAGTAATATGTTTTAGACGGTTGTAACAAGGCATATTTTATCTCCTCATCTGAAATTGAGTGAGCTCCAACTGCAATAGTAAGGCGCAGACATTTCAAAATAAGAGTCCCGGTGTATTTCCAGCTGGTTTATAATTAAGTCACGCATTATATATTCGATTTTGCTTACACAATAAACTGTATTTAATTTAATTCCCATTTAATTCATAGTCAGGAGGAAAGATCAGTATTTGACACATATTCAATAAAGTATCAGCGTTATAATAGTTCACTAAAACCATTAAAAAAAACTTCATTACCTGACATTAAATAAATGTTAACTGAAATTAAAAATAAATAAATGAACTTATTTGAAGCTTTAGCTTAACATGATATACTAACTAAAACAGAAATACAAAGTTATAAAAACTATATAGATGTTTTTAAAAACAAACAAAAAGTGAATTGAGCTCTTTCGTGTATTTTTAATGTAAAAAACAAAATAATGTCAAAATGACAGTTCAAGTGACAGTCGGTTATGTAATGCTTAAATGCTTAATGTATTACAACTTAACTAAACTCATTAGATTTTAGTCGACTAAAACTAGACTAAAACTAAAAACAATTCAGGTGACTAAAATATGACTAAAACTAAATGGCATTTTAGTCAAAAGACTATGACTATAAAACTAAATCAAAATATGCTGTCAAAATGAACACTGCCCAGACGTAACCCAACCCATTTCACAGCTTGTTATGATAACCCTCATGTGAGGCTTCCTCTTCCTACAATCTCAGTCGGATCGTTTTGCTGTCCTTTGAGGCGGAAACACTTATTTAAAGCTTTAGTTATTCATACTTTGATGCTTAATATTCGCCAGGCAAGCCGAGCAGACATCTCTGAAGTGCTTTGAAAGGTCTTAGATACTCTCTCGAATGACAGAAAACCCACACATGTTTGTTACACACAGATTGACAATGACACCGAGCACAGGATCAGCCATTTTACAGTCAACATTAAGCAACGTATTGATGTTCTGATCATAATCAATAATGCATAATTCATGTTCCTGGCATCGATGTGTTTGCCGTAGAGTAACCACCTAATGAGGGCGATTCATACTCAACATCTGATCAAAGAGACATCGCCGCAAGTTGTTTGCTGAGGTCGAGTTTTGGCTTTTTCATAATTAATAAACTCTGTATTTAGAGAGACACATCATCATAAATCAATGGCCACTGGGACTTTTGCTCTCAGCATATTATTTATAGCCAGACTATTAACATATGAAAGTTGAAGTGTCTTTTTTTTTTAATATTAAAATACTGTAAATGTCAACTGTAAACAAATAAATAAGTACATTTCGTGAAATTATATATATATATATATATATATATATATATATATATATATATATATATATATATATATATATATATATATATATATATATATATATATATATATATTAGGGCTGTCAAAAGATTAATCGCGATTAATCGCATCCAAAATAAAAGTTTGTGTTTACATAATATATGTGTGTGTACTCTGTTAATTATTATTTTTATATAAATACACACACAAGCATGTATATATATTTAAGAAATATTTGCATGTATATACTGTATATAATCTATAATATATATAAATATAAATGTTTTATATATAAAAATAATATTTTTTTCTTAAATATATACATGCTTGTGTGTGTATTTATATATAAATAATAATTAACAGAGTACACACACATATATTATGCAAACACAAACTTTTATTTTGGATGTGATTAATCACGATTAATCTTTTGACAGCCCTGATATATATATATAATATTTTTTTAAACTTATAATATAAACATTAGTGCTGGGGAAAAATTAATCAATTATTTTAAATACATTTTTAATCAATGAATCGTGATTAATCAATTTTTACATAATAAATGTTTACATAATATATGTGTGTGTACTGTATATAATTATGTATAAATAAAATACACATACATGCATGTATATATTTAAAAAAAATTATATTTAAAAAAAAAAAATTATATACAAGATCAATTATATATACACAGTATATACATGCAAATATTTCTTAAATATATACATGAATGTGTGTGTATTTATATATACATAATAATTATACACACATATTATGTAAACATAAAACATTTATTTTGGATGCGATTAATCACAATTCATTTTTAACCCAGCACTAATAAACATAGATAATTTATTATATATATATATATATATATATATATATATATATATATATATATATATATTAGGGCTGTCAAAAGATTAATCGCGATTAATCGCATCCAAAATAAAAGTGTGTGTACTCTGTTAATAATAAAATATGTGTGTGTACTCTGTTAATTATTATTTATATATAAATACACACACATTCATGTATATATTTAAGAAATATTTGCATGTATATACATTTATATAATCTATAATATATATAAATATAAATGTTTTACATATAAAAATAATATTTTTTTCTTAAATATATACATGCTTGTGTGTGTATTTATATATAAATAATAATTAACAGAGTACACACACATATATTATTATTAACAGAGTACACACACACATATATTATGTAAACACAAGCTTTTATTTTGGATGCGATTAATCGTGATTAATCTTTTGACAGCCTAATATATATATATATAATATTTTTATTTATATATATATATATATATATATATATATATATATATATATATATATATATATATATATATATATATATATATATATATATATATATATATATATATATATATATATATATATATATATATATATATGTGTGTGTTTTTTTTATTATAAAAATCATTAAATGTTTTTTAAAGCATGAAAAAGCATATTTATTTTGTCAGAATATGGCTGAAAAAACATTTAATAAAATGTATATTAAAATATATTATTATATAAGACATTATAAATCATGTTACTTAATATACTGTCGATATATAAAAAAATATTGATTTTCTTTTTATATTTTCATTTTAATGGCTGCTGATGGTGTAGTTAAAACATCTAACCAGCCAAACCTTGACCTTTTAGGCAGCCAATAGTGTGAATTTGGGGCGGGACTAAGGGTTTGTTTGACCAATGGCAGGTGAGGGGAGACTTCACATGTCATTTATCATCCAGAGGGTCGAGAAGACTTTCAGGAGGCTTTGAATTGTAGGATCTGAACAAAAAATAAAACAAATTGAGAATTGTGTTGTTCCGGGGAGTCAGTGGCACGCGTCGGGCATGCTTCTGTGCTTGAATTCTGCATTAAAGTTGATAAATCTGGTCCTTTTCTAATTTGTGCGACTGCAGGTGTTCCGGCTCTCTTCGTGTCAACCTGGGCTGTCGTCAGGGCAACGCTGGCAGATGTAAGGTGAGCAAACCGCACATTTCCCAGCCTTCTCGGAAATATAAAAAAGTCACAAACACACAAGCTGTTCTATATATATCTTAACTAATATTACTCTATTTTCCCCCTAAGGTGTTGGGAGTTGAGCGCTGGCAATATTAAATGGATTTACCAAGTTCCTATTCTGACAGCAATAGGGGTGAGTTGGTTGGTGGTTATAAAAATATTGAAAATAGATACATTCAGTGTTACTGTAGTATTATTTCATCGCCTCTGTCGCCTTTGGCTTTGGTTTGCTCAGATGGGGACACTAAATATTCAACTATAATACTGATCAGCTCATTTTAGTTATCATAAAGTCATAATTAAACGATAAAATATTGAAAATATGATTTTAAAAGTCCTCATTATTAGATAAAAAGTCAAAAATATGACAAGCTAAGTCATAAGTATAAGATAAAATGTTGAAAGTATGATTTTAAAAGTCCTCATTATTAGATAAAGTAAAAAAATATGATTTTAAAAGTCATTATAGTGTGATAAAAAGTCAAAAATACGACATGCTAAGTCATAATTACAAGATAAAATGTTGAAAATACGACATGTTAAGTCATAATTAAGAGATAAAATGTTGAAAATATGATTTTAAATGTCCTCATTATAAGATAAAATGTTGAAAATATGCTAAGTCATAATTACAAGATAAAATGTTGAAAATATGATTTTAAAAGTCCTCATTATTAGATAAAGTCAAAAATATGATTTTAAAAGTCATAATAGTGAGATAAAAAGTCAAAAATACGACATGCTAAGTCATAATTACAAGATAAAATGTTGAAAATACGACATGTTAAGTCATAATTAAGAGATAAAATGTTGAAAATATGATTTTAAATGTCCTCATTATAAGATAAAATGTTGAAAATATGCTAAGTCATAATTACAAGATAAAATGTTGAAAATATGATTTTAAAGTCCTCATTATTAGATAAAGTCAAAAATATGACATGCTTAGTCATAATTATAAGATAAAATGTTGAAAATATGATTTTAAAAGTCATAATAGTGAGATAAAAAGTCAAAAATATGACATGCTTAGTCATAATTATAAGATAAAATGTTGAAAATATGATTTTAAAAGTCATAATAGTGAGATAAAAAGTCAAAAATATGACATGCTTAGTCATAATTATAAGATAAAATGTTGAAAATATGATTTTAAAAGTCATAATAGTGAGATAAAAAGTCAAAAATATGACATGCTTAGTCATAATTATAAGATAAAATGTTGAAAATATGATTTTAAAAGTCATAATAGTGAGATAAAAAGTCAAAAATTTGACATGCTTAGTCATAATTATAAGATAAAATGTTGAAAATACGATTTTAAAAGTCATAATAGTGAGATAAAAAGTCAAAAATATGACATGCTTAGTCATAATTATAAGATAAAATGTTGAAAATATGATTTTAAAAGTCATAATAGTGAGATAAGACAAAAATACGACATGCTAAGTCATAATAAGATAAAATGTTGAAAATATGATTTTTAAAGTCCTCATTATTAGATAAAAAGTCAAAATATGATTTTAAAAGTCCTCATTATTAAATAAAGTCAAAAATATGACATGCTTAGTCATAATTATAAGATAAAATGTTGAAAATATGATTTTAAAAGTCATAATAGTGAGATAAAAAGACAAAAATACGACATGCTAAGTCATAATTATAAGATAAAATGTTGAAAATATGATTTTAAAAGTCCTCATTATTAGATAAAATGTGGAAAATATGATTTTAAAAGTCAATTATAAGATAAAATGTTGAAAATACTACATGCCAAGTCATAATTATAAGATAAAATGTTGAAAATATGATTTTAAAAGTCATAATAGTGAGATAAAAAGTTGAAAATATGAAACGCCAAGTCATAACCATAAGATAAAATGTTGAAAATATGATTTGAAATGTCCTCATTATTAGATAAAGTCAAAAATATGATTTTAAAAGTCATAATAGTGAGATAAAAAGTCAAAAATACGACATACTAAGTCATTGTGAGATGAACAATTGAAATTAGGACTTTAGAAATTCAGAGATAAATGGATTTAAAGTCAAAATTAGGACTTAAAAATCAAAATTATGATTAAATACATTTTCAGGGTCGTGGGATTGTGACATTTTTAATGCTAAGTCATAATAAGATAAAATGTTGAAAATATGATTTTAAAAGTCCTCATCATTAGATAAAGTCAAAAATATGACATGCTAAGTCATAATTATAAGATAAAATGTTGAAAATATGATTTTTTTTTATGATTTTATGATTTAAAGTAAAAATTAGGACTTAAAAATCCAAATTATGATTAAATACATTTTCAGGGTCGTGGGATTGTGACGTTTTTAATTTCGGATGAATTAAACGCTGGATAAGAGTCTAACATATCGAACAGTTCTCGTTTCTAAATGCCTTGTGGGAGACCAAATTGCACCATATTCGTGAAGTTGCCATCAAAGCAGTTGTTAAGAGCAACAGAATCACACACAGCTGTCTTCCCATTAACCCCCAACTCAACCCTGGACACGGGACACTCGAAAAGAGACGTCAAATCCTGTAATCCAGCGGGTCAAAGGGTCGTGTGGATTGAGGCGTACTGTCGTTTGTTGACGTGCTGTGACTGAATGTGATTGACCAGTTAGTGGTTCCATGCATATATTTATCTGCTGCATGAGCACATTATGCTGTTAATTATTGGCTTTGCCGAGCATAAGCGCTTTCGGCTGTAATGGAGCTGCGATTTTAAGAATGTCTGGACCGTCGCACAACAGGAGAGCTGTAATTATGTGACAGAATGCAAATGTATTTTTGTCCAGCCTGTCAGCAAAACATACAAATAAGGATGAATTTGCGCACCAAGCGCTCATGACTAACAATTTCTATGGTGTATTGATTACGACGTAGCGTGGAATATGGAAAACTGTTTAGACCTGTTGAAACGTTCACGGCTCAGATATGCGGAATGCTTTCAACTTGTTGATTTTTATGATTTTAAAAGTCCTCATCATTAGATAAAGTCAAAAATATGACATGCTAAGTCATAATTATAAGATAAAATGTGGAAAATATGATTTTAAAAGTCCTCATCATTAGATAAAGTAAAAAATATGTCATGCTAAGTCATAATTATAAGATAAAATGTGGAAAATATGATTTTAAAAGTCCTCATCATTAGATAAAGTCAAAAATATGTCATGCTAAGTCATAATTATAAGATAAAATGTGGAAAATATAATTTTAAAAGTCCTCATCATTAGATAAAGTCAAAAATATGTCATGCTAAGTCATAATTATAAGATAAAATGTGGAAAATATGATTTTTAAAGTCCTCATCATTAGATAAAGTCAAAAATATGTCATGCTAAGTCAAGATAAAATGTTGAAAATATGATTTTAAAAGTCCTCATCATTAGATAAAGTCAAAAATATGACATGCTAAGTCATAATTATAAGATAAAATGTGGAAAATATGATTTTAAAAGTCCTCATCATTAGATAAAGTCAAAAATATGTCATGCTAAGTCATAATTATAAGATAAAATGTGGAAAATATGATTTTAAAAGTCCTCATCATTAGATAAAGTCAAAAATATGACATGCTAAGTCATAATTATAAGATAAAATGTGGAAAATATGATTTTAAAAGTCCTCATCATTAGATAAAGTCAAATATATGACATGCTAAGTCATAATTATAAGATAAAATGTGGAAAATATGATTTTAAAAGTCCTCATCATTAGATAAAGTCAAAAATATGTCATGCTAAGTCATAATTATAAGATAAAATGTGGAAAATATGATTTTAAAAGTCCTCATCATTAGATAAAGTCAAAAATATGTCATGCTAAGTCATAATTATAAGATAAAATGTGGAAAATATGATTTTAAAAGTCCTCATCATTAGATAAAGTCAAAAATATGTCATGCTAAGTCATAATTATAAGATAAAATGTGGAAAATATGATTTTAAAAGTCCTCATCATTAAATAAAGTCAAAAATATGACATGCTAAGTCATAATTATAAGATAAAATGTGGAAAATATGATTTTAAAAGTCCTCATCATTAGATAAAGTCAAAAATATGTCATGCTAAGTCATAAGATAAAATGTTGAAAATATGATTTTAAAAGTCCTCATCATTAGATAAAGTCAAAAATATGACATGCTAAGTCATAATTATAAGATAAAATGTGGAAAATATGATTTTAAGTCCTCATCATTAGATAAAGTCAAAAATATGTCATGCTAAGTCAAGATAAAATGTTGAAAATATGATTTTAAAAGTCCTCATCATTAGATAAAGTCAAAAATATGACATGCTAAGTCATAATTATAAGATAAAATTTGGAAAATATGATTTTTAAAGTCCTCATCATTAGATAAAGTCAAAAATATGACATGCTAAGTCATAATTATAAGATAAAATGTGGAAAATATGATTTTAAAAGTCCTCATCATTAGATAAAGTCAAAAATATGTCATGCTAAGTCATAATTATAAGATAAAATGTGGAAAATATGATTTTAAAAGTCCTCATCATTAGATAAAGTCAAAAATATGACATGCTAAGTCATAATAAGATAAAACGTTGAAAATATGATTTTAAAAGTAATAATAGTGAGATAAAAAGTTGAAAATATGAAACGCTGAGTCATAATTATAAGATAAAATGTTGAACATACTTTAATGCGTTTTTTTTAATGCGTTCAACTTGTTCAACTTTCTCACTCTGGCCAGCCCTGAAACCTCCTGAAATTTCCACCACATCTCAATTCATGTTTTGTGTTTAACAGCAATTTGGAGTGAAAATTACATTTAATGACTTGTGGAATAAAATGGCGTAATTATCCTGCAAATGGTAATTTCGTAGCTGTGAAAAACACAGACAATTAAATAATATTTTCAGCATAATTAGACAAAATTGCAGCTTGATTGGAAATGACAGCAATGAAAATATTATTTTCACAACTTGATATTTCTTCAAATATCACGTCTCAGTTTATCCATTTCTCTATGGAGGTTTATTTAAATTGTTAAAAATAAAATTATACATATACAGTTGCAATCAAAATTATTCACCCCCCAAGACTGTAATCATTCACAAATGTAGGAGTTTTATTTTATGCATCTATAATAGTTTAGTGGCAAATTAAAAGTGATAATGTCAATATATAATCTAATGCTTTTGAGCTACCGGATTGTCATAATTATTCAACGCTGCTGTTTTTAAGTCACTTATTTGTACGTGTAACGACTGAGACAAATCAGACACATAGTTCCTTGTTACATTTAACAAATATGCTTTAAATGCTTTTTGCTTGGTAATGGACCTTCCCCCAAAAGAGCAAGGTCACCTTTATGAGGGCTACCATCAGAGAAGACTTTGTTTATGGCTTAAAAGAGTGTGAAAAACAAGGGCGATAGGGAGACCCATAGCCCTTAAACAGAATTTCCTGCATTCGTTTATAGAAAAACTGATCTATAAATGAACACGCATCCCAGGACATTGTGTGTATGATTAGTACCATCTCATTTTTCATATGGTATTTAGTTTTTATGCATATAGAACCCGCAGTCACCTCAGCTATACCTTGTTTGGTGTCTATGGAGTTGTACTTTGAAGATCTGAATGATTGTGCATGTAATATGTCGATACCTGTGCAACATATTAGTATTACAAGAATCTTTAATAGTTCCTTCATAAGCAACCAATCCAGTTACATATACAAACTATCTGCTTGAGACAACGGATCGTAAGACTTTCCCTCCGAAAGCCTAAGTATGATTGGCTCACTGACCACTCAGAGGAGAGGCTATTCTAAAGGTTAAAAGAAATCGATTGCAACTTCAACACCATCAGACCGAACTATCAAGGCTTTCTTCTGTGACTATACATCGGACTCTTCAAGCACTCAGGCAAATGCAAGTAACTACTAGTAAATACCCATCTTTTAGAATTATTTAATAATCAATACTGAGTGTTCACAGGATGAACTGATTGATTGTAGTGTTAGTGTAGCTACATCAGGTTCCCTTTCGAGGGAACTCGCACTGCATCGGGACGACGCTTTGGGGATGCTCCCTTAGCATCAGCGAATCTGAAACCAGAATGCCAACTAGGCCAATCCGATTGGCGTGCGTGATGACGTCATCGTGACGGCATACCCGGAAGTATAAAAGGGGTGCTGGAACATAATGGCGGTAGTTATTGCTCTTCAGCAAGCGCTATCTGTAAACTGTCTGTCTATTTACTGTTGTTTGTCAGTGAAAGTGTGTGAAAAAGTATGGAAAGTGTGAGAGAGTTCAAACAGTGTGTGCATCCGTGTCCCAGGTTCATGTCGGGCTCGGATACACACCTGCTTTGTGTGCACTGCCTGGGCGTCCAGCATGCCCAAGCTCTCGAGGGAGCCGCTTGTGAGCACTGCGAAAAACTGACGCTCAGGGTGCTTCGCTCTCGGCTGGCTGCGTTTGATGAGGCCGGCCAGCCTCGTGAGCCTCGTGGTTCTGGACCCGCAGTCGCTGAGGCGGCTCGGCGTCGCAGATCATGGGGCTCACAGCGGGATTTGTCAGAGGGTTTCGGGACTGCTGCGGCACTTTCCCGATCCTCCTCTGACAGTTCCGAGGATCTTCCTCCCCGTGTGGAAGCCCGCGCTGCGGCTTCTTCCCCCGGGGTGGGAGGTCCGATGCTTGTTCTCTCCGGTTCCGAGGAGCCGGAGGAAATAGGCACCGAGGCGGGGGATGAAGCAGGAATTGTTTCATCGCTTCATCCACCCGCCCAAGAGGAGCTGGTCGAGGTGTTGACCCGGGCAGTGGCCAAATTAAATATAAGTTGGCCACAAGAGGCTCCGGAAATCCAGCCACCCAGCAGGCTGGATGACCGGTTCCTCTCACACCGGGTTCAAACACCTCGCCGGGGCCTGCCTTTTTTCCCGGATCTACACACCTCATCTTTGGTGGGCAAAGCATATATGGCGGCTGGTCAGGCTGGTGGTTCCCTGCACACATTATCAATTCTGCAGGCCTACCAGGCCGACCTCCTTAAAGAGTTGGACGAGGGAGATGGTCCCTCTCCGGAGGACATTCTGGAACTAAGGAAGGCTGCAGATTTGTCTCTCCGCGTCACCAAGGAGACGGCCCGCGCTATCGGCCGCTCCATGGCTTCCATGGTGACAGTGGAGAGACATCTCTGGCTGAATCTGTCGGGGATAAAGGAGAAGGATAGAGCTTTTCTCCTGGACTCCCCGATCTCGCCTTCTGGTCTGTTTGGAGACGCGGTTAACACCGTCGTTTCCAGACACCAGGAGGCGAAGAAACAGTCGGCAGCCTTCCACCAGTATCTCCCTCGCCGCTCTAAACCTGGGAAGGCTGGCCCTAGCGGGCAGCCTCAGCCGTCATCCAGCTCCTCGCACCGGAAGGTGCAAAAGGAGAGCGTCGCTTCTAGAGCCCCTCCCCCTGGAGCCTGGCAACAGAGGCGGCGCTCTCAGCAGCAGCCTTCAGCTCCTAAAGGCGATCTTCGGAACGTCCTTCAGGCGCGGAAGACTGCTGGGAAGAAGTCCTAGCCACGGCTGGGCTTCTAAGAGCGGTCCCCCCCGCGGAGAAACAACCGAGGTTGTTTCCTCCGCGGCGCTCTGGGGAAATCGATGTGGTAATCCCGCCGTCTATGACGCTTCGGGCCACATCGATTTCCCGCGAACGCATGCTGCACCAGCCGCCTCTGGAAAGACCTGCGGCTGGTCAGCTCGCGCGTCCGCACACGGAGAACCGTTCCCAACTACTTCCTGCCGGTCAGCCGCTTCAGGAGGTTGGGAACGGGAACCGTGTAACACCCGACGCCAGCCTCGAGAGGCTGGTTCCCTTAGTAGATTATTTCGGCGCATGGAAATGCCTTCCGAATATTTCTACGTGGGTCCTGCGTACTGTAGAAAAGGGGTACAAACTGCAGTTCGGTTTTCCTCCTCCGCAATTCAGGGGGTTATACTGGACAGCAGTGATACCCGAGCAGGTTCGGGTAATGGAACTAGAAGTAAAAACTCTTCTAGCGAAGGAAGCCATAGAGCGTGTTCCTCCGCTGGAAAGAGAGTCCGGGTTCTACAGCCGGTACTTTATAGTTCCCAAAAAGGATGGAGGGTTGCATCCGATTATAGATCTGAGGGTTTTGAATCTGTCTCTGAGGAGCTTCAGGTTCAAAATGCTCACTATTCCCATGATCGTGAGTCAGATCCAGTCCGAGGACTGGTTCGTCACGATAGATCTAAAGGACGCATATTTCCATGTCTCCATCCTTCCATGTCACAGGAAGTACCTGAGGTTCGCTTTCGGGGGCGAAGCGTACCAATATCGAGTGCTTCCCTTTGGCCTAGCCCTCTCCCCACGCACGTTCACGAAGTGCATGGATGCAGCTCTGGCTCCAATGAGACTTCAGGGCATCCGTGTGCTGAATTATATCGACGACTGGCTCATACTGGCCCAGTCGTACGAGGTGGCGGTTCGGCATCGAGATGTCGTTCTGAACCACATGAAATGCTTGGGGCTGAGACTCAACACGAAAAAGAGCGTGTTGACGCCGTCCCAGAGGACTACGTTCCTCGGGGTCGTGTGGGACTCGACAACGATGCGGGCACGAATGTCTCCCGCGCGAGTCGAGACCATACAGGCGATGGTCTCAGGAATAAGGCTAGGCCACAACATCACTGTGAAGCACTTTCAGAGAGTGCTGGGTCACATGGCAGCAGCGTCCAACATAATACCTTTTGGCCTGCTGTACATGAGACCCATCCAGTGGTGGTTGAAAACCAAGGGGTTTTCCCCCAGAGGGAATCCTTTCCGTATGATCAGGGTAACGCGCAAATGCTCTCGTTCCCTAGCCATATGGAAGAAACCTTGGTTTCTGTCCCGAGGGCCAGTGTTGGGAGCGTCTTGTTGCCGGAAATCCGTTTCAACAGACGCCTCCCTCACTGGCTGGGGGGCAGTCATGGACGGCCGCTTTGCGAGGGGCCCATGGGAGAGCCGTCATTCCTCCTGGCACATAAATTGCCTGGAGATGATGGCGGTATACAAAGCTCTCAAGAGCTTTCTCCTCTGAGGAGGGATCTCCTATCTCAGGCGGCGGGTACGATATTTTACCCCCGCCCGGAGATTTGGAACCTGTGGGTCTGGCCCCTGAGGGGACCAGGTTCATAGAGGCTGGCCTATCGGCAGACGTGATAGAGACCTTACTCAGCTCCAGGGCTCCGTCTACGAGGAGACTGTACAGCCTCAAGTGGAATGTATTTTCCACTTGGTGCAGAGAACGTGAGGTGGACCCAGTTAACTGCCCAGTGGCTTCAGTGCTGGAGTTCCTCCAAGATCGTTTCTCTGCAGGGCTTACCCCGTCCACACTCAAGGTGTACGTGGCTGCCATTGCGGCTTTCCACACTCCTTTGGGTGATGGGCCTCTGGGTAGGCACCAGCTGGTTGTACAATTCCTCCGTGGGGCTCGGAGGATGAGGCCTGCGGCTCGGTCCAGAGTTCCAACCTGGGACCTGGCAGTGGTTCTCGAAGGATTGGCTGAGGCCCCCTTCGAACCATTGGAGTCGGCTGGACCAAAGGATCTGACCCTTAAGGTGGCTTTTCTCCTTGCCATTACCTCTCTCAGGAGAGTGGGAGATCTCCAGGCCTTGGCGGTAACGCCGACCTGCCTGGAGTTTGCCCCGGGAGGAGTAAAGGCCATCTTACACCCTAGGCCGGGCTACGTGCCTAAGGTGCCATCAAGGGTGGTCAGGTCATTGGTCCTGCAGGCATTTCATCCTCCGCCTCATGTGACGGCGGAAGAGGGGAGGCTTCACCCACTCTGCCCGGTTAGGGCTCTAAGAGTTTATCTGGCGAAGTCTGCACAGTGGAGGAGATCACAACAACTGTTGGTGTGTTTTGGCTCACCTAAGAAGGGATTGCCTGCGTCTACTCAGACAATCAGTAACTGGATTGTCCAGGCGATTACCATGGCCTACCAGGTGCGCAGTTTGCCTTCACCTGTGGCCGTGAGGGCTCATTCCACCAGAGGCATGGCCTCTTCGGTGGCCCTTCTTTCTGGGGTCCCCTTGCAGGATATCTGCGAGGCGGCCGGGTGGGCTACCCCACACACTTTTATCAGGTTTTATAGCCTGGATCTCCCTACGACGCCTGGTGCTAGGGTGCTCCAGTCCTAGCTGTGCCCGGTTTCCGGCTTCACACTAGGGCAGGCGCTACCCTTCGGTGTGGCCTAGTGGGTACTCGTTCCCCAAAGCGTCGTCCCGATGCAGTGCGAGTTCCCTCGAAAGGGAACTGCTCGGGTTATGTATATAACCCTTGTTCCCTGAGAAGGGGAACGAGCACTGCATCCCGACGCCACACCTTGGCGCGCCTGGAGCGCATGCTTCAGAGCAATTACTACCGCCATTACGTTCCAGCACCCCTTTTATACTTCCGGGTATGCCGTCACGATGACGTCATCACGCACCCCAATCGGATTGGCCTAGTTGGCATTCTGGTTTCAGATTCGCTGATGTTAAGGGAGCATCCCCAAAGCGTCGTCCCGATGCAGTGCTCGTTCCCCTTCTCAGGGAACAAGGGTTATATACATAACCCGAGCAGTTAATCTCATTAACTGATTCAAATGTGCGTAACTAAACAATGAATAATCATAGTTATGAATAATTATTAATATTTCCCCTTTGAGCTAACTCGCTACATATGGTATAGTACAAAACACAATTAAGCCTTTTCAGGGTTCCCACTCTTTTTCAGCAACCATTTTCCAGTACTTTTCCAGGACATTTTCAATTTTACTACGGCGGGAATAAAAGACAAGGATCATGCCAAATATTGCTTTCTAAGTATTTAAAAGCCGTACAGTTTATTGCCATTACTTAACAATCCAGCATTTTTCAATATGAGCTCTTAATCATACATTATGACTATGGAAGCTTGTTTACACCACAGAATAGAAAGAAAAGGTAATTGTGACTTTTTATCTCGCTATTCTGACTTTCTCGCAATTGCGAGTTTACATATTTGTGATATAAACGCGAACATTTTAGTAATTCTTTTTTCCTCAGAATTGGACTTTATAACTTGCAATTGCAGTTTAGATCACACAATTCTGAGAAAAGAAGTCAGAATTGCAAGATATAAACTCGCAACTGCGCAAAAAAGTCAATTGTGAAGAAAAGGTCAGAATTGCGAATTTATATCACGCAATTCTGACTATATCTTGCAATTCTGACTTTATAACACACAAATGTGACTTTATATCAAAATTATGTGATTAGGTAGCAGCTTACGAGTTAGAATTCACTGCATACATTTGAGCAGTTAATAGCATTAAGCATTAGCTAACGGCTGCAAGTGGCAACACAAGACTAAACATCATTATTCAAAATACTACGCACACGTATCAAACTCAGCATTCCTGAACATGTGCTTTCTGCAACTAGCGCTAATTGTTTGGGCCAGCGATAAACTCTTTATACTCGGCTAAAGAAATAACTTTTTTTTAAAGAATTTCCCCAGAAAACAACAAGATTTTCCAGGACATTTTACATTTTCTCTAATTTTCCATGTGTTTTCCAGGACTGGAAAATTTGTCATAAATTTTCCAGGTTTTCCAGGACGAGTGGGAACCCTGCTTTAGAAACTCCCTTTACAACAAAACAGAATTAGCTTATGCTGTTACACATAAATACATACATCTATCCCATGCATGTGCAAAGTTGAGTTGCAAATACGGCCAAGTCAAAAGAGCTCTCACAAAAGCTATAGAGAACAATTTTTTTAATTACATTATAAAGTCTATGTCTACAAGAAGATTTCCAAAAACACTAACAGTTCCTAGAGACACAGCTGGCAGCGTTATTTATAAGTTTCAAATATGTTGTACCAGAAAACCATTAATGGTTTTGAGAGGAAAAAGCACAATATCATTAAGGGGAATAAAATGTTGGATCAGAGCAACTGAGAAAAACCCTCAATTTACTGTCAAAGACTTGCAAGATGACCTGATGAAAGGAGGAAGAAACATTTCAATGCAGAATATAAGAAGAACACTAGACAAGCATGGACTTCATGTTGGGACATCTTGCCGAATGCCACTCTTGACCAAGAAGAACATAAAAGACTGACTTGAATATGCTGAAATTCGTTTGGATAGACCAGTTCTGGAAGAATGTTTTATGGAGTGACCGGAAACCCGATCCGACAACATGGTCGCGGGCCGGCAGGCCCAACACCTCAAGCCATGTGCAACTTCCTCGACCTCAACGGAGTCGGAATAACCGTGCAAGTTCATCATATCTTCTTCAGTCAACACAGAAGAAATCGATTGCAACCTCAACACCATCAGACCGAACTATCAAGACTTTCTCTTGTGACTGTACATCGGACACTCTTCAACCACTCAGGCAAATGCAAGTAACTACTAGTAAATACCCAACGCAGAAGAAATCGATTGTAACCTCAACACCATCAGACCGAACTATCAAGACTTTCTCCTGTGACTGTACATCGGACACTCTTCAACCACTCAGGCAAATGCAAGTAACTACTAGTAAATACCCAACGCAGAAGAAATCGATTGTAACCTCAACACCATCAGACCGAACTATCAAGACTTTCTCCTTTGACTGTCCATTGGATGCTCTTCAACCACTCAGGCAAATGCAAGTAACTACTAGTAAATACCCAACGCAGAAGAAATCGATTGTAACCTCAACACCATCAGACCGAACTATCAAGACTTTCTCCTGTGACTGTCCATTGGATGCTCTTCAACCACTCAGGCAAATGCAAGTAATGTACGATATACAAAATCGCTGTGTAGTTAGATAAAGCTGTGAACCCCTTTGTTCAGACAAAGGAGCTTATAGTCACTGATGGTTCTTTCAGGTGTTTTCATAGCTCCATTCCTCTGTTCCGATCCGTTTTTTCATTCTGCCAGTCATCTTACCCATGTATGTGATTTGTATGTATGCGTTTATATAAGTTTAGTTATGTGACCACACTGGAACTTTTTGGACCAGTGGATCAACAGTATGTCTGGTGCAAAAAAGGCAAAGCCTATGAGCAGATGGTCAAACAGGAAGGCGGTCCAGTTTTGTTATGGCGGGGCTTTGCTGTTGCAGGAAGTGGAAATCTTGACTGTATGAAGGACATCATGAATTCTTTGAAGTATCAAGCCATTTTGGCAAAGATGCCTTCGGAGCCGAGACTGAAGCTTGATGATCAATGGACTTTCCTGAAGGAAAGCCATCCCAAAGTATACATCCAAATCTACTGAAGCTTGGTTCAGGGATCATAGATGTTCTTGAGTGGCCTGTACAGTCTTCAGATCTAAAACGCATTCAAAATATTTGGTGGAATTTGACGAAAGCAGTGGCAACCAAAGATTTTCAGCAATCTGGAAGCTTTTTCAAGCGAGGAATGGGCGGGGATTGCAGTAAAGAGCTGACAGAAGCTTCTTTATTGGAGGTTATAGAGAATAAAAGTTTCTGCACCAAATCTGACTAATTTGAACATATTTCTCATCAACTTTACATTCTCAGAATCATTCAATTGTTTAATAATAAACTTTCTTTAGTAGTTTAATGATGTCTTTGTTGAATTGTTTTTCATAAAATGTTGTTCTTGGCAGCAAAATGTCTTGCAGGTCAAGGGGGTTAAATCATTTCGATTGCAACTGTATATAATAACATTTTAATTAGGGCTGTCAAAAGATTAATCGCGATTAATCGCATCCAAAATAAAAGTTTGTGTTTACATAATATATGTGTGTGTACTCTGTTAATTATTATTTATATATAAATACACACACTAGCATGTATATATTTAAGAAAAAAATATTATTTTTATATATAAAACATTTATATTTATATATATTATAGATTATATAAATGTATATACAGTATATACATGCAAATATTTCTTAAATATATACATGAATGTGTGTGTATTTATATATAAATAATAATTAACAGAGTACACACACATATATTATGTAAACACAAACTTTTATTTTGGAATGCGATTAATTGCGATTAATCTTTTGACAGCCCTAATTTTAATACAAATAAAATGTGTATATCCAATAATATTTAATATATATATATATATATATATATATTATATATATATATATATATATATATAATATATATATATAATGTATATGCGTGTGTTTATTATAATGTTTATTATATGTATAATATGTTTATTCATGCTTGCATAATATTCATCATTAAACAATATTATTTTGATTATATATATATATATATATATATATATATATATATTACAATTTTAATACAAATAAAATATGTCTATATCTAATAATATTTAATATATTAAACATTTTTAAAAATATAATATGTTTATTCACACTTACATAATATTAATCATCAAACAATATTATTTCGATTTTATTATTATTTTATCTGTACATATAAGAAAGTGTTTGACCTTCAGTCAAATTAATTATGACATACAATTATGAATTAATCGTTTCATTTTTATCTATCTATCTATCTATCTATCTATCTATCTATCTATCTATCTATCTATCTATCTATCTATCTATCTATCTATCTATCTATCTATCTATCTATCTATCTATCTATCTATCTATCTATCTATCTATCTATCTATCTATCTATCTATCATCTATCTATCTATCTATCTATCTATATATCATAAACATTTTATTTTATTATTAATTATTATTTAATTGTACAAATAGTTTGAACCTTTAGTCAAATGAATTATGAAACAATACAATTCTGAACCAATCATTGTTTCCTTTTTCTGTCTTTCTTGCAGCTGAATTTCATTCTGTTTGTAAATATCGTACGAGTTCTGGCCACTAAGATCCGAGAAACAAACGCAGGCCGGTACGACACGCGTAAGCAGTACAGGTGAGCGCATCAAATTACTGTTACGCTGTACATGAACTCATATAGCGGAGGAGATTGGATTTGGGATTGTTTTGGTCACAAATTAAAAGCGAATCAAACAGTTCCCGTTTCTGCCGGTATCTGATTCCACAAGGCCAAAGGTACAGGTGCTATTTTATAATATACCAAATCTGTTGCGTTGCTGTGTTCTTGTGGCTGTGGTGGAGTGTTTGGACATCATTGCTGAGATATCCAGAAGAGGACTGTAATTTTCCAGAGGGTGTTTGAAAGAGAGCTCTGGTCGTGCTGCTTTCATTGAAGTCACAGTATCTCTGACTAATAGTCTTCGAGTGGAACTGACTGGCAGATCAAGATAGTCTCTTATCATAGCAAATCCCTCTAGTGCGTAATGTACTCGCCTGGCTTTGAAGCACAGTTTCACTGTCTGTGGCTCTTTAATGATCCTCAACACTGAACACAAAACTCTCCGACATCATGGGTGTTCTGGTTGGTTACTAGGGAGTTCTGAATGGTTGCTAGGGTATTCTTGGTGGTTCCTGAATAATTGATATGTGGTTGCTGTGGCATTTTAATGGGTTGCTCGGGTTTAAGGTGGTTATTAGGGTGTTCGAAGCATGAATGCTTGATTCTCAACAAACCTTGCAATTGACTGTTCGCAAAGACCCGCCCCCTTTAGTTACTGTTGCCGTGTCCGACAACACATCATGTTCTCAAGCAGGGAAAAACACATCGCAGAGCAGAGGATACTGACAACACACTGATAGAGCAGGTTACTTTTAATATCAGTCCTTCCAGAAAAATGTGGCTTTTTTTTGTGATTGTTGCGGGCAAAAATCCTTGATTATGCCGCACGTTTTCTTAAAAAAATGCGATGGAAAATGCGGGATATTTATGCGATGAAATTGCTGGAACTTGCAAAAACTGCGGTTTGATGAAAAAGAGAAAAAAAGCACTACATCACAGAAAGTGCGGGGAATATTTAAGTTCTCATCTTGTTTTATTGAAGACCTTAATAAACACATGGCTCAAATTTACAAAACATTGAGTCAAACAAGTTCTGTAGCTTTACAAAAGGAATATGCTACAAAAAATTAATAAATAACTTCCTGTTTTACAGAGGTAGCTTTACAAAACAGACATTTGAGTGCTTCCAATGCACAAAGTGCAATCTCTTAAAGGGTTAGTTCACCCAAAAATGTAAATTCTGTCATTAATGACTGACCCTCATGTGGTTGGACACCCGTCAGACCTCCGTTCATCTTCAGACACAAATGAAGATATTTTAGTGTAAATCTGATGCTCTGAAAGGCCTCCATTGGCTCAACTTTACACTCTCAAGACCCTTAAAAGACACTAAAGACGTCGTTACAAAGTCCATCTCACTACAGCGGCTCTACAATAACTTTATGAAGAGGCGAGAATAGTTTTTGTGTGCAAAAAAAACCTAAATAACGACTTATATAGTGATGACGATTTCAAAACACTGCATCATGAAGCTTCGAAGCGTTATGAATCAGTTAGTAGATTCAGCGGTTCAGAGCATTATGAATCAGCGAGTCGAATCATGATTCAGATTGCGTGTCAAACCGCCAAACTGCTGAAATCACGTGACTTTGGCGATACAAACCACTGAATCGACTCACTGATTCATAACGCTCTGAACCGCTGAATCGACTCACTGATTCATAACGGTCTGAACCGCTGAATCGACTCACTGATTCATAACGCTCTGAACCACTGAATCGACTCACTGATTCATAACGTTCTGAACCGCTGAATCGACTCACTGATTCATAACGCTCCAAACCGCTGAATCGACTCACTGATTCATAACGCTCTGAACCGCTGAATCGACTCACTGATTCATAACGCTCTGAACCGCTGAATCGACTCACTGATTCATAATGCTCTGAACCACTGAATCGACTCACTGATTCATAACGCTCTGAACCGCTGAATTGACTCACTGATTCATAACGGTCTGAACCGCTGAATCGACTCACTGATTCATAACGCTCTGAACCGCTGAATTGACTCACTGATTCATAACGCTCTGAACTGCTGAATTGACTCACTGATTCATAACGCTCCGAACCGCTGAATCAACTCACTGAATCATAACGCTCCGAACCGCTGAATCGACTCACTGACTCATAACGCTCTGAGCCGCTGAATCGACTCACTGATTCATAACACTCTGAACCGCTGAATCAACTCACTGATTCATAACGCTCCAAACCGCTGAATCGACTCACTGATTCATAACGCTCTGAACCGCTGAATCAACTCACTGATTCATAACGCTCCAAACCGCTGAATCGACTCACTGATTCATAACGCTCCAAACCGCTGAATCAACTCACTGATTCATAACGCTCCAAACCGCTGAATCGACTCACTGATTCATAACGCTCTGAACCGCTGAATCAACTCACTGATTCATAACGCTCTGAACCGCTGAATCAACTCACTGATTCATAACGCTCCAAACCGCTGAATCGACTCACTGATTCATAACGCTCCAAACCGCTGAATCGACTCACTGATTCATAACGCTCCAAACCGCTCAATCGACTCACTGATTCATAACGCTCCAAACCGCTGAATCGACTCACTGACTCATAACGCTTCGAAGCTTCATTATGCAGTGTTTTGAAATCGGTCAACACACGGGAAACTGCTTTGCTTTGGTCTTTTGCTGTTATTTTTGTTGGCCAATGGGAGTTTGTGCTTCATCATGGTTTCAGCGATATCTGTGGTTTCTCCACGGGGGTTTGCAGCTTTTCGATGACGTTCACGTCGGGTAATTACGTCACTTCAAAACGTCCCCATGGCAACAGGGGGAAATGGCGGCTCTTGTGTGAAGTAAACAAACATTTTTCAACTTTCTGCTAATATATATGACTTTTTTGCAACGAAAATGCGGGGATTATGAAATCATGCTAGCCCCGCATATGTTGCACGCGGAAACAGGCAATTTATGCGGCGAAAGTGCGGCGTATTTGAAAAAATGCAGCCCACGCATAAATATGGCTGATTATGCATAAACTTTTGCATAAAATCATGCGATCGCATAATGTCGTTTTTCTGGAGGGACTGTAATATAAAACAAAGTCTCAACTCTAAAATGTAAATAAATACCGTTTTGTGGTGACAGGTCGCTGTAGCGCTTCAGTTAAAGCTGCTCATGAACTGATCATCTCTTCCTTCTAGTTAATAATCAAATAAACATGAATGAACACTAAGATAAATGTTGTTTCAACCGCGGAAAGACGTCAGTACACACCATTTTTCAAGTTCAAGTCCACCGATGTTAATCTACAACAGGGGATAGAGTAGCTTGTAAATGTATAGATATTTAACAATATCTGTAAAAACCACCAAAACGTTTTAATGGGTGAAATTTAAATATTATTAGTGAGTTAGAACTCTATACTTATTTAACCCTCTGGTGCTCTTCATTTAGGGGTTGCATTGGTCGACTCCTAAAAATTAAACTTCCTCCACTCCAGTAAAACCAATGCAATTTATTTTCTTCAATAATATTTTTTCTTTTTAATTTTGTATTTTGAGATGATTTGATGGTATTTTTTAATATTTATGCAATAATTATGGTCTATTTTTGGCATTGAAAATTATATTTTAAATTATATATATTTTTTGAAGGCAGATTAGCCCCTCTTTTGGAATTATTTAAGAAATAATGCAACCATGTGTGTAATCACTAGAGGTCTCTATGGAGAATCCCCTAGTTCTGTTTTGAACACATTTAATGATTCATTTTTTATTTTTTTATGGATTTGAATATATATTTAAAAATATCTCAAAGACTATTTATTATAAAGTTTAATATATATTTTTTTTGTCAGAAATATAGATTTTTTTTCTGTGAATTTGTGTTTTTGCAGATTTCCCATTCATTTCCTATGGTGTCATTTTTGACCGAAGAGCACAAGTGGGAGTGTTTTTTTACGACCAATTAGCACGCTCGATTGCCCTCAATTTTTGCGTGTGTTTACATACCTAATGCTAGAAAAGTCACCAGTTTCATATCATTCTGATGAAGCTGTGATTTTTAAAAATCATCTCCGGTTACGTATGTAACCTAGGTTCCCTGAGAACAGGGAACGAGACGCTGCGTCAGCTTGACGCTACGGGGAACGCCTTCAGCGTGACAGGTGTCTGAATCACAATCGAATCACGTCAATCCTATTGACCGGCGACAGCCCATGACATCATCAAAGTGCGACCAGGAAGTATATAAGGGCGCCTTACCAACATGACACCGCCTCTTCGTCTTCAGGGACTGTTCGGCGGGCAGGCCCTGAGGCATGGCAAAGCGACGCAGCGTCTCGTTCCCTGTTCTCAGGGAACCTAGGTTACATACGTAACCGGAGACGTTCCCTTTCGAAAGGGAACTCGCGCTGCGTCAGCTTGACGCTACGGGGAACGAAATACCAACGCCGCCATGCCGAGGGGAGTGTATGCCCACTGGCAGTGACAACTGTCAGGACACGCAAATTCAAATGAAATGCTTGAACCACTTCCCCTCTGGTCACACAAGGCTGTCAGTGACAGCATTCCCTACGGTCATAGCCCAAGCTATAAGCCTCGTCAGGAACCTTAGTGCGGCTCCACGAGGTCCTAATCAGGCCGCTCAAAGGCCTGGATCCAACCCATTCAAAGGAAGGGGGCTCCTTTAAGGGAATGTGGCTAGGGGGCCCTAGGGCGCCCCAGCCAGCCACTAACGCCGCCAAGGCGGCCTAGCTTGGTGCCTTTTTCAAGGGGCACTTCGGCCGGGCCATCCTTGTCTGTTCGAGAACAGAGCCTCTGGATACTCGCCTCCTGAAGAGGCATCCAGTCCAAGGGACTGCAGAATGGCAGTGTCCTCCTCGAGCCGGATCTCAGAGACGGGCATCCTGGAGAGCGGTACTCAGCATAGCGCTTTCTACCCTTGCCAGCGAGGGGAGTCAATCTGCTCGATCCTAGGATCTACTGAGCTATTATCAGGTAGAAACACTCAGGAGGCCAGACTGGCCTAAAAGCTGATCCAACTTGGGAGGCCTCGCGAGGGGCCTACGACCATCTGATCAGGCCCAGGCAGCTTCGGGCTCACAGACGACCCTCGGAGAGAGGGGAGCTTAGGAAGGGGCTGCCCGGTAGGTAAGCCAGGTTGTAGGCTAGATTCCCTCCCATGGGAACCAAGTAGCAGAAGCGACCTCAGTCGCGCCAGGGTAAGACCATCCTCAGATGCTGCCAAATAAGGGGCAGATACCACTAGCTGTCAGCATATGCCAGTAAACAGTTCTTGAACTGAGAACCCAACCCCTCAGGGAGGCCTAGTGAGGCCTATTGCATGATAGCAGTACATGCCAAATGCTCGAGGAACCAACTCGGGAACTCGGCCAAAGGGAGGCCAGATAAGGCCCATCCCCATAATAGCAGTCGAAGCCCACTGTCGATGCAGCTGGAAACAGGAGCTCATCCCCTCAGGGAGACCTGGAGAGGCCCGCTACCTAATAGCAGGCTATGCTAGCCGCCCGAGCATTCTGACTCGGGAATTCCCCCTCAGGGAGGCCCAGTGCGGCCTATCGCCTGGTAGCGAGCTCACCGGGAGGCAGAGTAAGGCCTACCATCTGCCAGCAGTCCATGTTAGTCCATTTTTTGCCAGAGGCATCCTGGTCCCGGGGCTCACCCCTAGGGACAGTCAGGCAGCCGCACTGACTTATCATGGTCGACTGGCGTCCAAGGAGCCTTACAGCAGATCCGCGGAGGCGGCTTCCTGTTGTGGCAGGCACGAGACTGGCTGCTATATCTCCCGGCTGACAGCGGCTCCTCTGCTGGCTGACAAGACAACAAAGAGAAGTTATTAGTTGAAAATTCTGCTACTTGAGGCCGACATCGTTGGGGAGTAAACACATAGCAATCAAAAGGGGCCGACTTTGCAAAAGGCCTACTTTCCAAAGCTGACTACCTATCTAGGTTGCAGCTATTAATCGCTAACCTCCCCAACGTCGGGACTCACTCGCAAGGAGGCCTACTGAGGCCTACCACCTGACCCGGAGTCTACTGCCCAGACTGCCCAAGTTCTCCAAGGTCCCAACCTGGGGCTAATCCATCCCAGCGGCCCACTTTTCGGGCCTACTGTATGACAGTTGCAGTCTTACCAGCAGCGCCTACAAGCTCTGGAACCTAATTACATTACTCATGACAGGATACTCGGCAAAACAACGCCCTGGACCCCCTAAACGGGGGGAGTACCACGTACGCCACCCGCCCAATGAAGGACCTAGCTTTTGAAGCGGCCTATCGTTTAAATGCAAGGGCGTCAGCCATGGCAATGCTCTGGCTACAAGGGAGCTCACTACCAGACCATTTTCATTTTTTTTTTTTACAAAGGTTAAGAAGTGCCGCTCAACCCAAGCCATGGGTGAGGCAGAATGATACAGAGCTAGGTTAGCGAAATACTCTAATCTACCCTGTTTTAACAGAGGAGTACTGCCACATGCCAGGTATAATTCCAAAGAACTGGCGGCTTAAAACAACTAGCTCTGGAGGGCAAAGTTGAACAACATATACAACATCCTTACACCAAACAAAAAGGATGGCCTACCCCTCCAAGCGACCACTGGCTAGGTCGCTATCACATACTGCACAGCACCATCTGTATTGCTAGCTTTTTTTAAAAACCCCGAACACAGAAAAGGGGGCGGGCCTTGGCCGGACGACTCTACGTAAGAGACGGCTACATTAGGGAAATTTTTTTTTTTTTTTTTAACCCTAGAAGCATAGGCCAAAATAGATCTAAACCTGTTTTGTTTTAATGGGCTCTTTTTAGATCTAGCTGTAGTTGTAACAGTCTGATCCCAATTCTCTAGCCAGTCTTACACTGAGAGAGGACGCAGGCCGCTCTACCCTGAGGTGGCTACCAGTTACAAGCTTGAAGCTGGGAATTCTTACACGCAGCCTTCCTATATTCAGAGAAAAGCGCTACACACCCGCAGGAATGAGCTGGTGATATTCCCGTTTTTTTTTTTGTTTTTTTTTAGAGATAAAAAACATAATCAACAGCGCTTGCAAAAACCTGCTGAATATACTTTTAAAGCAACTGGCTTGTAAATTGCATTCGTTCTGGCCGTCCACAGAAATATCCAACTACTCCAAAGTGATCCCGAAATCCTCAGCAGGGAGCATGGAACAGAAAATGTATTAATATTTTCCCCACAGGGGACTTACCCGCTCGCCTGCAGCGCGCCATTGATATTCAACCACAATCTTTATTCATAATGTGTGTGCTTAGGTGCAGCATTACCACCGACCCGCTCGAGGGCGCTCTCACACACCAGGCCTGGCGGGGCGTCAGAGATTGGGGTACTTCCTTTTCCCGCTCATCACGGGCCCACCGCCTGATGTAGAGGCGTAGGGGAAAAGGGAATTATTAGAAGGAGGAAGGGCCTGCGTTAGTCTAGCGCCTCCTCGGAGGCGGAGACTGATCCCAACGTGGCCCTCCACGGCGCTGGTTCCGGGTCACTTGTCCGACGTCCTTCCTCTTCTGAGTGCGGGAGTCACGCTTTTTCCACGCCCTGCTTCAACCAGGAGGGGGCGCGCGAGAAGCGACGCTGGCTCGCTGGTCCTGCCGCCAGTCCTCAGACCGTGACGGACCGGAGCTTCCCGCCTGTCTGGGTGCCGCCCCGGATCTCCGCGGGATGCATGATCTAAATGCCGCCGAGCGCGCCCTCGCCTCTCTAAACCTTCCCACCACCGCCTCGACGGAGGTGCCGAAGAGTTCAGAGGGCGAGACCGGGGCATCGAGGAGAAAGGTCTTTTCTTTCCCCCCGATGTCCGCCAGGTTCAGCCACAGATGTCTCTCCGTGGCTACCATGGCCGCCATCGAACGACCGATGGCGACCGCTGTTTGTTTGGTAGCCCGGAGAGCAAAATCTGTGGTGCGACGCAGCTCGGCCATCGCATCAGGGGGTAGGCCCTCCCCCTGATCGAGATCCCTCAGCAGATCAGCCTGGTAAGCTTGCAACACCGCCATAGTGTGCAACGCCGACGCAGCCTGACCTGCCGACGTGTATGCCCTGCCGTTAAGGCGTGAGGTGGTCTTCAGCGCCTTAGAGGGCAGGGCAGGAGTTCTCAGTGTCGATGGCCTCCCAGACGCGAGATAGTTCGCGAACGTCTCGTCGATTGGTGGCATCGACACATAACCGGACTCGGCGGATCCCTCGACATCAGCGAAATTCCCTCGCTGATAACGAAAGATCCGAGCCGAGTACGGCTTCTTCCATGCCCCCGAGATCTGATCATGAAGATCGGGGAGGAATGGAAGGCTCCCAGGAGCTGCTGGATTGACGTCGGAGAGAAACCGATCATCGAGGCGGCTCGAACGCGCGGGCTCTCTCCTCGCGCGCCGCCACTGTAGCTGCAGTCTAGCAGTGGCACGCTCCATCACTTCCAGCAGCTCGTCATACACGGGGCAGGGCGGCTGAGAGGGTTCAGCCTCAGCTGATACTTCATCACCACCCTGCTCAGCTACCCCTTGCTCATCCGGAAGAGCACCAGCTGACAAAAGGGAGGAAAGGTCTGACTCCTCCCCCGGCAGCTGCCCCTCGCGATCTGACCGATCGTCAGAGAGAACCACGCCTCTCTCTAGACGATGAGCCAGATCCATCTGGGAACCCCATGATTGCAGCCGGCGCTCGGCCTCAGCACCGGCGGGACCGTCCCCAGAAGCTGGACCCACTTCCCTCGAGAAGAGGGCCAGACGAGAGCGGAGCGTCCGGATGGGAAGACGCTCGCAGTTGGCAAAGGAGGCTCCCTCGAGAACCTCCCGTGCGTGCTCTTCCCCCAGACAAAACACACAAAGGGTATGTGTGTCCTCAGGTGTAAGGAACCTGGGACACGGATCCGCGCACTTCCGGAAGTTATGCTTGGACTTCCCTGTGTGTTTCATTGCTTTTTATTCGTGATTCTTTCTCTCGAAGCAGACAAACAGTCCCTGAAGACGAAGAAGCGGTGTCATGTTGGTAAGGCGCCCTTATATACTTCCTGGTCGCACTTTGATGATGTCATGGGCTGTCGCCGGTCAATAGGATTGACGTGATTCGATTGTGATTCAGACACCTGTCACGCTGAAGGCGTTCCCCGTAGCGTCAAGCTGACGCAGCGCGAGTTCCCTTTCGAAAGGGAATCAAAATGTGTGGTTCATAAGTTCCGTTTTTCATAGGTGTGTGTGTGTATAAGTGTGCGTGTGTGTGTGTATAAGTGTGTGTGTGTGTCAATATCACACTCTTGATGTTTTAGAGTGTCACCCATTTACTGCTGTGTACTTTTTTTCAGCATCGTGGCCGATTTGTAGATTGTACACACAAATATTTGTAGAATTTTGCCGATTTCCCATTCATTTCCTATGGTCGGTCATTTATGACCGAAGACAATGAACGCAAATTTTTTTTACGACCGATTAGCATGCTCGAATCATGACCCCAATTATTTTGTGTGTTTACATACCTAATGCTAGAAAAGTCACCAAGTTTCATATCATTCTGATGAAGCTGTGATTTTTAAAAATTCAAAATTCAGAAATGACCGAAGAGCACCACAGGCAAACATGCACACTGCAAAACATGCTTTTCTTATTTAGTATTTCTGTCTTTTTTCCACTCCAAATATCTAAAAAAAAATCTTAAATCAAGATGCTTTTACTAAGGAAAATTACATATTTCTTCTTGATTTCTGGGGGGGGGGGTTGATTTCTAAAACAAGCTAATAAATCTGCCAATGGGGTAAGAAAAATAATCTTGTTTCTGTTTGGGACTGAAAATAGAAACAATAATTATTTTTCTAACCCCATTGGCAGATAAATTTGCTTGTTTTACGCAAAAACTCCAGAAAACAAGAAAAAATATAATGTCATTTAACTTATCTAGTAAATGCATCTTGATTTAAGAGATATATTTAGACTAGAAACAAGACAAAAATACTAAATAAGAGCATTTTTACAGTGCACACATGGCACCTCACGGCATGGTAAAAAAGTAAAAGAAAATTATTTCTATATCTAGAATAGCTTTATGGTATTTAGTCTATAAACATAAATACAAATGCACAAAACTGCAAGTATATGACAAAAATAGTCTGTAATTTGGCCTTTATTACTAATTTAATACATGTCAACATTACAAATTATTAGATATATTAACCTACATTTCTGACAAATTACCACGGTCACAGGTAGTGTTACCACAGTAAATCCATGATAAATGTTGGTGAATTGTTGGTTGAAACGGTTTCGGCTCAGTGTTTTTCCTGATTGTTAGTGTTGTTGTTAAGTCAGTGCTGTTTAACTGGCTTTAAACTCAATTAAATCACATAAAGATGTGCAGCTCGTACCGGAGACCTCTGCGCCAAACTCTAAAGCTTCTCATTGGCTGTTTAGTGGTCATGTGATCGAGACACTCAGCAAATAAACACATTTGTTCAGAGTCAGAGCTCGCGAGTCGCGCTGCGCACAAGTAGCACTGTTTCGTTCCGCTTTTGCCGGCGTTTCCCTGGCCTAAAATATAGAACATTGACATTGTGAAACTGCACGATTTGTAAATTATGCGTGGCGGGCCACATATAATATAAGTTAATATACAAGCTGTGGGCCGGATTTTGGACACCCCTGATCTACAAACTCTCTTGACTGCTTTGTCGGATAAAAATGGCGGATTATGATTGGTCAGATCGCCTGTCAATCAAACTCCCAGCGAAGGGAGGGATCATGTTTGTAAGAACCACAAGTTACATTGGATTTAATAATTGTGAATAAAGTGTCATATAATATTTGGTTACACTTTATTTTAAGGTGACATTGTACTTAAGTACTGAGTAATATTAATTAACTACATGTACTTACTATAGGGTTAGGGTTTGGCTTAGTTACTAGTTAAGTACATGTAGTAATGTGCAACTACGTCAATTTAAATTAAAGTGTTACCTAATGTTTAATCCTCATCCCACCCTCGCACAAATCCTTCCCTCGTGGGTCAAAATGACCTGAAACCCTAAAATGATAACTTTTATTTTATGTTTAAGGGAGCAAGGCAGATATTTGACCATGTAACATTTTGATTTCCAGTTAATTTTGTGAATAAACATTGAAATAAATGACTAGAACGAATCCTAAATCATGTGAACAGAATTAGAGCCGCATCTGGAGAGTGTTTGAAACCAACAGAGGTTTGAGAAGCTCAAGTGAAATTAACACAGGCAATGAAAGCCATTAATGACGTTACGGATGAACGGGCACAGTCACATTTGACTATTAATAAGAGTCGGACTTATGCTCTGAACTTGAAGTGATTAAGCAATTTACATTAGATTTGAGTTCAGTGCAGGTCTCCTCAACTTCTTCCAGAACCCATTATTTGAGGTTATGAAAATCAGACTCAAAACTCAACTCAACTTTTCTCATTTTCTGGCATGTAATGCAATAATAATCCTTCAGAGAGACTTTGACTCTCACGCTCACGGTGTCTCGCTCTCATTTCAACCTCAATCTCTCAGCTCTCAGTGCCGAGACGGAGGCGGTTTTCCATCGCTTTACTCCGTGTGAAAACCATCATGTTTCCGTTTTATATTTCAAATCTAACAGTGGTGTAAAGTATTTGTCTGAATGTAATTAGCTGCTGTATTTAAGTATTTCTTTGGGCTACTTGTATTTTCAAAAGATATGAATAACTTTTAGTCCCTTCTTGATTACATTTTTGAGTACGTATATGTGACCCGTACTGGAAAAAATGAGTCACAACGAGTTAAAACCTTAAAATGATGTATGATTTGCTGGAATCAGACTAGGTCAAGGTCAAGTTTATTTATATAGCCCTTTAAAACAGCATAAATGCTGACCAAAGTGCTGCACAATATATCAAACAAAACACCCTCATACAATATCATTTAAGCACTAATAATAAAATATCAAAAGAAACCAAACAAAAGTAATAAAATTAAGAAATTAATATCAAATTAAACATATGCCTGAGAAAAAAAGTATGTTTTGAGAGAAGATTTAAATGTAGAAAGAGTAGGGGAAAGTCTAATAGACACAGGTAGGGGATTGCAGAGCTTAGGACCATGAACTGAGAAAGCTCTGTCACTTTTAGATTTAATACGAATACGAATGGATAAGTTCTGAAATATACGAAGGGGCAAGACCATGAATTGATTTAAATACAAATACTAAAACCTTAAAATCAACTCTTAAACGAACGGGTAGCCAATGAAGTGATGACAACACAGGTGTAATATGTTCTCTCTTTTTTGTCCCTGTTAAAAAATAAAATCATGACTGAGCTACACATGTTTGACGTCGATGGAGTCAGCAAAGTCAATTTTGAGAAAAATCAAGTTAAAGTTAAGCAACCATACCTTAAACTCCCTGGTTATCTGACACACACCCCATATCTATAGAAAACTCATGAAAAAAATATATAAATATTCAACTTTTTTTTCCATGATACAATGGTTTAACATTAATGAGACAGACAGCCTATATATTACAATATACTCTACCGCACGGATCTAATATAATGTTACACATGGGCGTCACTAGGCCCTTTTTAGGGGGGGCTTCACCACCAAACTTCTGTCCAGCCCCCCTAAAAAAAAATTGTGATTAACCTTTATAACATACACTCTAAAAAAAAAGGCTCGTAATCATAGGGGAACCTTTTTTAGTGCTATATAGCACCAATTTTGGTGCTTCAGTGGTTCTTCAGAGGTGCTATATAGCACCTTAGTCAAAGAACCGGTGAAGAACCGCTGAAGAACCGCTGAAGAACCACTGAAGCACCAAAATTGGTGCTATATAGCACTAAAAAAGGTTCCCCTATGATTACGAGCCAAGAACCATTTTTGGTGCCATATAGAACCTTTTTTTTTTTAAAGTGTATGAAACTGGCGGGAGGCTTCGTCCCGTCTATTAATCCGCGTGTTCTTCACTCCGCAGCGAAAGCAGAAGCAGAGGTGTGTGTGTTGATCTGAGCTCTCATTGGTCTGTCACCGCTCGTCAATGTCAACATATTTGAGAAAACCAATCAGATCAGAGTAACGTAAGGCGGGCTTTATGTTCACAGAAGCTGCTGAGGCTGAGTGAGAATATTAGCAGCGCGACTCGACATCAAGTGAGAGATATAGCAAAACTAAACGTTTCAGCTGCTTCTGTAAGTCAGAAACTTTAAACAAATGACAAAAATATTCAGGCAAATTGATAAACTTGTCTAATTTCGCCATTTTGAATTAAAATAGGCCTATGTAATGTCATTTATAATATAATTTACAAACAAGAAATATTAACAAAGCCGTTTTCTTCAGATTAGTCATAAGATTAATAATGAATGTGTGCATATTGTGAATTAATAATTCCATTTGTAGCTCTCAGTCAATAATAAAGCTCAGCTTTTTTCAGCCTGTATTGTGCATATTGTGAACTAATTTAAAAAAATGTAGCTACCCTAGCTTTCCTGTTAGCCTTCAGTAAATTAACATGTCCACAAAAATGGAAAAACTGTATCAGTCATATCAAGCTGTTTTTTTTTTTTTTTTTTGGCATTCAGGACATCTTAAAATGCACATACACTCATCTAAAGGATTATTAGGAACACCTGTTCAATTTCTCATTAATGCAATTATCTAATCAACCAATCACATGGCAGTTGCTTCAATGGATTTAGGGGTGTGGTCCTGATCAAGACAATCTCCTGAACTCCACACTGAATGTCGGAATGGGAAAGAAAGGGGATTTAAGCAATTTTGAGCGTGGCATGGTTGTTGGAGCCAGACGGGCCGGTCTGAGTATTTCACAATCTGCTCAGTTACTGGGATTTTCACGCACAACCATTTCTAGGGTTTACAAAGAATGGTGTGAAAAGGGAAAAACATCCAGTATGCGGCAGTCCTGTGGGAGAAAATGCCTTGTTGATGCTCGAGGTCAGAGGAGAATGGGCGACTGATTCAAGCTGATAGAAGAGCAACTTTGACTGAAATAACCACTCGTTACAACCGAGGTCTGCAGCAAAGCATTTGTGACGCCACAACACACACAACCTTGAGGCGGATGAGCTACAACAGCAGAAGACCCCACCGGGTACCACTCATCTCCACTACAAATAGGAAGAAGAGGCGACAATTTGCACGAGCTCACCAAAATTGGACGGTTGAAGACTGGAAAAATGTTGCCTGGTCTGATGAGTCTGGATTTCTGTTGAGACATTCAGATGGTAGAGTCAGAATTTGGCGTAAACAGAATGAGAACATGGATCCATCATGCCTTGTTCCCACTGTGCAGGCTGGTGGTGGTGGTGTAATGGTGTGGGGGATGTTTTCTTGGCACACTTTAGGCCCCTTAGTGCCAATTGGGCATGGTTTAAATGCCACGGCCTACCTGAGCATTGTTTCTGCCCATGTCCATCCCTTTATGAGCACCATGTCCCCATCCTCTGATGGCTACTTCCAGCAGGATAATGCACCGTCACAAAGCTCCAATCATTTCAAATTGGTTTCTTTAACATGACAATGAGTTCACTGAACTAAAATGGCCGCCACAGTCACCAGATCTCAACCCAATAGAGCATCTTTGGGATGGGGTGGAACGGGAGCTTCGTGCCCTGGAAGTGCATCGAAAATCGAAATTAGCCCGCGCGCATTCCCACTCATTTTGCCACATGTGTACTCTTTACTCCGATACATTTGTGATGAGTAATGCAATTACTTGTTACATTTTGCATGGCACCTAACTTAGTTTAAATTAGTTTTTTCTTTGAGTTTTCCACGTACAGACAATACCATTGTCAAAATGATCCTCATTCACACAGATCCGCAAACACGACTGAAAACGCTGTATTCTGCTGCCATACCATAGAGACAGAGCGTCATAATCTGAAAACCAATGCTCTCCATTGACTTTGTATTGCGTGAAGCGCCTCCTCGTCATTTCTGACTTATAACAAATAACAGAAAAAAAGCACCTAAAAGCGGCTGTTACAGGGTGTACAGCAAACAAGCTAAACAACACAAAACTTAAAGTTTTAATAAGCTGTCGACCCAAAAAAACAAGCGTTTAAGTGGACAAAAGTGGATACAGGCAATTGAGACGGATGTTATATTACACTGAGAACTACGCCCACTGGAGGGGAACGTAATCGGCGACAGGTTATACTAAAATATAATATATATAAAACTGACATTTGGATATTTGACAGTGACAAAATGTTTACTGCACACGTAGGCATACTGAGACATACTGAGTGTGAAAATATCAGCTAACCGAAGGTGCGTAGGATCCTATTGAAACCGCTAGCATTCCTATTATTCTTCTTCTCCCGCCATGGGAGTCTATGGCAGCCCATAGAACCATATGGTAAAAAGTTGTGAAATTTGGCACACTCATAGAGGACAGTCTTGTCTGTCATCACAGCAAATTTGGAGTCTCTAACTCAATCCCTCTAGCGCCACCAACTGTCCAAAGTTTGACTCATGTTTATGCTAATAACTTTTGAACCGCAAGGGCTAGAAATTCCCACTGATTCCTGAGCTCATGTCGACATGAAAATCCCGCCATTTTTAATTTTACGAAAAACCTACTTTTGCGAACCTAGACGGTTTGTCCGATTTGCAAGAAAATGTAACCAGATCATCTTCAGCCAGTGTTGACAAAAAGTTATTGAATTCAAGTTGATTCGTCAAATCGTTTTCGATTAACGCTCGAACAAATTTTACGTAGCGGTTGCGAAAATACACTTAAGGCTATATCTCTGCAACGCTTTATCGTATTCAAACCAAACTTGGTACATGTGATCACAAGCATGATCTGAGGCAACATGCAGCGTTTCGGCGCAGCGCCATCTACTGGTCCGGAGATGCAAAAAATTGCTATTTTTGGTTATAACTTATGAACCGTTTGTCCAAAAATCATACAAGTGGTCTCCTTAGATTTGGGGTGTCATGCCGAGTCGACTGATATCAAATTTTACCATATCAGCCATTTTGGCTGTCGGCCATTTTGAATTATGTGCTAAAATGCTGTTTTTTATGAACACATTAACGGATTGTTACAAATCTCGGTTTAGGTCATCAGCACAATGCCCTGAAGGAGCCTAAGAAGTTCTGAAACAGCACCAACTAGTGGAGATTTTTTTTCCAAACGCTTATAACTTTGGGTGTGGTTAACTTATTTTCATGGGAGTAACTTTTTTCGTCCTGAATTCTTGCCGAGTCCAACGATACCAGACTTGCCAGGTTTCGGCGTATGGTTTGTGCAGCGTTGTAATTTAGCGCTTATAAAACGTTAGCTGATATCTTCAAAACCGCTAGTCCGATCGAGACGAAACCAGCGTCAGAAGTTCGAAAACATAGGTTTATAGCGATAAGTATATGCCCAAATGTCAAAATATTGATAGTAAGGGGGAGTAAAATCCAATCAAAGTCAGGTGTCAGTCATTTTTTACGTGTTTTTTCATATAAATGTCTATAACTCCAAAACAAAATTAGATATTTTCACCAAAATTGACACACACATGTATGGGCTCACTCCGAAGACACTATAATAGAACACAACATAAAATTCCCATAGACTACAATGCATTTTTCAGCCTTTTTGCCTAAAATCATCTTTAAATGTGTTTAATTGCTGCAGTTGGTCTAACCCTCCCAGCCATTTTGGCATGTCTTGTCTTCTTATTTGCGCTTGGCCCCGGCTTATTGCTGCTTGTTTTACTTAACTTTACTTTATTTACCCGTTATACTGGAGATACATTTTTTTTTAAGGATATTGCTTTACTTATGGCTTTTTTGAGCACTTGAGATTATCTGAGACTTGAGTGTTTGTAGACGTTTAAGAGCCTGTTGTGTCAACCTTGATTTATTGCAATATTGAGGTGTTCAGTTTTATTTAGATTTTAGAAAATGTGATTGCTCTCTCACAAATCAGCTGTTTCTTGTTTTTCACTGGTGTGTCTCTCAGATGGAGAGGACTAGTGCTTCTTTGAGCCTTCATTCGGTACGGGTAACTAAAATCAGATATAGTCGTATTGGAACTGGTGACTTATAACTTGTAATGGAGTCATTTTTGCTGTAAGGTATCTGTACTTTTACTCAAGTGTGGTTTTCAGGTACTCTTTACATCTAACACCATCACTTTATCATTTTGTAAGGTGGTTTAGGATTGAATAATGATGGGAAAATGTGTCTGTTTGTGTCCAGGAAGCTGGCTAAGTCCACACTGGTTCTGGTTCTGGTCTTCGGTGTCCACTACATTGTGTTTGTGGGAATGCCGCACACATTCACAGGTCTTGGATGGGAGCTGCGCATGTACTGTGAACTCTTCTTCAACTCGTTCCAGGTGCGTCTATTTCCACTCTCAATAAACACTCACTAATGTGGCGTTAGATAACGGGGAATATAATAATGTGTCAGTTTCCATTTCGGATTAATTTGCTCTGTTGGCGTGATAAATAACTGCACTTTCATATTTCAGAAGCATTTTGCGGCTTATCTGTGGACAGTGTGAACTGAAACAACACATGGAATAATTGACGGGAGATAAAAGACAATTTACAAAATAATTGAATAGATAAAATAAATTAAACTAAAATTAATAAGTTGCCGCTGAGGTGCATCAGAAGCTCTGTGCTGTGAAATAAAGATTACATGAAAATCATTTAAATTACATTAAGATTAATTCAATTAAAAGTTGGTGCTGGGATGCATCAGAAGCTTTCTTTCTTTTCGTTTGTCTGTCTATAAATACATGTAATTAAAATAGAATACATTAAAAGTTTTTACTGAGATACAGCGAAAGCTTTCCTTCTTTCTGTCTTGAGTGGAAATTACAAATTAAAATAAAATAGATAAAAAATTGGTGCTGCGGTCCATTAGAAGCTTTTCTGTCTTTCCTGTGAAAATAAAGTTAATATAATTTAAAAGAAAAGAGAAGTTGGTGTGGAAGCTTTTTTCTTTGTTTTTCCCACTTTATTCTGAGAAATAAAAGTTACAATAAATTAAATTAAAAATAAAAGTTGGTGCTGAGTAAATTAAAAGCATTTTTTCTTTGCTTTTCTGTCTTTCCTGTGAAACAAAAGCCCCCAAAAAACTGAATATTTATACTTATTCTTATTTATATAAAATAAATAAGAATGGTTTTTATACATGAATAAATGAACAATATGTATAATAAATATATTTATTGATAAACGAAATAGCGAAACCAGTTAAAGTATAAAACCGCGAACTGAGGGGAACGCGGATATGATGTCATCGACAGGCCACGCCCTCTCACGTCTCGATTCCTCGGGTAAAATAGCATCTCACGATTACAAATAGTCGGAAAACATTTGGGATATTGTAAGTATTCAACTGAACAAAATATATAACACTGGCCTAGTGATGTTTGGATATTTTACTGAAAAATGTTTTACATAGTGCAGCTTTAAAAAAAAAAAATAATAATAATAATGCACAAGTTTGGCAAGAAACATTCTCTCACTCCTGATATTATTTTCTCACCGGTGTTTGCTGGTCTCTTTCAGGGATTTTTTGTCTCCATTATCTACTGCTTCTGCAATGGAGAGGTAAGTGTGGGTGATACAACATTTATATTTAAAATTCTGACACTTTAGCAAAGTAAATTTTCACACTGATCCTGTCAACCTTTCACTCAAAGACAACGGTTGTGTCTGAAATCGCGTACTATGTGAGTAGGAACTAGGGATGCCACAATTCTCAATATAATATTGAACCGTTCGGTACGGCATTCACGGTTCAATACGCGCTTGTGAATTGCGTTTTTTTCGGTTTCGCATTTAATTAATTATTTTTCTACAAATTCTATAATTTGCCTCCATCCCAATACTGAACAACGCGACATACATTCACATCACAGGTTAGTGGTAGAGTTATACTCACAGGACACTATAGTTATTCACAATCACCAAAGTTCATTATTTGCATGCGTTTTAAAGCCTTGCCGTTTCATTCGCGTGCGCGGTTTAACATGCGCTTTTCAGAGCGCGCGCACTAAACGCCTGTCAAACACGTGATTACTGGACTAAGTAGTCGTCTTACTGCGCTAATACTGTCAAATACACACAAGGTTAACATAAACACAGTCGGTTATGTCTAAAGTGAAAGTAAAATCGCAATCGTGACTGTATATTAGATGTGTAGACAGCAGCGCAGCCAGTGAACACGCGGTCCTTAAAGGGACAGTTCACCTCTAAAATTATGTCATTATTTACTCACTCTAATATTTCACTATCAATGTTTCAAACCTGTATTCATTTCTCGATGACATAATTTTCAGTTTTGAGTGAAATATCCCTTTAATGTTAATACAACAACAAAAGACAAAGAGAAAATCACTCACTGCTCTTGACTGAAGAACTAATACAGTAGCTTTAATAAGAATCAGTGTATATTTTATAGTGAAGTCTATGTAATGTTTTATTTTTACATTTATTCATTCAATTTCATACTTAAATGCTGCTGTACAGCTCTGAGCTGCCAGTGTAAATCTTTATATATATTTATTTTATATTATCCAATACAGGAATGTGTACAAGGGTTTTTTTAAGTAAAGTTTTAAGTTTAAGTAAGGTTTTTCAATTCTTTTAAGTAAAATAAAGAAAGAGTATTGCAATAAAAAAATTGTCTTTTTTCTCTTTAACCTCTTGCTGTTCCTGTCGCCTAAGAATAGAATAACAAAAAATGTATGTGACAAGCCATCAGAACCGAACCGAACCGAAAACCGTGGGTAAAAACCGAGGTATATATTGAACTGTGGACTAACTGTATTGTTGCATCCCTAGTAGGAACTACTTTTGAATTTGAACAAATTTCGTGATGTTAAAAAAGTACATTCAATATATATACATTCGATATAGTATGAATGAGTGTAGTATAAATGTAATCCGGACATACTACATCCGCCATGTTGTCGTTTTCACACCGTTTGCTAACTAGATGTGATGCGATAAGATTCTAGCGTCAAGCAACTTGTCTGTCCACACCAAGCGGCAGTTTCTCCTCACCCTCATGTGGTTGGACACCCGTCAGACCTCCGTTCATCTTCAGACACAAATGAAGATATTTTAGTGTAAATCTGATGGCTCAGAAAGGCCTCCATTGGCTCAACTTTACACTCTCAAGACCCTTAAAAGACACTAAAGACGTCGTTACAAAGTCCATCTCACTACAGTGGTTCTACAATAACTTTATAAAGCGACAAGAATAGTTTTTGTGCGCAAAAAAAACCTAAATAACGACTTATATAGTGATGACGATTTCAAAACACGGCATCATGAAGCTTTCGAAGCGTTATGAATCAGTGAGTCGTTTCAGCGGTTTGGAGCGTTATGAATAGGGTTGGGTACCGAAATCCGGTTCCAATATGGCACCGGTGCTTATATAACCGGTATGTACCGGACCGAATCAGAACGCAGATTTCGGTTCCTCATTTCGGTGCCAAAATTCAAACGTGCTTTCGCGCTTTGGCTGAGCCAGAGACAGACGCTCAGCGCTCGTCACATCACAACTCATGACAACTATTCAGTGTTTTCAACCACATCTCATGACAACTATTCAGTGTTTTCAACCACATCATGTTTATTTCAGGTTTCAGACATAAAATGTTCATAAGTACTAGCAAAAAACACACACAGATGTCTATGAAAGCGGCAATGACAATCCTTTCAGACGGTTATAATTTGACTAACGTTACGTGTTTTATTCACATCAGATACATGCACATTATATAGTAACTATATAGTTTACTCTGTTCTTCTTCCAGTTCACTGGTCACTTACTTTCATGTATTTCGTGAGACGTGAATGAACTCAAGTGTTGTAAATCCGACAGATCCGATTCTGAGGCGCAAACTAACATGGCGCCGCCCATTGCGCTTTATAGATCAACTAACACACATTCACTCACACATTTGAACATCAGATAGTTCGTGACACAGTTAAGAAGTTTGTGAATATTTTGAATAAAAAGAAAAAACGAAATAAACCCGATACAGCTGAGCTGTCAGCGCTATTGCGGCTGCTGTGTGTCATGTGAGAAAAATGACGCGTCGCCATGGAAACATTAAGGCGATGCGTTCTAAAATATTTAGCCAGAGAATATGATCATATTTCAAAAAAGAGCTGAAGCTCGAAGCTGGTTAGTAGCAGAGCAAGAATACAGACGACTGCTGTTATTACTGTAACTGTTTAGAGTTATATTAGGCTTGTTGTAGTTGGGTGGCTTAGGTTTTACTGTGAATATGTCAATTATAATTTGTAAATAAGTAAATTGTGTTTTGTATTTATTTATATTCATACATTTAAGTATACATTAAACTTTTAATAAATGGTTCAATTTAAATAATAAATAAATAAATAAATAAAAAGCCATTTAATGTCATCCACCTCGTTTGGTGGCCTTTAAAAAAAAAAAAAGTATCGGTTCAGGCATCGTTTAGGCACCGGAACCGTTTTAAAAGTATCGGTTTGGCACCGGAATCGAAAAAAACCCAAACGATACCCAACCCTAGTTATGAATCAGTGAGTCGATTCAGCGGTTTGGAGCGTTATGAATCAGTGAGTCGATTCAGCGGTTTGGAGCATTATGAATCAGTGAGTCGATTCAGCGGTTCGGAGCGTTATGAATCAGTGAGTCGATTCAGCGGTTTGGAGCGTTATGAATCAGTGAGTCGATTCAGCGGTTTGGAGCATTATGAATCATTGAGTCGATTCAGCGGTTTTTAAAGCGTTATGAATCAGTGAGTCGATTCAGCGGTTTGGAGCGTTATGAATCAGTGAGTCGATTCAGCGGTTCGGAGCGTTATGAATCAGTGAGTCGATTCAGCGGTTCGGAGCGTTATGAATCAGTGAGTCGATTCAGCGGTTTGGAGCGTTATGAATCAGTGAGTCGATTCAGCGGTTTGGAGCGTTATGAATCAGTGAGTTGATTCAGCGGTTCGGAGCGTTATGAATCAGTGAGTCGATTCAGCGTTTTGGAGCGTTATGAATCAGTGAGTCGATTCAGCGGTTTGGAGCGTTATGAATTAGTGAGTCGATTCAGCGGTTCGGAGCGTTATGAATCAGTGAGTCGATTCAGCGATTTGGATCGCCAAATTTCAGCAGTTTGGCGGTTTGACACGCGATCCGAATCATGTTTCGACTCACTGATTCATAACGTTTCGAAGCTTCATGATGCCGCGTTTTGAAATCGGTCAACACTATATAAGTCGTTATTTAGGATTTTTTTGCGCACAAAAACTATTCTCGCCGTAAATTCATAAAGTTATTGTAGAGCCACTGTAGTGAGATGGACTTTGTAACGACGTCTTTAGTGTCTTTTAAGGGTCTTGAGAGTGTAAAGTTGAGCCAATGGAGGCCTTTCAGAGCATCAGATTTACACTAAAATATCTTCATTTGTGTCTGAAGATGAACGGAGGTCTGACGGGTGTCCAACCACATGAGGGTGAGGAATTAATGAATTAATGGGTGAACTAACCCTTTAAAGACTCCACAACTGCTCATGATCCTCTGTTCTACCCTAGGTCCAGACTGAAATCCGTAAGACCTGGCTCCGTTGGACTCTTGCGTTCGACTGGAAGGGTCCTGTAGTTTTGGCGAACTACCGCTACGGGCCGGTCCTGAACAGCAGTGGTGCCAGTGTCCAGTCCCAGCTGACCTCTGTGAGCCGCAGTTCTGCCCTCCTCACCAGCAGGGTGTACCGTTGCTCCGCTCAGACCAATGTCAGCTCGCTCACACAGCCCTCACACACACACGCCATCCTGCCCGGGTACGTCTTCAGCAACTCGGACATCGAGAGCCTTCCGCCTTCCATCCCGGAAGAAATCGACGAGGAGGCCAAACACATCGACGACATCACGTTCAAAGAAAGCGCTAAAACCACCGTACGACAGGAAGCCCTCAGCATTTGTTTCGAAGAGAGTGTGCAAATCACGGCCCATGTGGATTCTGAGGATAAAGTCATAAAGAGGGACGATGACGCCGTCCCTACGGGAATCACCAAATGCATCTCGCGGAAGGATTCTTTATCTGTGACGTACCACAGTTTGGATCAGGAGGAAGAGGAAGTACTTTAAAAGGCTTCATTTAACGTGAATTGCCTTTTGCAACCCATTTTACTGTGGCCAGCGTAAAAGGAAAGTCGCCAGAGAAAGAAGAGCTAGTTTGGGGGGGGGTTGGGGTATTTCTTTGAAATTACATGAATTGATTGATTCATAGTAAAACCCAGAACGTGCATTAAAAAAAGTAAATAGCGTCCATTTCACTTCAAAAATCTCAATGCATTGCCATTTGCAACCCATTTTACTTCCGTAATGTGACGTATTTACTATTGAAACAGGATATTCAACAACAACAACACAAAAAAAAACCTGGATTTTATCCTTTGGGAATTGATTGGATTGTCAAAATTGGTTGTGCAGACCTAAATGGAGTCCGACCTGAATGAGAGTTTGCTAAGAAAGTGTATTAAGAAAGTAAATGGCGTCCATTTTGATTTAATGCTTACTTTAAAAATCTCAATGCATTGCCATTTGCAACCCATTTAACTTCCGTAATGTGATGCGTTTACTATTGAAACAAGATATTCAACTAAAAACCTGGATTTTATCCTTCAGGAATTGATTGGATTGTCAAAATTGGTTGTTCATACCAAAAATGGAGTCCGACCTGAGAGTTTGCTAAGAAAGTGTATTAGGAAAGTAAATGGCGTCCATTTTGATTTAATGCTTACTTCAAAAATCTCAATGCATTGCCATTTGCAACCCATTTTACTTCCGTAATGTGATGCGTTTACTATTGAAACAAGATATTCAACAACAACAACAAAAAATTATCCTTCGGGAATTGATTAGATTGTCAAAATTGGCCGTATACCAAAAATGGAGTCGCCCTAGAAAGAAAAGGTCGTTTTTTTGGGGGGAAAAATATATCTTTGGAACAACAAGCATTGATTTATACTAAGACACATAATGTGTATTAAGAAAGTAAATGGCGTCCATTTTGATTTAATGATTTATTTCAAAAATCTCGCAACCCATTTTACTTCCATAATGTGACGTATTTATTATCGAAACAGGATATTCAACAAAAAAAAACTGGATTTTATCCTTTGGGAATTGATTGGATTTTCAAAATTTGCTGTACAGACCAAAATGGAGCCAGACCTGAATGAGAGTTTACTAAGAAAGTGTATTAAGAAAGTAAATGGCGTCCATTTTGATTTAATGCTTACTTCAAAAATCTCAATGCATTGCCATTTGCAACCCATTTTACTTCCGTAATGTGATGTATTTGCAGTTGAAACAAGATATTCAACAAAAAAACCCTGGATTTTATTCTTTGGAAATTGATTGGATTGTCAAAAGATTCATATTAAGACCCAGAATGTGTTTAATATTGAAACAGGATATTCAAAAAAAGAAACCTGGATCCTTCAGGAATTTATTGGATTTCTTTGGAATGATGCATTTTATTCATTGTAAGACCCAGAATGTGTATTTGGGTAATTGGGTTCCATTTTGATTCAATGCTTACTTCTGCTTACCTGGATTTTATCCTTTGGGAATTGATTGGATTGTCAAAATTGGTCATTCATACCAAAAATGGAGTCCGACCTGAATGAGAGTTTGCTAAGAAAGTGTATTAAGAAAGTAAATGGCGTCCATTTTGATTGAATGCTTACTTCAAAAATCTCAATGCATTGCCATTTGCAACCCATTTTACTTCCGTAATGTGATGCGTTTACTATTGAAACAAGATATTCAACAACAACAACAAAAAATTATCCTTCGGGAATTGATTAGATTGTCAAAATTGGTCGTACATACAAAAAATGAAGTCGCCCTAGAAAGAAAAGGTCGTTTTTTGGGGGAAAAAATATATCTTTGGAACAAGAAGCATTGATTTACACAAAGACACATAATGTGTATTAAGAAAGTAAATGGCGTCCATTTTGATTTAATGATTTATTTCAAAAATCTCAATGCATTGCCATTTGCAACCCATTTTACTTCCATAATGTGACGTATTTATTATCGAAACAGGATATTCAACAAAAAAAAAACTGGATTTTATCCTTTGGGAATTGATTGGATTTTCAAAATTTGCTGTACAGACCAAAATGGAGCCAGACCTGAATGAGAGTTTACTAAGAAAGTGTATTAAGAAAGTAAATGGCGTTCATTTTGATTTAATGCTTACTTCAAAAATCTCAATGCATTGCCATTTGCAACCCATTTTACTTCCGTAATGTGATGCGTTTACTATTGAAACAATATATTCAACTAAAAAAAACTATATTTTATCCTTCAGGAATTTATTAGATTGTCAAAATTGCATTTCTTTGATACAACATGCATTGATTAATATTATGACCCAGAATGTGTATTAAGAAAGTAAATGGCATCCATTATGATTTAATGCTTACTTCAAAATTATCACAATGAATTGCCATTTGCAACCCATTTTACTTTCGTAATGTGATGTATTTGCTTTATTTCATCCTTCGGGAATTGATTGGATTTCTTTAGAATGACACATCGATTCATTGTAAGACCCAGAATGTGTATTAAGAAAGTAACTGGGTTTCATTTTGCTTCAATGCTTACCTGGATTTTATCCTTTGGGAATTGATTGGATTGTCAAAATTAGCTGTACAGACCAAAATGGAGCCAGACCTGAATGAGAGTTTGCTAACAAAGTGTATTAAGAAAGTAAGTGGCGTCCATTTTGATTTCATGTTTACTCAAAAAATGATCGCAAGCCAGTCGAACACAGAGGCTATACGTGTTGTATAATGCATGAAAATACGGTTTGGTTTGGATCAACTGGTTTCACTCATTTCTAGGCCTTACCTTCAAAGCCCAGTTAGCGAGAAATACTTGACATTTGCTGGAAATTAACATCATCGCAAGATTGTTTACGTCATTAAGTTTGGTAAATGAAGTGTGTTTTTTTTGCGATCAAATGATGCGTTTCATTCATGAAACTCAAGCAGAATTATGCAAGAATGCTTTTGCAAATCATTTCCACTGCTTACGTTTTAGGTTTGTAAAATTGTTAGCAAGTTGGTTTTGCCGATAAATTTAAACCCATTTTTGTTCTGCTCGTCTTCATGAACGCAACCCAATGTTCAGAGTTCTGCTTTGCCATGTATTTGATTACGCTTTTAGCAAGACAATCAGTTGGTCGCTGCTTGGCATGAATGTTTTATTGTACAAATTTTGTATCAAGCTATTTTTTTACTGTGGTTTGCCAGTAAATGTTTTTCTTAAATAGTTTTAAATGTATTGATGTTTCACGCAAAGGTGTAATAAACGCAATTAATCAGACATTGTATTTCATGATATGAACTAAAAGTGTTGCATCCGATGTGCGTGTCGACAAGAACACTTACATTTACATTGTAAAATGTAAAAAATAAAGATTTCAAGAACACAGAAATAAGCATCTAATACATTGTAATATCGAATTTTAAAAAAGATATAATATAACGATGATATATATCGTTTTTATTTGAATTTTTATGATTTCATTACTTAATAGCTTTTCATTAAACTTGTCTCAAACAAGTTAGGACAAAAGTAATCCAAAAGTAGTCAGATTACATTACCTTAAATATGTAATGTAATGGATTACTAACTACAATTTTTGTCATGTAATTGCCGTTTTTCTATTTCCAAGTGTGCGCTTCCGATTACAAGATATGAAGAGACGGGAGATATGAATGATGGTGCTCAAAATTAAACATTTTTCACAACTCGCACACACACATTGATTAACATGTTGGTGTTATGCTATTTCAAAAGCCTTATAAACCAACCTGGTGTAAAAACGAATGTCCCACACACACACACACACACACGTGATTTACGGATCTTGATTAGCCACTGAGCCCGCACCGTAGTATCGAGTAAGAAACGAGTGAAAATGTATCTGAGTTATAGCGTGAGAAATTACTACAAATGGTAACTGTATATACTGTATATATAAGTGGACTGTAATCGCTTAACACACTTAGTATTTTGTATTATTGCATTCTGGTGCTTCTGTTCTGTAATACAATGAGATACATGTGATAAGCGCTGTTAGCAGAGTTATTAAAAGCTACGTCCGCCATTGCATAGACTCGACTCGTGTAAACAAAAGAGATAACGGCGTACAATCTGACGTCAAACAAAAGAGAGAACGCCGCACACCTCGACTTCACTAGCCGAAATCTCCGGTTTCACCATCTACACAACACTGCAACTGGAGTTTCTAAAAATCTTCAACCTGGCCGGAGTTTTCAAAAAAAGTCAGGTTTCAGTACACTGCAAAAAATGCTTTTCTTACTTAGTATTTTTGTCTTGTTTTCAGTCTAAATATCTAAAAAATCTTACATTAAGAAGCATTTACTAGACAAGCAAAAGTTTTTGTCTTGTTTTGGGGGAAAATAACTCAAAATGATCTTAATTGAAACAGAAAACGATTATTTTGCTTACCCCGTTGGCAGATTATTTTGAGAATCAAATACATTGATTCTTATTAAAGCTACTGTATTAGTTCTTCAGTCAAGAGCAGTGAGTGATTTTCTCTTTGTCTTTTGTTGTTGTATTAACATTAAAGGGATAGTTCACTCAAAACTGAAAATTCTGTCATCGAGAAATGAATACAGGTTTGGAACAATATTAGAGTGAGTAAATAATGAGATCATTTTAGAGGTGAACTGTCCCTTTAAGGACCGCGTGTTCACTATAGGTTGCGCCGCTGTCAATTAAAGACCTGCACGCATGTAATATACAGACACGATTGCGATTTTACTTTCACTTTAGACATACCCGACTGTGTTTATGTTAAACCTTGTGTGTATTTGAAAGTATTAACGCAGTAAGACGACTTAGTCCAGTAATCACGTGTTTGACAGGCGTTTAGTGCGCGCGCTCTGAAAAGCGCATGTTTAACCGGCAAGGCTTTAAAACACATGCAAATAATGAACTTTCATGATTGTGAATAACTATAGTGTCCCGTGAGTTTAACTCTCCCACTAACCTGTGATGTGAATGTATGTCGCGTTGTTCAGTATTGGGATGGAGACAAATGATAGAATTTGTAGAAAAATAATTAATTAAATGCAAAACCGAGAAAACCGCAATTCACAAGCGCGTATTGAACCGTGAATGCCGTACCGAACGGTTCAATATTATATTGAGAATTGTGGCATCTCCCTATTCATAACAATACAATAATGTATTTCCTTGCAGATATAGTGATAGAAAAGCTTTATACTCGTAGCTCAACAGCGGCCGGCTGAACTGCGGCATGAGTCGCATTGGAGTGACGTAAACTTCCCTCTTCAATTGATTGGCTTGAGGATGAGCTGTCAATCTAGAACTAGTGGACCAATGGTGATGCTAAGACCCGCCCCTAATTTACATGAAACTTGAACTGCAACATTTGAAACCGCAAGCACAGAATGTGGAAACAAGAGCAAAGGAGAAAAGAGCACGGACATGCAAAAAAATTAAATAGGAGCAGAAAACATGATTTTGTGAGCAATTCGGATAATTTTGAATTCAGGATTCAGTTTTGAGCAATATAATTTTAAACTTGTTTAAATATTTGATTTGCGCGTATTATTTTTATTTCCGTGACTGCGTTGTTTGTGATTCTGGTCAACTTTGCATTGATTTTTCAGTTTTGTGCGTTATATTTTCACATGTTTTTTAAATTTTGATTCATGCTTATAATTTTTTTATGCGTGGCTGCAATAAATTTGGCGGGAAACTGATCCCATAATGCATTAGTGTAAAAGAGTATTACCTGCCTTATGTCCATAATAAAAAAAAATCGCTTGAATGTCCACAGCGATATCTCGCCGTTTTAACTCAAGCATTTCCGCGCAAGTTTCAGTCCTTTCAATTTAAAAGTCTTCGTCATTGACTGACTCACTCATAAAGACAGTTTTTGCCGACATCTAATGACGTAATCGTAACTTCTGTTGCTGTTCGCTTCACGAAGAGGGACTATTTTATCCAGCGGAAGGAAGGCGTTTAGTGATTTTACTTTATGAAAGTTGCATTGATATATATTTTTTGGCTTTAATATTTGTATTGTGTGCTAACCCTTAAAAAAAAAAAAAAAAGCATGTGTTTTAACTTCATGTAGTTAAATTAAATATGTTTAATCCAATTTATTTTAAATACAATAAAATAAACATGAATTCCTCAGGACACAAACATACATTTTACTTAGATTTTTTAATGTAAAAATTGGCCTACATATATTGATATTGTACAGTATCAATCCAAATATTCAAAATTAATTGATATGTCAATATAAACATACAAATATGCAACAATATGTAACATTTGAATATACTATAGGGTCATGTTAAAATGTGATCATTACAATGTAAACCTAAAGTATGACGTACTTGTCCCAATGAATACACTAGCTGTTTTTGAAGATTACAACAGGCCACACACATAGTATAGTTAAATGCAATTTGAATGTGAATAAAAGCTCCTGAATGGCTGAATTAGACTGAAAGCCTTAATAGACTCAAGTGTTTACCGTTCGGTACACAAGGGTGCCCTTAATGTGTCTTGCTCTGAGTTTAAATCAACTCTACAGCCATTCATGGCCCTGTGGGAGGCGGGTTATGTGTTCGCACTGCGATTACTGTTCCATATCCTTTCCCAACGAGAAATTTTAATTATAGAAAAGAAAAGTTTTTCTCAGATATATTTGCCATCAGAAGTCAGAGCTTTTAATACAAACTCAAACATTTTCTGTACAAATCCTTGGAAATGATGAGTCATGCTATGCGTTTTAAATTATTTTATAAATATATACGGCTTATCATAGCATCTAATTATATATTTTGGTGTTATTATTTTATTTATTTATCAGCTGCCCTTGAAACTATCATGTAATCTCACATTTTAGTGGAAACTTGACTAGCTAATTCAATAAATTGGTTACACAACGCTTTGGTAGCATTAGCAATATAATAAATTTAACATACTGTATATCTGTTCTCAAACTAAGCTCATGCTCCACTCGTCACATGATGGAAACCCCAGCATGACAGAAACTCGTTTAAACTAGCATAACAAAACATTATACACTACTAAATCTATCATTTAACATTAATCTTGCACAAGAAACATAATATAGCACTTAATTTTGGCGTTTACTTTACCTTTTGAGTGTCATGGCAAAGAATGCTGGGAAATATAAATCCCAGCCCAGAAACGCGTTCATAAAACTCAAAACAATGAAACGATACTTAAAATGTGTCCGTTTTGAGAACTCAAAAGAAAAAAAAGTCCCTAAATACTCATAAAAGTCCATTTGATTGGACTAATTTGCTTAATTTGAGTTGGCTCTACTCAAACCAATTCATTATTTTGAGCGTTAGGGTTTATAGCATTTAAGTTATTATTTTTTACCAATGCTAACAACTGTCTCATTTAGTTCTCTTAGGCCGCGTTTACACTGCAGGTGTCACAGTTCACCAGTGTGAGTGTCCGTGATTACAGTCACTCCTTCATAGACTACATTACCCATAATCCTTTGCCCGGACTCATTAGCACTCACTGTTTACACCTGTGTCTCATTTCCCTATTCACTTCACCCTATATAAACCTGGTTCTCTCAGTCATTCTTTGCGAAGTCTTGTTTGCCTGATTGGACTGAATAAAACAGGAGAGACCGGCAAAAGAGTAATCCACGGAACGGGCAAGTAAATCCAAGACCAAGAGACAAGAAACGAGGTAAACCGCTCAGAAATGCAGTGTTACACAAGACTTCGCAAGGAATGACTGAGATAACCAGGTTTATATAGGGTGAAGTGAACAGGGAAATGAGACACAGGTGTAAACAGTGAGTGCTAATGAGTCAAAGGATTATGGGTAATGTAGTCTATGAAGGCGTGACAGTCCCACTCACACTGGTGAATTGTGACAGCAGGTCTTGATGCACAATTACGATTTGGTGACTATATCTGGTTTTTTTTTTGGGTTTTTTTTGACGACCCGCTTACATTATCTTTTAAAAGCGAGCGGTATCCGAAATTTTTATTTACACTATACACTGGCGAAACAGCCCAAGACGTTCTGAAGTAGGAAGTAAAACGGTGCAAAATGCAATTGACACAATGGATGCAGACAAAATGATTATTCAATGTTTTGCTTTCCGCATTATCGTTAACCCTTAATCACCCCTTGGGTCCAGCTGACCCCACTGGACTTTTCGTAAATAATCCATCTAAACATGCACAAAAAATCTGGGCTTGATTTGGTTGTTCTAAAGGTGTGTACAATTTTTTTACCATTTAAGGTCCTCAGGGTTAGAATGACCCCACATTGAAAAAGAATCGAAAAATGAAGAAAACTTTTTTTTTTTCACTTTGTTTGTTACAAAAATAAAACAAAATCCAATATGAATCTGAATTTCTACATTTAAATTAAGTTCTGGTCCTAGAGCATAAACACAAAGTGGAACGAACTTTCTATCTCATACACACACACACGCACATGCGTTCGCACAAACACACACACGTGTGTGACTGCAACAGAGCGCATTTGTATAGAAATTGGCAAATAAAATCAACAAAACTGGCATAAATCTGAAAAATTGCCATACATAAATGAAGGACTAATACTAGAGCACAAATGCAACATGGAACAAGCATGTTCACTCTCACACACAAACTCACACACACACAGGTTTTATTTTAATTGTTTGTCAAAAAAAAAAAAAAATCCAGTATAAATCTGAAAATGTCTACATTTAAATCAATGTCTGGTCCTAGAGCATAAACACAAAGTGGAACGAACTTTCTATCTCTCTCACACACACACACACACACACACACACACACACACACACACACACACACACACACACACACACACACACACACACACACACACACACAAAATCGATGAAGTAAAAATGAAGTCCCTATGGCCTCTGCTGGATATATGTGGTCATTGCACCTTCTTTCTTTAACTATAATTCCTAAGGTTTTTCCCCTAACCTGCAGATGGCGGTATTCTATCCCTAACACACAGAGCAATGTCCAAAAGCAATTTAGATTTAATTAAGATCATCATTTAAGTGATTTTGTGAACAAAAAATAAATAAATTTAATGAGCCAATTTATGGCCTTGTTAAGTAATTGTGCAGTAAATAGGTAAAAAACGACCAAATATCCACAAAACACAGCATAAATGTAAAGTAGAGAAGTAAATAAAAAAAATGATATATAGTTTTCCATGTAAAAAATGTATATTTCCTTATGCAATCGCTCTGTAAATGTTTGGGGTCTATCTGACCCCAACGATCACAAACGTAAACTCTACTTGAGGGGTGATTAAGGGTTAAAGGTCAGCAAAACATTGCTCTCGTAAAGCGGAGAGCCATTCGTGTCATGTGTTCCCCATTCCCCATTTACTGGGGAATATCCGATTTGACCGCTTACATGGTAGACGCAAATGCACGTATTTGAATAATATCGGATTTATTACCACATATGAATGAGGCCTGAATCCGATTGGAGGACATTCATGTGTTTTTTTTCCTGCTTACACATTCACACGTCATATCCGATCTGTGCCACATGAGTGGGAAAAATCGGGGTCACTTGAACCAGGCTTGAGGCAGAGACACGCCAACCCAACATATGAACATTGTCCTTTTGTGGATCAAATATTTTGAATTCCATTCAGATCCAATTTTCCCTATAATGAAGCTGATTATGTCCTCAGACTCGTGCCAATATTGATTTGCCTCCTGTGAAAAGCAACCGATTCTTTGGCCTTTTGAACACGCGCACAAAGTCTTTTCATAGAAAGGAAATGGAAAATGATTCACTTTAATGATGGCCGTTGTGTAAGAGCAGGTGACAGAATGTCGCCTTCTCTCAAATTATTAGACCTTTTTATGTCCCCATCATCGCTAATCTTGCGACTTTCTGTCTCCATTAGCGAATGCATCAATGCAAAGTCTCCCACCTCCCCTTTCCTTTTTTTATCATCCCTTTCCTGCATTTGCTGTGCTTATTAGCCACTACGACAAGCTTAGCGGGTGGAACTGATGTTAATGGGCTTCGCTTTTTCAACACTTTCGCTTCAGCGAGGACCCCTGGGTTGGCACAAAAAAATAAATAAAATCCTTCTGAATGCTTGTTGTTGCACTGTAACTCTTGTGTAGAAGTGCCAGCAGCAATTTTATTTCAATGCAATCTGTGAAGAGAACAAAAGGAAGGATGTTTCAATCACATTGCAGCACCAGTGCAAAAAATGATGTTTTTGAGTGTGCTTGTATTGTCTTGTCTAGCATGCAATTAATGGCTCGAGGGATAATTCATACGCTCATAAGACTTACCGCCAAGCCTTAGTTTCATATCTCATCATGGTATCCAGTCAGGCGTAACTTGCCGATGATGGCTTCATTGCCGACACTCACCACTTTAATCTCATCTGAGTGGTTTCATTTCTGCAGGTGTTTTTTTTATTTTCATCTGCTTATTTTTATTTGATGGTGCATCATTTTCCCTGGGAAATGTTATTGCTCAGAGATTGGACTTTCTTCTCTGTTATGATTCAAATCAGTGTTTAGTCATAGTCTTTTGACTAAAATGGCTTTTAGTTTTAGTCATATTTTGTCACCTGCTAGCGTTAATTCACACCGGGACGATTTTGCGCGTGTTTATCGCCGATATTTAAAGGGTTAGTTCACCCAAAAATGAAAATTCTGTCATTAATTCCTCACCCTCATGTGGTTGGACACCCGTCAGATCTCCGTTCATCTTCAGACACAAATGAAGATATTTTAGTGTAAATCTGATGCTCTGAAAGGCCTCCATTGGCTCAACTTTACACTCTCAAGACCCTTAAAAGACACTAAAGACGTCGTTACAACGTCCATCTCACTACAGTGACTCTACAATAACTTTATGAAGTGACGAGAATAGTTTTTGTGCGCAAAAAAACCCCTAAATAACGACTTATATAGTGATGACGATTTCAAAACACGGCCTCATGAAGCTTCGAAGCGTTATGAATCAGTGAGTCGATTCAGCTGTTTGGAGCGTTATGAATCAGTGAGTCGATTCAGCGGTTAGAATCGCCAAAGTCGCGTGATTTCAGCAGTTTGGCGGTTTGACACGCGATTCGACTCACTGATTCATAACGCTTTGAAGCTTCATGATGCATTATTTTGAAATCGGTCATCACTATATAAGTCGTTATTTAGGGTTTTGCGCACAAAAACTATTCTCGTCGCTTTATAAAGGTATTGTAGAGCCACTGTAGTGAGATGGACTTTGTAACGACGTCTTTAGTGTCTTTTAAGGGTCTTGAGAGTGTAAAGTTGAGCCAATGGAGGCCTTTCAGAGCCATCGGATTTACACTAAAATATCTTCATTTGTGTCTGAAGATGAACGGAGGTCTGACGGGTGTCCAACCACATGAGGGTGAGGAATTAATGACAGAATTTTCATTTTTGGGTGAACTAACCCTTTAATGCCTCGTGACTAAACAAAGGGCGCCAATGTGAGTGTGCAGCACACCGATGCGCAAAACACCAGGCGTAAAAACGTCATTTTAAAAAAAAACTGGCCGACCACCTTTTGTTCACACGCATGGAGCTGCTGAAGTGACTGTAAAACCACTTGGTGGCGCTCAAGCACAAAACGGTCTTGCCGAACACACATTGATACGACCATAGATATCCATAATAAAGGCTAGATGTGTCGTCCGCGCTGCTGGCCAATGGAGGTCGAGTCCGCACCTGGCGGCCATCTTGTCACAGTCAGCTCGCTCACTCCTAACATTGTGTTTTAATGGTGCGTGTACTTTTTAAATAACCATAACTTGCTAAATTTTCTACCGATTTTCAAACGGTTTGGTTTGTTATAAACGTCAGAGATGTAGTTATGACACTGCATACTTATGAAAAATGATTCATAATTTGTTCAAGCATCCATAATCATAGCCACGCTAATAACGTTTGTAAGAAACCAAACCATTTGTAAATCCGTCCAGATTTCAGCGAGATAAGAGTATTTGTGTTCAGATCACTCGCCTTACATCAGGAGCCACAGAGCCCTGTGACAAGATGGCCGCCGGTGATGACGTTAGAGACTCCGCCGTAAGACATCTAGCCTTTATTATGGATATCTATGGATGCGACAAAGAGGAAGTGAGTAGACAAAAAAGATGAGCTGCTGATGCTGCTCATATATATCCATAATAAAGGCTAGATGTCTTACGGCGGAGTCTTTAACGTCATCACCGGCGGCCATCTTGTCACAGTATGTTTTTATAATACACAAATGGGCAGGTTTAAGGAAGGGATTGGGTTACGTGTTCAAAACGTGTACAAAATTTCTACAGTCGTACAACATTGCTAGAGGAGTAGCGAAAAAATTGTTTTATGTCCAAGAATCCAAGATGGCCGCCAGTTTGATGGATATTTCAGCCACAACATATGAATAATACAGCCTGGAAAACAAAATATTTGGGTTTATATTGAGATCTCCAACTTTTGATTGCACTAACTATCATGGCAACTAGCAAAGTTTGGAACTGTTTCTTTTCTAAAGCAAAAGTTAATTTGCTATCCAAATGAGAAATCACAATTCATTTTGTGATTTTTCTTGCTCGCAGGCCAAGAAAACCAGCACCAATTTAGCAAATGCAAGCATCGTAATGAGCGTTCCTGGTCGTTACTCGCACACTCTTGCGTGCAAAATAATGAACATCAAACAAACTCTACAACAATATACCAAAAAATAAAGATAATGAGATCACACTTATACAAACACACATATAAAACAAGCCTTGAGGTGATTTCCAAGTGCTCAGCTGATATTTGAACCTGCTAATTATACAGCGAGAGCCATGCAGAGAGCGAAGATTAAAAATAGATGAAGCTTTACTCGCACCTCATCTTTGTTCCGCTTTTTGTTGTGTTGTGATCTGGAACATCAGAGATTGTGGTCCTCGTCGGGTGGGTGTTGTGATGTATGGGATTTGAGAAGGATTGTGATGATAATTGACAGTAATGAGCTGAACCGGCCCAGTGGCGTGGAAATCAGCGTACTGTAAGTCTTCAGGGAGCGGCTTCTTTCTTCTTTTCTGTTCTTTGATGATGATGATGATGTTCTCAAGATCAGGTTACAAATGCGTGTTTACTAAACGTAAAGGGGCCGGTTCGCGCAAGAATGGAGATCGAAGTACATCGAGTAAATCGCATGACTTTATTTCGTGGAACAATAAAGGAATGTTTGGATCTTTTCCTGAGATGGGTAAACTGGGTAAAATAGGTTTTCCTGTTTTATCCAAGGGGATAATATTTTATGATATAATGTCGCAATTCAGAAAAGTCAGTTATGAGATAAAGTCGACACATTATAAATAAAAAAATACATTTACATAAGTCAAAATTGACATACCAAGTCATAATTTTGACACTTTGTTCAATAATTATGACCAAAAGTTGCAATTATTAGATATGTAAGTCATAATTATGAGAATTAATTATAAAATGCCAAAATTATTACAGTTATAATGACAATTATGAGATTAACTTTTTAATCTCATGGTTATGACTTAGTATGTCATAATTTAGACTTTTTATCTCATAAATAGGTCTTATATTTGTCATAATTTGGACATTTTATCTCATGGTTATGACAGAATATCATAATTTTGACTCATAAATAGGATTTAGCTTGTCACAATTTGGACTTTTTATCTCATGATTATGACAGAATATTATAATTTTGACTCATAAATAGGATTTAGCTTGTCACAATTTGGACTTTTTATCTCATGATTATGACAGAATATTATAAATTTGACTCATAAATAGGTCTTAGCTTGTCATAATTTGGACTTTTTATCTCATGGTTGTGTCTTAGATTGTCATCATTTGGCAATACTTTTTATCGTATGATTATGACAGAATATAAATAGAACAGCATGTCATAATTTGGACTTTTTATCAAATAAATAGGTCTTAGATTGTCATAATTTTGACTTTTTATCACATGATTATAACAAAATATAATTTTGACTTTTTTCAACTCATAATTAGGACTTTTTATCTCATAAATGTGACTTTTCTTGTCATAATTTAGACTTTTCATCTCATAAATATGACTTTTTTTGTCATAATTTAGATTCAATCTCATGATTATGATTTAGCTTTTCATAATTTGGACATTTTCTCTCATGGTTATGACAGAATATCATAATTTTGACTACTAAACAGGACTTAGCTTGTTATAATTTAGACTTTATTTCATGATTATGATTTAGCTTGTCATAATTTAGATTTTTTTGTCTCATGATTATGACAAAATATCATAATTTTGACTTTTCAACTCATAATTAGGTCTTAGATAGTCATAATTTGGACTTTTTATCTCATTAATAGGATTTAGCTTGTCATAATTTGGACTTTTTTATCTCATGGTTGTGTCTTAGATTGTCATAATTTGGCAATACTTTTTATCGTATGATTATGACAGAATATCATAATTTTGACTTTTCGACTCATAAATAGGATTTAGCTTGTAATAATTTAGACATTTTATCTCATGGTTATGACAGAATATCATAATTTTGACTCATAAATAGGATTTAGCTTGTCATAATTTGGACATTTTATCTCATGGTTAAGACAGAATATCATAATTTTGACTCATAAATAGGATTTAGCTTGTCATAATTTGGACTTTTTATCACATGATTATGACAGAATATCATAATTTGGACTTTTCGACTCATAAATAGGTCTTGTCATAATTCGGACTTTTCAACTCATAAATAGGACTTAGCTTGTGATAATTTAGATTTTGTCTCATGATTATGACAGAATATCGTAATTTTGACTTTCCACTCAAAAATAGGTCTTATCTTGTCATAATTTGGACTTTTCAACTCATAAATAGGTCTTGTCATAATTTTGGCTTTTCAACACATAAATAGGTCTTAGATTGTCATAATTTTGACTTTTTATCTCATGATTATGACAAAATATCATAATTTTGACTTTTTTCAACTCATAATTAGGACTTTTTATCTCATAAATATGACTTTTTTTGTCATCATTTAGATTCAATCTCATGATTATGATTTAGCTTTTCATAATTTGGACATTTTCTCTCATGGTTATGACAGAATATCATAATTTTGAATTTTTGACTCATGAATAGGTCTTATCTTGTCATAATTTGGACTTTTCAACTCATAAATAGGTCTTAGATAGTCATAATTTGGACTTTTTATCTCATGGTTGTGTCTTAGATTGTCATAATTTGGCAATACTTTTTATCGTATGATTCTGACAGAATATCATAAATAGAACAGCGTGTCATAATTTCGTCTTTTTAAATGAAATATGACTTGTCATAATTATGACTTTTCCGTTCGAGAAGTTATTTGTTGATTATTAATTTTCCAGTTGTTTTCCACAGAATTCAGTCAGTCTTGCAGCCGTGAGGTGACATGAGGTGAATAAATGAAGACATAATTTTCATTCTTGGGTAAAATTCATTTCATTTATATGTAATTAGTTTATATCCATCACAAAGGCCTGCTAGCTGCCTTACTACAGTTCCCTCGCTCCGAGAGGCCTCGTCTCTTCAGTCTGAGCTCATTAGACGCCATTCACACCTGTTCCCACAATGCAATTTTAGGGAAGAAGATTTGTCTCGCTGTTCTCAAAGCATCGCTCTCATTCAGGTGTGATAAAAGATCGTGTAGTCTGCGAACGATCACACATTCAGATAGACAATACTCAATCACACCGTATTGATGTTCTCCCACGATACTCCATTTGTTATGCTGCAATGCATTGTGGGTATTTGATTTTCTCCGTCTTTTCTATATAGGAATAATTGATATGAGAGGCGGCTTCTGTTGGAGACGCTTGGCTAAGGAGATCCGATCCAAGAATGAGAAGAAAACCATACTTTCAATAAACGGGAAACACATCCTATCCGGTTATGAAGTGTTTTCTGTGTGTTGACAAATCTTTCGCGATGTTCTTTCAGGATTCACACACAACGCGTCTGCTAATGTCCGGTTCGCCAACTAATGACTCCTTTGAACCGAATCATTTTAACGACTGGTTAGAACAACTGATCAGTCCAACACTGAACTCATAATTCAGTTTAATCACAAGTGTTCTTACCCACTTTAGCAAGAGTGGGTGTAAGAGTTAGTTTGAATCATCCACAGTCTTTCAGCTTATTTATGTGGACAATGTGTAGTAAAATAAATAGCCTAAAATCATTTAGTTTAGACTGGAGTGAGGTGAACCCAGAACAAAGTTGTTGTTAGTTAGCTGATCATTTTATGAAATTGTATATGGCAGAAAATTAGGCTATTTGTTAATTTTTTTTAATACAATTATCAGTAAATAGTGTAAAACTGAGGAACAAAAACAAACATCAAGGTATCCCACATGAAAAAAATACTATAGTATATTATAGTAAATTACTGTAGTAAATACTATAGTGTTTTTGAACCATACTATAGTAAAGACACTACAGTAAATTGTAGTATATTGTAGTATTTACTACACTTTGTTAATTTACTGTAGTATATTTACTATAGTATTTTTTCATGTGGGATCAAAATAAGAAAAGCAAAAGTTACAAACTTTCTTTGAATTTATTTAAGATGTATTGTCAGTATTGCGCTTGCAGATCACGTGGGTAGGGTACTTTTTTACTGTGCGTGTGTGTGTGTGTGTGTGTGTGTGTGTGTGTGTGTGTGTGTGTGTGTGTGTGTGTGTGTGTGTGTGTGTATGGATGAACATGTCTGTCAGCCACCACCGAAGACCATTTTTGACCCAGGAAAAACCCTGAGTATGTCATAATTTAGACTTTTTATCTCATAAATAGGATTTAGCTTGTCATAATTTTGACTTTATCTCATGATTATGATTTAGCTTGTCATAATTTGGACTTTTTTATCTCATGGTTGTGTCTTAGATTGTCATAATTTGGCAATACTTTTTATCGTATGATTATGACAGAATATCATAATTTGGACTTTTCAACTCATAAATAGGTCTTAGCTTGTCATAATTTGGACTTTTTATCTCATAAACAGGATTTAGCTTGTCATAATTTGGACTTTATCTCATGATTATAATTTAGCTTGTCATAATTTTGACATTTTAACTCATAAAAAAGAATATCATAATTTTGACTCATAAATAGGTCTTAGATTGTCATAATTTGGACTTTTTATCTCATAAATAGGACTTAGCTTGTCATAATTTTGACTTTTTATCTTATGATTATGACAGAATATCATAATTTTGACTTTTCGACTCATAAATAGGTCTTAGATTGTCATAATTAGGACTTTTTATCTCATAAATATGACTTTTTTTGTCATAATTTAGATTTTTTGTCTCATGATTATGACAGAATATCATAATTTTGACTTTTCGACTCATTAATAGGTCTTATCTTGTCATAATTTAGACTTTTCCACTCATAAATAGGACTTAGCTTGTCATAATTTAGACTTTTCTACTCATAAATAGGTCTTAGATTGTCATAATTTAGAATTTTTATCTCATGATTATGACAGAATATCATAATTTGGCTTTTCGACTAAATAGGTCTTAGCTTGTCATAATTTTTATGTTTTTATGTCTGATGAGAAGAAGCCGAGAAACAGAAGAAAACAAAAGTTCCAGAGGAGAAAAGGAGAGCGCTATTAAACTACCCATAAGCCCTCAGGTTTTCTCCTAACTGGAAACAGACTGACAGTGGACTTCATCATTACTAAAGAACCCCATGTTCTTTACAGTGAGTGGAAATCCAAGAGGAAATCAGTCATTGTGCACTTTTGTCTCTGCGTTTGAATATCTCCACATGAGCCCTCTGCTTTTCTCTTAACTCTGACTGTAGAGCACATCATTAAGGGAAGAACCCTTCTGAGGCCACTATCACCAGTCTCTTGTAGCCTACAAAGGTCTTGCCGTTTTTCTTCCGATCGATGTTTTCATTTTCTTGCTTGAACTCAAGACTCGTTTAACCATCTATCAAATGCTTTTGCTCCGCCCACAGATGTTCACAAGTCTTTCATCTGGAGTCTTTATCATGAGTCCGAGTCAAGTCTCAAGTCATTCTGTCTCGCAAAAAAAAAATATCATATTCAAAAATCCTTTTTTTTTTAATTTTTTTTAGACAAAATCTACACTTAGTATGTCATAATTTGGACTTTATCTCAATGTCAGTATATCATAATTTCGACTTTTTATCTCATAATAATGACTTAGTATGTCATCATATTCACTTTGTCTAATAATCAGGATTTAGCTTGTCATAATGTGGACTTTTTATCTCATGGTTATGAAGGAATATCATAATTGACTTTTTATCTCATGATTATGACAGAATATCATAATTTGGACTTTCCATCTCAAAAATAAGACTTAGATTGTCATAATTTAGACTTTTTATCTCATAAATAGGATTTAGCTTATCATAATGTTGACTTTTATCTCATGGTTATGACAGAATATCATAATTTTGACTTTCCATCTCATTAATAGGATTAAGCTTGTCATAATTTTGATTTTCCATCTCAAAAATAAGACTTAGATTATCATAATTTGGACTTTTTATCTCATAAATAGGATTTAGCTTATCATAATGTTGACTTTTATCTCATGGTTATGACAGAATATCATAATTTCGACTTTCCATCTCATAAATAGGTCTTAGATTGTCATAATTTGGACTTTTTATCTCATGGTTATGACAGAATATCATAAATTTGACTTTTTATCTCATAAATAGGATTTAGCTTGTCATAATTTGGACTTTTTTATCTCATGGTTATGACAGAATATCATAATTTGGACTTTTCAACTCATAAATAGGTCTTAGATTGTCATAATTTGGACTTTTTTATCTCATGGTTATGACAGAATATCATAATTTGGACTTTTCAACTCATAAATAGGATTTAGCTTGTCATAATTTGGACTTTTTATCTCATGGTTATGACAGAATATCATAATTTGGACTTTTCAACTCATAAATAGGACTTAGCTTGTCATAATTTGGACTTTCCATCTCATTAATAGGATTTAGCTTGTCATAATTTGGACTTTCCATCTCATAAATAAGACAGAATATCATAATTTTGACTTTTCAATTATAGAATCACTCGTTTGTTGTCGTTGATTACCACAGAACGCAATTTTGATTTGTCGCTGTAAGTTCAACTTTCACTTTTATGATCTTTACAGAAACATTTTATATTTTCATGATGATGGTTTGTACGACGTCGAGAAACTAAAAAGATTTGCAGACTTAAGTGACGTTGTTTTATGTAAATGTGAAATGTCAGAAATGTTGGCGACGGATCCCTTTGGTTGGTTGAAGTTTCTGAGGTCTGAACGCTGCCTCAATTGAAGATTCAATGTAAAAATTCTTCCATAAGTAATGAATTCTGAGGAAGAAATACATGACATATAAAAGATATTTGGATTTTGAAGTGACCGTGTCGTGAATACAAATATCTCTTTTTGATGTAGTTGACCATGAACTGCCATTATTTCTGACTGTGCGACAATAACAACAGCAAAATCCCTAATCCACTAAATCCATTCAGAACGTGCTGAAACCCCTTTATGAATATAATGGTGTGATGTCACAGGGGCATTGCAATTATGAAATGTTCCTCTTATGAATAGCACTTCTGTTCACTAATTGCGTTTGGGTGAGTATTGTTTTGTGTGTCTGTATAAGGTTAATAATAATTATGAATATTAGTAGCCTATGTGTACGTGTTTCATATCCGGTTCCTCTAATATGTACAGTAGGTCTCAGAAGAATAAAGACGTTTGTGGTTAAAAGGTCTGTTTTTCTTAACCTCTGGGACCATTTTGGGGATTTCCGCTTGAATTTGGCCTCAACAAATTGAAAAGCTTCCCATACACACATACACTGTGGTCTCTAAATACACAACTTTGGTGTAATTTGCACAATTAAATTAAAAAATCATACATATTTAACATTTAAAGTATATACTTGATCACATTTTCTGTGAACTCTGCAGTGTTCCTTAGTAAATAGCGCCACCATGTGGCCGAAAAGGCATAACATAAACACAAGGAATAATAGAATGATTGGAATAATGGAAAAATCATACGGTAGTAGGGTAAAGAAACATGCTAAATTATTTTATTTTTGCATTTATTTATTATTATTAGTTACTATTAAATAGCAATTGTTATATATGTGTAAATATTTCATGCAAAACTGAAAAGAAACTACAAAATTGAATAAAGTTCACAACTAATTCATGCCGCGTTTATTCAAATAAATCAGGTAAATAAAACAAATTGATTGATTTATTAGATTTTTATTATAATATGTTTATATTCCACTTTACAAATTCTTACAATATTCCTGATGCAAAAAATCCCTTCTTTTTCAGAGCATGTTTTTGGCCTTAATTGGTCTTAATGATCTTAATCTTCATACAAACATGATCACAGAATACATAGACTTTATATAATAAATTACTTAAAAAAAAAAAACAATAGCAAAAAAAAAAAAATCCAGTAATAACAGAACCGCAAAATTTGCACCAAGTTTCAAAGGAAATCGAAAATGTCAGGAGGACATCCAGTCTTTGAAACAAAACAGATCTGCTTTCGTAAGATTCAAATAAACACGTATAGGGCAGACGAATCACAAAACAAACTACTTGGACGGTGTTCCTTTAATATGCTAAACACTAAAGCTGTACTTTTTGAAACATCAAAAAGCAAAACCGGCGTATAGAATAACATACAATACATTCAAAACATCAATGAGAACTTCGAAACGAGCAAAAAACGCATTCAAAATAAAGTGACGATGCATTCAAGACGAGCGAAAAAAGATAAACGCGAGAGATCAAGGCGGACCGCGTCCCTTGACCTAATGACTTCGCAATGATGTCACAATGGAGAATGTTACATTGTAACCATGTAACAAAAGCATCAAAGACACGATGTAACACTGTAACGTTTTTGTGCAATTACTGATTGAATCAGTTTTATGGCAACGTAATTGAGATCAGGCATTAAATGTACAAAACTTTCAATGTGATAGTCTTGATCTACAATCAGCTGATGTCTTACAGATCTGGATTTAATAACATCGTATATCGTCAAAGAGGAGCTGATGTACGAACATCGATCTTTGAGTTTTTATAGATACAGTCAGCAACGCATCACACATTGGGGGCGTGGTTTAGCGCCGGGTGAACGAATTCCGGTTACCATAGTTACGTATTGTTTCTAAGCGGAACATGAAGAATACGCAACACAATCTCATGACGATTCGTAACTATTTGGTGAATTGGTGGCTAATTTGTAATAATTCGTACAATTTCATTCATACGTTTTCGTACGATCTGTTTACACCCCAGTGGAGGTTACATTTAGGGGATGGGCCTTCATGCTTTCTTTCTAATAATCATACTTATTTTGTACGAAACGCATTGTACGAATACATACGAAAGCGCTAAGTTACATTTTCCTGTGAGATCAGGTTTGCCGCTTTTAAGAAAGAAAACACTGAAAAGTATTGCGGCGTTCACGCCATGTTGTAATTACCGTAATCTTGAGATTACAACACGTGACGTTACATTCAGAACTATTGTACATTTTTGGCGAATTGGTTGCTAATTTGTATTAATTCGTACAATCTCATTAGTACGTTTTCGTTCGTTTTGCTTACACCCCAGTGGCGGTTACATTTAGGGGGGGTTAGGTTGGGCCTTCATGCTCACTTTCTTTCTAATAATCGTGCGTTTTTGTACGATTCACATTGTACGAATTCATACGAAAGCGACATAGTTACATTTTCCTGTGAGATTAGGTTTGCCACTTTTTAGAAAGAAAATACTGAGAAGTATTGCTACATTCATGCCATGCCGTAATTACCGTAATCTCAAGATTACAACACGTGACGTTATATTCAGAGCCGTTTACGTCCTCGAATTATGCGTTTCTATGGCAAACCGTAATCGTACAATTGAATTCATGTTTTCGTACAATCTGCTTACACCCCAGTGGCAGTTACAGTAAGGGGGGGGGGGTTAGGGTAGGCCTTCATGCTCACTTTCTTTCTAATAATCGTACGTTTTTGTACAATTCACATTGTACGAATTCATACGAAAGCGCTAACTCGTAATATAGTTCCGTTCTCCCGTGAGATCAGGTCTGCCACTTTTTAGAAAGTAAATACTGAGAAGTATTGCTGCATTCGCACCATATCGTAATTACCATAATCTCGATATTACAAAACGTGATGTTATATTTCGATCTGCTTTCACCCCAGTGGCGGTTACATTTAGGGGGGGTTAGGTTGGGCCTTCATGTTCACTTTCTTTCTAATAATCGTACAAATTCATACGAAAGCGATACCTCGTAACATAGTTACATTTTCCTGTGAGATCAGGTTTGCCACTTTTTAGAAAGAAAATACTGAGAAGTATTGCTACATTCATGCCATGTCGTAATTACCGTAATCTCAAGATTACAACACTTGACATTATATTCGGAGCCGTTTACGTCCTCGGAATTATGCGTTTCTATGGTAAACCGTAATCATACAATTGAATTCATATGTTTTCGTACGATCTGCTTACACCCCAATGGCGGTTACATTTAGGGGGGTTAGAGTGGGCCTTCATGCTCACTTTCTTTCTAATAATCGCGCGTTTTTGTACGATTCAAATTGTACGAATTCATACGAAAGCGCTACCTCACAACATAGTTATGTTTTCCTGTGAGATCAGGTTTGCCGCTTTTGAGAAAGAAAATACTGAGAAGTATTGCTGCGTTCACGCCATGTTGTCATTACCGTAGTCTTGAGATTACAACATGTGAGTTTCTTTTCGAGCGGTCTTTGGAATTATGCGTTTCTATGGCAACAGTATCAACGGCTAAATGAATCTCCAGCGGTCAGGTGGTACAAGTAGGAACTCTCAGAACATTCCCATCTTACAAGCTGAATTTACGAGCTCTACCAGGACGTGAACACGTTTTACAAGATGAAATCTCGTAATTACGGTTATTACTACATGGCGTGAACGCATTTTATTTTTGTATTTTGTTCTGCCATCCAATTAACTAAAATAAACTATAATTTTATTTTCTAAAAATACCATAAATTCATAACTATTTTACGTTTTGGCGATTTAGAGGCTAATTCATATTAATTCGTACAATAACAATCATACGTTTTCATACGATCTGCTTACGCCCCAGTGGCGGTTACGTTTAGGGGTGGGGTTTGGGTATATTTTTGTACAATTCACATTGTACGAATTCATTACCTCATAATATAGTTACGTTTTCCCGTGAGATCAGGTTTGGCACTTTTATTGTAATTAAAACATGGCGTGAACGCACCTTTTTTTTTTATGCCATACAATTGACTAAAATAAAGTATAAAATAATGTTTCTCCAAATATAGCTGAAGTAATACTAATAATGGGAGTAATATTTTAACTGGGAAAAATGCTACAGAAAAAAAACGTATTGGATGACATCACGTTACCTTATATGGTAAAACGTATTTATATTCAATAAGACAATGCGAGCACTTTTATGGTAAAATGTTGTTGAAATAGTTAAAAATTATATAATTTCATGTAAAATGTTTACTTATAATTACTTTATTTAGTTATTTTAGTGTCATGTGTGTAACCCTATTGCTGTTTTGTTTGTTTTTTTGCAGTGTTTTGGAAATGTATCTTAATTTTGTTCATAAAAATATGGTACCCATGGTAACCAGTATTTGACCCCCCCCCCCCCCCCCCTCCTTTCTAAGTGCATCTGTATGTGCCCATTGTGCAACTGTAATTCTGATCAGTACGGACGTCCATTCCAAGAACAGGTCGTTTTCAAAGCGATTACGCTGTATTAACAATCACTTAACAATATAGAATTCAGCACAATAAATATAGAAACACAATACAAAACAAGGCCTCAGAAAGTGTGTCTCTGAATTGTTCTCTGAGAAATAACATGAGTGAACAGCGCTAGAATCCTGTCATTTTTCACCTGCTAGGAAAATCCCATGAAAACTGCCTGAAATTCCACATTATATTGAATATTGAATCTGTGTTCTCTAGTTCCTGGATATTATCATAGTGTGTGTGTGTGTGTGTGTTTTAACAGTCCGAGTCTTGGAGTCATCATCGCGGCATTGACGCCCAGAGATAGAGGGTGTGCGGTCACAGTAAGACGCAGTGCAGCCTCTGGGAACCCGAAGGTCTGTCCGCCCTCCATTTGGCTTTCCTCTTCTTCTTCAGACCTCGTTCTGGGATCTGCTGACTGTGAACAGAGATCAACCAACATCAATGCCATTGAGATGAATGGGAATGCTAACGCGACGCTAGCTTTGTAGAGTACGGAGGGTGAAAGTAGGACGGAATCTGTAAACTTGGACGCACCGTATCACTCTGACGAGCTCGTGAAACGCTTTGTCTACATTCATGGGCGGATCCTTTGCACTCGTCTCAATATACGTGATCTGTGATGAAGACATAAAAACACAACAATTACAACCGCACAAAATATTCATAGTAGATGTGACATGATTAAAAAAGGGTTTGTATTATTAGTATATATTATAGTTTTTATTAAAAATATAAAAAAAATATTATTGTGAACTATTTAGTGGTTTGCATTATTGTAAGAAAATATTTGTAAAAATATTACATAAAAGATTAATCAATAACAAATTAATTGATTGATGATAATAATAATAATAATAATAATAATATGAAATCTGTGATGAATATGGTTGGTTATCGTTTGGGTTTTCAAACCGATAACAGTATCGGTGCCTAAACGGTGCCTGAACCGATACTTTTAAAACAGTACCGGTGCCTAAAAACGGTGCCTGAACCGATACTTTTAAAATGGTATCGTGCCTAAACTGTGCCTAAACCGATACTTTTAAAACATTATCATGCCTAAACTGTGCCTAAACCGATACTTTTAAAACAGTATCATGCCTAAACTGTGCCTAAACCGATACTTTTAAAACAGTATCATGCCTAAACGGTGCCTAAACCGATACTTTTAAAACGGTACCGGTGCCTAAACAGTGCCAAACCGATACTTTTAAAACAGTACCGGTGCCTACAAACGGTGCCTGAACCGATACTTTTAAAACGGTCTCGTGCCTAAACGGTGCCTAAACCGATACTTTTAAAACGGTATCGTGCCTAAGCGGTGCCTAAACCAATACTTTTAAAACGGTACCGGTGCCTAAACAAATACTTTTAAAACGGTACCGGTGCGTAAACGGTGCCAAACCGATACCTTTAAAATGGTACCGTGCCTAAACCGATACTTTTAAAACGGTATCGTGCCTAAACGGTGCCTAAACCGATACTTTTAAAACGGTACCGGTGCCTAAACGGTGCCAAACCAATACTTTTAAAACAATACCGGTGCCTAAAAACGGTGCCTGAACCGAAACTTTTAAAACGGTATCGGTGCCTAAACGGATACTTTAAAAATGGTACCGGTGCCTAAACGGATACTTTTAAAATGGTACCAGTGCCTAAACGGTGCCTGAACCGATACTTTTAAAATGGTATCGGTAGCTAAACGGTGCCTGAACCGATACTTTTAAAATGGTACCGGTGCCTAAACGGTGCCTGAACCGATACTTTTAAAATGGTACAGGTGCCTAAACCGATACTTTTAAAACGGTACTGGTGCCTAAACAGTGCCTGAACCGATACTTTTAAAACGGTACCGGTGCCTAAACCGATACTTTTAAAACGGTACTGGTGCCTAAACGGTGCCTGAACCGATACTTTTAAAATGGTACCGGTGCCTAAACCGATACTTTTAAAACGGTACTGGTGCCTAAACAGTGCCTGAACCGATACTTTTAAAATGGTACCGGTGCCTAAACCGATACTTTTAAAACGGTACTGGTGCCTAAACGGTGCCTGAACCGATACTTTTAAAACGGTACCGGTGCCTAAACCGATACTTTTAAAATGGTACTGGTGCCTAAACAGTGCCTGAACCGATACTTTTAAAATGGTATCGGTGCCTAAACCGATACTTAAAATAAAAAAAGAGCCACAAAACAAAATAAAAATAAACTTCTTTAAATTGAACAATTCATTAAAAGTTTAAAGTAAACAAAATAAAATATATATTAAAAAAAAACCATTTAAATTAAAGGTTAAATAATATCAAATTGATTGATCAATAATTTATATATATATATATATATATATATATATATATATATATATATATATATATATATATATATATATATATATATATATATATATATATATATATATATATATATATGTATATGTATAGTGTGTATAAATAAATATATAGTTATATAAAAATAATAATGTAGAAAAATGAAAGAAAAAGAGAACAGGAAATAAAAATAGATTCTATTTCTTAATAAACATTGCTGGTCATATTGTAAAAAATATATCTTTTTTAAAAGAGGATATAATAACAAAGTGATCAATATAAATGAATATAAAAATAATACAAAATAATGCAATAAAAATATAATAATGCAAAACAATATCAGCTTCCAAAATCTCTCAAGGCCTTGTGAGTTGGGAAAACAATAACCATTCATTTCATGCCCTAACATGTTTTACTTTTCCAAATCCAGTCAAATCCCAGTAGATAAAACCGCATGTTTTGCTGGAGAATATTGCGGTTCGTTCAGATGATGTGACAGGTTTCACTCACGCTGTGTTTGGAGGCCATCTCTCGTCCCTGCTCACTAGTGATCTTGCGTAAATGCACCAGGTCAACTTTATTTGCCACTAGAACCATGGGAAACGACTCCCTGCGACAAAGCAACAATCAAGTAAGGGACATTACTGTTGGGGGAAAACGTTTCAGTTTTAGATGGGTAGTTTTGATGTGTGTTCGTACCTGTCCTTCACTCTCAGAATGAGCTGGTGGAAACGGTCCACGTGTTCAAAACTGGCTTTGTCAGTGACTGAGAAGACGATGAGAAATCCGTCCCCGGTCCTCATGTACTGCTCCCTCATGGCACTGAACTCCTCCTGTCCAGCCGTGTCCAGAACTACACAAACACACAGATCGCCACTGCTGTTTCACACAAATACACACTGTTGTTTACTTGCAATGATATTACACAGCGGCTGAAAATAGGCGAACTTCCGTCAACATAACCAACATGACAACCGGCTAACACAGAGAGAGCTGGGACTATTTTCGGACGTCTCACAGCTCTTGATTATTACGCAGGAATGAGAGTATAGTTCCTGCCATATCGGCCTAGAAAATCACAACTTCTCATTTTCCGTCGGTCTTAGTACACGATGGAACTACAGAAGAGTCGAGTTTTAAATAGGAAAAATATCTAAACTCTTTTTGAGCGAGATGCTAACGGTCTAATCAGATTCATTGATCTATGCTAAGCTATGCTAAAAGTGCAGACCCGGAGATCGGCTGAATGGATGAGAAAACGGTAAAACTCAACTGTTTAAGAGTCGGGAAATTTTCACTCGTTGTTGATCATTTGTGATGAAACAAATTAAACTGTTAAATTATTATAATTATAGATTTTTCTTATTTTAATTTCTTGAAAGGTAAGAGTAAAATATTTGACAATGTATAAATATTTATTTCCCTGTCATTTTTGCTCCTCTTTTGTAATAAAAGCATGTTTTACTTAGTTTAGTAATTTTTTTTAATTTTACATAATTTTTACGTCGTTTTATTAACTATTTTATTTTTTAAATGAAACTTTTCACTCAATGTTATGTTGATCATTTGAAAAGAAAAGTATTTTACATTAATATAATTAGGCACCGGTTGACCGGCCAAAAACCGGCCGGTTTTCTTTGTATTTTTCTGCCGATTTTTCCGGAAGTGCGCCCGCGTGCACATACGCCTATATTGCAATCATTCGCGAACATGTCACTTGTGTGTTACAAACGGAAACTGGAGAACTGAGGGAAGAGACGAGATCCGCTGAAGGGAATGAAGAGCCGCTTTCCTGCGCGAGCTGAAGTTGTGCGAGCTGAAGTTGCGCGAGCTGAAGTTGCGCAAGCTTACCTCAAGCGCAGATAGTGAGCGTTTGTTCAGCTCAGCTTCTCACGTGTTGGATCGGATGAGAACGAAACAGACTAACTTGTGACAAAGCCGAAATACTTCTTTTTGTAGCCTAAAGAAGAACATGCTGCACTTTAGAAATGAAATACTATCAGTTCTGTAGCCTATAGGATGATCATCTTTATTTTACCTTTAAGATACATTGACTTAATTTCATTTAAAAAGCACCTGCTGTAGCATCTTAGTTTTTTTCGTTGCACTAAACTTTATTTAATTTAACATTTTGGAACAATTATATACTTTGGTTTTATTTAATTTCACTGGTAAAGACTTTTTTCTTTACACTGAATTTAAAAACAAATGCTGATTTAAGTAACGTCTTCGTTTGGATTGCAGAATATGCAGTTGTTGCCTTTAATTTCACCTTTCAGCCTTTTCATTTCCAATTCAATTTCAAGTTAATTTCAGATTGAGGACTTGTTTTCATTAGCCAAAAGCCAATTTAGCCTGTTAAATACCAAATAAACATCTTGTTCATGTATACTTTCGTTCTTTTATTGTGTAATTTTATTTTTATTTTTAATCGGAAATCGGTATCGGAATGGGACAGTTTTCTTGAAAAAAAAATCGGCATCGGAATCGGCCATGTAAAATCATGATCGGTGCATCACTAAATATAATTATAGTTAATATATTAAAAGGTAAAACTAAAATATTTGACAACGTATAAATATTTATTTCCAGTCATTTTTGCTCCTCTTTAGTAATAAAAGCATGTTTTACTTAATTTAGTTAATTTAAAAAAAAAATGATGTTTGTATTATTTTTAGGTCGTTTTATTTACTATTTTATTTTTTAAAGGAAACTTTTCACTCAATGTTATGTTGATAATTTGTAAAGAAAAGTATTTTACATTAATATAATTATAGTTAATATATTAAAAGCTGAAAGTCAAATGTATAAATATTTATTAAATAGAGCCTTTTGCTTTTGCAAGAATATAAAATAATCTGCTAAATGCATAAATGTAAAAGAATATAACTTTTGAATGTTTTAATTTGACATCACTTCATACTGCACATAGTACATTAGACTATTTATTCATAATATAATCATTGTTATTGTTAAAGGTGCACTGTAAAATTTGTAAATTCTGTCATAGCAGTCGCCGAGTAAACCGAGGGGAACGTGGATATGATGTCATCGACAGGCCACGCCCCGGGTAAAATAGCATCTCACCATTTACAAATAGTCGGAAACATTTGGGATATTGTAAGTACTGAACAAAATATATAACACTGGCCTAGTGGTGTTTGGATATTTAACTGAAAAAAATCTTACATAGGGCACCTTTAAAAGTAAAATATTTTAATATATTTAAAAATGTCGTAAAGATTTCCTTTAATTCTCTTTAACTGTTGTTCCCCCCTGTAACTTTTAACTCTAGCTCATCATTTTGTGATTTATTTCATGTTTTGTGCTCATAAATATTGAATAGTCAGAAATGACTGCTTCATGATTTCTTGTTGTGCATAAAATAAACTGCACTGCCCTCTACTGGCGTCATATTGAACTGCTCACCGTCCAAAATGGCCCATTGTCCATCGATCTCGGTGTGTTTGAGGTACGAGTCCTCGATGGTGGGGTCGTAGTCAGGGACGAAGATCTTCTGGAAGAATTGTATGGTGAGAGCGCTTTTCCCCACGCCTCCATCTCCCACCACCACCAGCTTATATGTGGGCAGGTTGTCCCCGGGAACCACGCTGGTCGCCATGGAGACAGCTACACCTGCAATAGAGAGAAAATGGTGTCAGATGAGAGACGTTGCTGTCGATTTGGTGGGCAGGCAAACACATGCTTAATGCTTATATATATATATATGCTTAAACAGTTGATAAGACGTTAATCTGTGTTATTTAATCAGCTGAAATGATTTAGTATGATAAAGTGCATTTGCAATAGTGCCTTTATGGAGTTTCTTTGTTATCTGAGAAATTTTAACAGAAATAAATTAAAAAGAAAGAATATAATAATAATAATGTTTAATAATGACAATAACTATTTTATATATATATATATATATATATATATATATATATATATATATATATAAAACAATATATATTCATTATTATTAAAATAGTATTAATAATAATATCTATAATATATCAAATACATACAAATATTTAAATAAAAAAATAAATAATAATAATTACTATTATTATTAAAATATTAATAACTCACTATTACATATAAAATAAATACACTTTTTTTCTATCAAAAATTACATAATTTAAAAATGTATACATATATAATAATAAATATTATTATTAATAGAAATAACTATTATATATCAAATACATAAAAATATTTAAATAAATAATAAAAAATGGATATAATAATAATAACTATTATATGTAAAATAAATAAAAATATATATTTAAAAAAAATTATATATATATAATAATTATTCATAAAATATTATTAAAAACAATAACTATTATATATCAAATGAACAAAAATATTTTTTAAATCAGAAATTCTATAAAAATGTATATATATTTATTATTAAAACATTAATAACAATAACTATTATATATAAAATAAAACAAGATATTTTTTCTATCAAAAATTAAATAATTAAAAAATGTATACATATATAATAATAATAATTATTATTATTATTAAAATATAATTAATAAAAATAACTTATATATAAAAAACATAAAATATTTAAATCAAAAATAAATAATACAAATTGATATAATATTAATAATTATTATTATTAAAATATTATTAATAATAACTATTATATGCAAAATAAATACAAATATATATTTTAAATTAAATAAAAATGTATATATATAATAAATATTAATAAATTATTATTGATAACAATAACTATTATATATAAAATAAATCAAAATATTTTAGTGAAACAATTATATATATATATTTATATATTTATATATATATTTATATATATATATATATATATATATATATATATATATATATATATATATATATATATATATATATATATATATATATATTATATATATATATATTTATATATTTATATATTTATATATATTTATATATATTTATATATATATATTTATATATATATATATATATATATATATATATATATATATATATATATATATATATATAAATTAAATAATAAAAAATGGATGGAACGATAATGATAATAATAAAAGTGTAAAAATATAATATATTATTATATATTATATTTAATATACAATATTATTTTTATCAACTTTATCCACTCCTTTATCTGCATTTACAATCTTTTATCAAACATTCGATTCTTTCTCCACCTCGGAAACAACTTTTCATTTCCTGCTGATGTCATCAAGGCCTTGTGGGTGGGGAAAACAATATTAACCAATAATGTCATACCCTAAAATATCCTTTACTTTTCACAATCTAATCCAATCCTAATAAATCTAACCATATGTTTTCCTTGGTTCACAGAATAATATCTTAGGAAAACAAAGAGTCAGTGAGTCAAACTCAAAAACTGGAAATGTATGATTCATGAACAAAGGTTTTGTGATTTGTTGAAAATAAAAATCTGACTAAAGTGAGTTTAAACGACATGAGTGTGAATAAATGCTGATTGAACATTTTTTTGGGGGTGAGCTGTTTCTTTAAGAGAAAAAAAAACTTTGATTCAGACTTTTCTAATGTCTGAAATGTCACTAATGGACTCAATATTGGCATAAAGAAGAAGGCTTTTCCCAGACATCCAACCAGATCATCACACACACAGGAAATATGGTCTAGACGAGACACTTGGATTGCCACGCTGTGATTTTGCAGTGTGATCTCAGCTCGAAACTGCCAACATCAAGAGAGCCCCAGACAGATTGACCAGTGAGCTAAAAACTGTACAACTGAAAGTACGTCAAGCCTCTGAAATACAGCAAACAACCTCAAAAACACAACCTCTTATTTTAGGATTAAACACCCCAAACTGATCTTTACCCCTGATGTCAGTATTACACATCTCTTCCAGTCGCCCTTCCTGTCAGACACAATAGAGGGAAGTTCAGGATTTCCTTTCTGAAATCATCTGGGATATGACTCCACTTCTTAAGGATCGTGAAAGCACCTGGATCTAAATCAGGCCGTTTACAAATCATATTTTAAGACATTCTGTATTACGGATCCTCGCACATGACATGAGAAAAAATACTTATATCGCGGCCACAAATTAACAATTTGTTCCCATGACTTGCTTACGTCCATATGTTTTACTAATTCGTTCCCTCGTTTATTAGTGAATCGTGCACAAAATATAATAATTTGTTCCGTTGTTTCACTAAATCGTGCACACAATATAATAATTTGTTCCGTTGTTTCACTAAATCGTGCACACAATATAATAATTTGTTCCGTTGTTTCACTAAATCGTGCACACAATATAATAATTTGTTTCGTTGTTTCACTAAATCGTGCACACAATATAATAATTTGTTTCATTGTTTCACTAAATTGTGCACACAATATAATAATTAGTTCCGTTGTTTCACTAAATCACGCACACAATATAATAATTTGTTCCGTTGTTTCACTAAATCGTGCACACAATATAATAATTGGTTCTGTTGTTTCACTAAATGGTGCACACAATATAATAATTTGTTCTATTGTTTCACTAAATCGTGCACACAATATAATAATTTGGTCCCTCATTTCACTAAATCGTGCACACAATATAATAATCTGTTCCATTGTTTCACTAAATCGTGCGCAAAATATAATAATCTGTTCCATTGTTTCACTAAATTGTGCACACAATATAATAATCTGTTCCATTGTTTCACTAAATTGTGCACACAATATAATAATCTGTTCCATTGTTACACTAAATCGTGCACAAAATATAATAATTTGGTCCCTCATTTCACTAAATTGTGCACACAATATAATAATTTGGTCCCTCATTTCACTAAATCGTGCACACAATATAATAATCTGTTCCATTGTTACACTAAATCGTGCACAAAATATAATAATTTGTTCCGTTGTTTCACTAAATCGTGCACACAATATAATAATTTGTTCCGTTGTTTCACTAAATCGTGCACACAATATAATAATTTGTTCCGTTGTTTCACTAAATCGTGCACACAATATAATAATTTGTTTCGTTGTTTCACTAAATCGTGCACACAATATAATAATTTGTTTCATTGTTTCACTAAATTGTGCACACAATATAATAATTAGTTCCGTTGTTTCACTAAATCACGCACACAATATAATAATTTGTTCCGTTGTTTCACTAAATCGTGCACACAATATAATAATTGGTTCTGTTGTTTCACTAAATGGTGCACACAATATAATAATTTGTTCTATTGTTTCACTAAATCGTGCACACAATATAATAATTTGGTCCCTCATTTCACTAAATCGTGCACACAATATAATAATCTGTTCCATTGTTTCACTAAATCGTGCGCAAAATATAATAATCTGTTCCATTGTTTCACTAAATTGTGCACACAATATAATAATCTGTTCCATTGTTTCACTAAATTGTGCACACAATATAATAATCTGTTCCATTGTTACACTAAATCGTGCACAAAATATAATAATTTGGTCCCTCATTTCACTAAATTGTGCACACAATATAATAATTTGGTCCCTCATTTCACTAAATCGTGCACACAATATAATAATCTGTTCCATTGTTACACTAAATCGTGCACACAATATAATAATTTGGTCCCTCATTTCACTAAATCGTGCACACAATATAATAATCTGTTCCATTGTTTCACTAAATCGTGCACACAATATAATAATCTGTTCCATTGTTTCACTAAATCGTGCACAAAATATAATAATCTGTTCCATTGTTTCACTAAATTGTGCACACAATATAATAATTAGTTCCCTCATTTCACTAAACCGTGCACACACAACATAATAATTTGTTCCATTGTTTCACTAAATCGTGCACACAATATAATAATCTGTTCCATTGTTTCACTAAATAGTGCACACAATATAATAATCTGTTCCCTCATTCACTAAATCGTGCACACACAACATAATAATCTGTTCCATTGTTTCACTAAATTGTGCACACAATATAATAATTAGTTCCCTCATTTCACTAAACCGTGCACACACAATATAATAATTTGTTCCATTGTTTCACTAAATCGTGCACACAATATAATAATCTGTTCCATTGTTTCACTAAATCGTGCACACAATATAATAATTTGTTCCCTCATTTCACTAAATTGTGCACACAATATAATAATTTGTTCCCTCATTTCACTAAATTGTGCACACAATATAATAATTTGGTCCCTCATTTCACTAAATCATGCACACAATATAATAATTTGGTCCCTCATTTCACTAAATCATGCACACAATATAATAATTTGGTCCCTCATTTCACTAAATCATGCAAACAATATAATAATTTGTTCTATTGTTTCACTAAATCATGCACACAATATAATAATTTGGTCCCTCATTTCACTAAATCATGCACACAATATAATAATTTGGTCCCTCATTTCACTAAATCATGCACACAATATAATAATTTGGTCCCTCATTTCACTAAATCGTGCACACACAATATAATAATTTGTTCCATTGTTTCACTAAATCGTGCACACAATATAATAATCTGTTCCATTGTTTCACTAAATCGTGCACACAATATAATAATCTGTTCCATTGTTTCACTAAATCGTGCACACAATATAATAATCTGTTCCATTGTTTCACTAAATCGTGCACACAATATAATAATTTGTTCCCTCATTTCCCTAAATTGTGCACACAATATAATAATTTGTTCTATAGTTTCACTAAATCATGCACACAATATAATAATTTGGTCCCTCATTTCACTAAATCATGCACACAATATAATAATTTGGTCCCTCATTTCACTAAATCATGCACACAATATAATAATCTGTTCCCTCATTTCACTAAATCGTGCACACACAATATAATAATTTGTTCCATTGTTTCACTAAATCGTGCACACACATTATAATAATTTGTTCCATTGTTTCACTAAATCGTGCACACAATATAATAATTTGTTTCATTGTTTCACTAAATGATGCACACAATATAATAATTTGTTCTATTGTTTCACTAAATCATGCACACAATATAATAATTTGGTCCCTCATTTCACTAAATCATGCACACAATATAATAAATTGGTCCCTCATTTCACTAAATGATGCACACAATATAATAATTTGTTCTATTGTTTCACTAAATCATGCACACAATATAATAATTTGGTCCCTCATTTCACTAAATCATGCACACAATATAATAAATTGGTCCCTCATTTCACTAAATCGTGCACACAATATAATAATTAGTTCCATTGTTTCACTAAATTGTGCACACAATATAATAATCTGTTCCCTCATTTCACTAAATCGTGCACACACAATATAATAATTTGTTCCATTGTTTCACTAAATCGTGCACACACATTATAATAATTTGTTCCATTGTTTCACTAAATCGTGCACACAATATAATAATTTGTTTCATTGTTTCACTAAATGATGGACACAATATAATAATTTGTTTCATTGTTTCACTAAATCACGCACACAATATAATAATTTGTTCCATTGTTTCACTAAATCATGCACACAATATAATAATCTGTTCCATTGTTTCACTAAATTGTGCACACAATATAATTTGTTCCCTCGTTTCACTAAATTGTGCACACAATATAATAATCTGTTCCATTGTTTCACTAAATCGTGCACACAATATAATATTTGTTCCCTCATTTCACTAGATCGTGCACACAATATAATAATCTGTTCCATTGTTTCACTAAATCGTGCACACAATTTAATAATTAGTTCCATTGTTTCACTAAATCGTGCACACAATATAATAATTAGTTCCATTGTTTCACTAAATAGTGCACACAATATAATAATCTGTTCCATTGTTTCACTTAATCGTGCACACAATATAATAATCTGTTCCATTGTTTCACGACTTTTATTACATTTAAAAATATTTGCGTAAATCATTTCCACAATAACCGTTCACTGAAAATAACAGAAAACGGAAACATGCACCATTCACAAATATTTTCGGTCAAAAAACAAAAATCAGTCAATTAATCGGCCTTCGGTTTATCGCTAGTAAAAAAACGAAATCTTAGTATTTACTAAATCGAAGGAATGAATAAATAAGTCTTGGGAATTAATTCTTAATTCGTCGCCACAATTAAACTAAAATGAGAGAACGAATTTAAAATTTTTGAGAGCATGTCATGTGTGTGTTGCGAAAAAAAGTGGTTGAACGAAGCTGATTCCGATAAAAATATTACAATTTTACAACGGCAAATAATATATAATTTCAAATATAAAATTAAATATTTACTTAAAAGATAAACATATAAATTATAATATCTTATTCACGACTTTTAGGCCTACATTTTAAAAGAAATTGCGTAAATAATTTTCACAATAACCATTCACAAAAATAACTGAAAACGTAAACGTGCACCATTCGCAATATTTTCGTCGCAAAATTAAAAAAAAAAAATCGGTCGATTAATCGGCCTTCGGTTATCACTAATAAAAACCTCCTTTCCATCGTACAACTGTAAAGTCTCTTTTCGACTAAAATTACACTGTATATTAATTTTGTGCATGATGTGTGATAGTCAAATCTGTGCATGGCTTCAGCACACATCTGAGCTATGCATATATCAATACACCCACCTTGATCATTCGGTCTGCCTAATGCATTACCCATTAGGCTTTATCTTAGGTATGTGCATATCTATGATCTCCATTATGTGCAGCTACACTGCAATGAAAGCATCTTCCTGGAAAAAAGGAAACAATCTCTCATGCATTTTGAGATGTGTGTGTGTGTGTGTGTGCACCGTTTAATGTTGCAACTCACCAATTTGATCACTTAATATGTTCATGCATAATGCATAAATGCATGATTCAACGGGTAAACCATGCATATCTATGTAGAAACGCCCGTTTAATATATAGCAACCTAGATTTTATTCCTTCGTGCTGTGGATGGATGCAGTCTGCATGCATTTATGTATGCATTAAAAATGATTACCTTTTCACGAGATGACAGCATATGCCAATAGCCCGATCCGTTTCCACAGATGTTGCTGCCGACATTACCGAGTAAATACACACGCGGAAACGTTTGTCTATTTGTTATAAACTGGATGCAGTGGCTTTTTATCGGGCCGAGCGAAGAGCCGTTTTCAGTTCCTCACACCTCGAGAGCGTTCACAGTTACTTTACACTGATTTACAGCTCTGGCGGGGGGAAACCGGTCAGCTCTTTGACAAATATTAAGCTTATTTTAAATACTTGACGATATATATTTATCCTACTGGTTATTTTGATAAAACACCATTCAATAAAAATTGATTAATCGAATTTTAGATGGATATATTAGGAATAAATCTGTAAAAGAGCTAGTTGGTCACCCCTCTTCCTCTCGGGTTTGGTACGGTCCACTGTCAGAGCTCAGTTTGGAAGCACTCGCATGAGTCAATTCCTTATTTCAAAGAGTACATTTATATATATACTTTTTATATCTACTTTATATATTTGTTTTACTCATTTTATTAGACAAACACCTGAAATATGAGGGGAAAATACAGAATAAATAATGAATTGACTGTGTTTGCAGTCTTAAAAGAGGGAAGCAAGTTTTACACAGGTTTTAAAAACTGTATTGACGGATGTCACACACAGAGAAGTTAAAAAAAAGGTTTAAAAAAAAAAAGTTACAAAAAAAAAAAAAAAAAAGAGTAAGGGAGTGTCGTGTTCTTTTCAGTCAAACCCTGTACGCCTGTCAATCACTTTTGGCCGTTAGGGTTTGTTTACGTTTTTGACAGACGCGGGTGTAAAATAGTGAAGCAATTGTACAAAGCTCCAAAAAAAAAAAAAAAACCCCAAAACTAAACATGGTACCCTTACTTTTTTTTGTAACCATCATATTTTAAGGTTCAACGCCAATATACCCAACAAAATCCATTCACTTCCAAACCGACGAGCTGACGCTATGATTCGACTGTTGAGAAATTAATATGCATTTTTCACAGCCCACGCTCCTACAGCTAAAGACGAGAGACATTTTAGTTTCCGGCTCATTTGTACACAAACAAATTATGTAATTTACTACAGGAGAATATGCTGGAAACATATCGCTCTATGACTTCATAACGGTTGCCTAGTAACAGGCAGGCTTTCTCTTGAACCCTCTCCAATGCGCTAATCGTCATCTAAAGCTGCTTCAACCCATCATCGGAGCCTGAACCGGCCATTTTATAATGACAGAGTTCAGTCTAGAGTTGCTGCCTTCTATAAAGTGTTAATGCGATGTAATTAAATGTTAGAAGTGCAGATTCGGGTCACACCTTGGAAATGAGACAGACATACATCCTCTCCGGAAGATGGCGCTGCAAACACACACAAGCTTAGAGCAGAAGATGGTGGTTTTAAAGGGGTAGTTCACCCCAACATTAAAATCTGGTCATCTTTTACTCACACTAAGGTTGTTCCTAACCTGTATGAGTTTCTTTCTTCAAAATGTCTGCTTTTATGTGTTCAACTGAAGAAATAAAAGTTTGGAACAACTTTAGGGTGAGTAAATAGGCTAATGACAACACTTTCATTTTTGGGTGAACTGAGTAGGGGCTAGTTTTTATCAAATCTATCTATCTATCTATCTATCTATCTATCTATCTATCTATCTATCTATCTATCTATCTATCTATCTATCTATCTATCTATCTATCTATCTATCTATCTATCTATCTATCTATCTATCTATCTATCTATCTATCTATCTATCTATCTATCTATCTATCTATCTATCTATCTATCTATCTATCTATCTATCTATCTATCTATCTATCTATCTATCTATCTATCTATCTATCTATCTATCTATCTGTCTATCTGTCTGTCTGTCTGTCTGTCCATCTGCCTGTCTGTCTATCGATCTATCTGTCTGTCTATATATCTGTCCATCTGTCCATCTATCTGTCTGTCTGTCTGTCTGTCTGTCTGTCTGTCTGTCTGTCTATCTATCTATCTATCTATCTATCTGTCTGTCTGTCTGTCTGTCTGTCTGTCTGTCTGTCTGTCTGTCTGTCTGTCTGTCTGTCTATCTATCTATCTATCTATCTATCTATCTATCTATCTATCTGTCTGTCTGTCTGTCTGTCTGTCTGTCTGTCTGTCTGTCTATCTGTCCATCTGCCTGTCCATCTATCTGTCTGTCTGTCTGTCTATCTATCTATCTATCTATCTATCTATCTATCTATCTATCTATCTATCTATCTATCTATCTATCTATCTATCTATCTATCTATCTATCTGTCTGTCTGTCTGTCTGTCTGTCTGTCTGTCTGTCTGTCTGTCTGTCTGTCTGTCTGTCTATCTATCTATCTATCTATCTATCTGTCTGTCTGTCTGTCTGTCTGTCTGTCTATCTGTCCATCTGCCTGTCCATCTATCTGTCTGTCTGTCTATCTGTCCATCTATCTATCTATCTATCTATCTATCTATCTATCTATCTATCTATCTATCTATCTATCTATCTATCTATCTATCTATCTATCTATCTATCTATCTATCTATCTATCTATCTATCTATCTATCTATCTATCTATCTATCTATCTATCTATCTATCTGTCTGTCTGTCTGTCTGTCTGTCTGTCTGTCTGTCTGTCTGTCTGTCTGTCTATCTGTCCGTCTGTTTGTCTGTCTATCTATCTGTCTATCTATCTGTCTGTCTGTCTATCTGTCCGTCTGTTTGTCTGTCTATCTATCTGTCCGTCTGTTTGTCTGTCTATCTATCTGTCCATCTATCTGTCTGTCTATCTATCTGTCTATCTATCTATCTATCTATCTATCTATCTATCTATCTATCTATCTATCTATCTATCTATCTATCTATCTATCTATCTATCTATCTATCTATCTATCTATCTATCTATCTATCTATCTATCTATCTATCTATCTATCTATCTATCTATCTATCTATCTGTCTGTCCATCTGCCCGTCTGTCCATCTATCTATCTATCTATCTATCTATCTATCTATCTATCTATCTATCTATCTATCTATCTATCTATCTATCTATCTATCTATCTATCTATCTATCTATCTATCTATCTATCTATCTATCTATCTATCTATCTATCTATCTATCTATCTATCTATCTATCTATCTATCTATCTATCTGTCTGTCTGTCTGTCTGTCTGTCTGTCTGTCTGTCTGTCTATCTGTCCGTCTGTTTGTCTGTCTATCTATCTGTCTATCTATCTGTCTGTCTGTCTATCTGTCCGTCTGTTTGTCTGTCTATCTATCTGTCCGTCTGTTTGTCTGTCTATCTATCTGTCCATCTATCTGTCTGTCTATCTATCTGTCTATCTATCTATCTATCTATCTATCTATCTATCTATCTATCTATCTATCTATCTATCTATCTATCTATCTATCTATCTATCTATCTATCTATCTATCTATCTATCTATCTATCTATCTATCTATCTATCTATCTATCTATCTATCTATCTATCTATCTATCTATCTATCTATCTATCTATCTATCTATCTATCTATCTATCTATCTATCTATCTATCTATCTGTCTGTCCATCTGCCCGTCTGTCCATCTATCTATCTATCTATCTATCTATCTATCTATCTATCTATCTATCTATCTATCTATCTATCTATCTATCTATCTATCTATCTATCTATCTATCTATCTATCTATCTATCTATCTATCTATCTGTCTGTCTGTCTGTCTGTCTGTCTGTCTGTCTGTCTGTCTGTCTGTCTGTCTGTCTGTCTGTCTGTCTGTCTGTCTATCTATCTATCTATCTATCTATCTATCTATCTATCTATCTATCTATCTATCTATCTATCTATCTATCTATCTATCTATCTATCTATCTGTCCGTCTGTCTGTCCGTTTGTCTGTCCGTTTGTCTATCTGTCCATCTATCTGTCTGTCTGTCTATCTATCTGTCCATCTATCTATCTATCTATCTATCTATCTATCTATCTATCTATCTATCTATCTATCTATCTATCTATCTATCTATCTATCTATCTATCTATCTATCTATCTATCTATCTATCTATCTATCTATCTATCTATCTATCTATCTATCTGTCTGTCTGTCTGTCTGTCTGTCTGTCTGTCTGTCTGTCTGTCTGTCTGTCTGTCTGTCATCTATCTATCTATCTATCTATCTATCTATCTATCTATCTATCTATCTATCTATCTATCTATCTATCTATCTATCTATCTATCTATCTGTCTGTCTGTCTGTCTGTCTGTCTGTCTGTCTGTCTGTCTGTCTGTCTGTCTGTCTGTCTGTCTGTCTGTCTGTCTATCTATCTATCTATCTATCTGTCTGTCTGTCTGTCTGTCTGTCTGTCTGTCTGTCTGTCTGTCTGTCTGTCTGTCTGTCTGTCTGTCTGTCTGTCTGTCTGTCTGTCTGTCTGTCTGTCTGTCTGTCTGTCTGTCTATCTATCTATCTATCTATCTATCTATCTATCTATCTATCTATCTATCTATCTATCTATCTATCTATCTATCTATCTATCTATCTATCTATCTATCTATCTATCTATCTATCTATCTGTCTGTCTGTCTGTCTGTCTGTCTGTCTGTCTGTCTGTCTGTCTGTCTGTCTGTCTGTCTGTCTGTCTGTCTGTCTGTCTGTCTGTCTGTCTGTCTATCTATCTATCTATCTATCTATCTATCTATCTATCTATCTATCTATCTATCTATCTATCTATCTATCTATCTATCTATCTATCTATCTATCTATCTATCTATCTATCTATCTATCTATCTATCTGTCTATCTGTCTGTCTGTCTGTCTGTCCATCTGCCTGTCTGTCTATCGATCTATCTGTCTGTCTATATATCTGTCCATCTGTCCATCTATCTGTCTGTCTGTCTGTCTGTCTGTCTGTCTGTCTGTCTGTCTATCTATCTATCTATCTATCTATCTGTCTGTCTGTCTGTCTGTCTGTCTGTCTGTCTGTCTGTCTGTCTGTCTGTCTGTCTGTCTATCTATCTATCTATCTATCTATCTATCTATCTATCTGTCTGTCTGTCTGTCTGTCTGTCTGTCTGTCTGTCTGTCTATCTGTCCATCTGCCTGTCCATCTATCTGTCTGTCTGTCTGTCTATCTATCTATCTATCTATCTATCTATCTATCTATCTATCTATCTATCTATCTATCTATCTATCTATCTATCTATCTATCTATCTATCTATCTATCTATCTATCTATCTATCTATCTATCTATCTATCTGTCTGTCTGTCTGTCTGTCTGTCTGTCTGTCTGTCTGTCTGTCTGTCTGTCTGTCTGTCTATCTATCTATCTATCTATCTATCTGTCTGTCTGTCTGTCTGTCTGTCTGTCTATCTGTCCATCTGCCTGTCCATCTATCTGTCTGTCTGTCTATCTGTCCATCTATCTATCTATCTATCTATCTATCTATCTATCTATCTATCTATCTATCTATCTATCTATCTATCTATCTATCTATCTATCTATCTATCTATCTATCTATCTATCTATCTATCTATCTATCTATCTATCTATCTATCTATCTATCTATCTATCTATCTATCTGTCTGTCTGTCTGTCTGTCTGTCTGTCTGTCTGTCTGTCTGTCTGTCTATCTGTCCGTCTGTTTGTCTGTCTATCTATCTGTCTATCTATCTGTCTGTCTGTCTATCTGTCCGTCTGTTTGTCTGTCTATCTATCTGTCCGTCTGTTTGTCTGTCTATCTATCTGTCCATCTATCTGTCTGTCTATCTATCTGTCTATCTATCTATCTATCTATCTATCTATCTATCTATCTATCTATCTATCTATCTATCTATCTATCTATCTATCTATCTATCTATCTATCTATCTATCTATCTATCTATCTATCTATCTATCTATCTATCTATCTATCTATCTATCTATCTGTCTGTCCATCTGCCCGTCTGTCCATCTATCTATCTATCTATCTATCTATCTATCTATCTATCTATCTATCTATCTATCTATCTATCTATCTATCTATCTATCTATCTATCTATCTATCTATCTATCTATCTATCTATCTATCTATCTATCTATCTATCTATCTATCTATCTATCTATCTGTCTGTCTGTCTGTCTGTCTGTCTGTCTGTCTGTCTGTCTGTCTGTCTATCTGTCCGTCTGTTTGTCTGTCTATCTATCTGTCTATCTATCTGTCTGTCTGTCTATCTGTCCGTCTGTTTGTCTGTCTATCTATCTGTCCGTCTGTTTGTCTGTCTATCTATCTGTCCATCTATCTGTCTGTCTATCTATCTGTCTATCTATCTATCTATCTATCTATCTATCTATCTATCTATCTATCTATCTATCTATCTATCTATCTATCTATCTATCTATCTATCTATCTATCTATCTATCTATCTATCTATCTATCTATCTATCTATCTATCTATCTATCTATCTATCTATCTATCTATCTATCTATCTATCTATCTATCTATCTATCTATCTGTCTGTCCATCTGCCCGTCTGTCCATCTATCTATCTATCTATCTATCTATCTATCTATCTATCTATCTATCTATCTATCTATCTATCTATCTATCTATCTATCTATCTATCTATCTATCTATCTATCTATCTATCTATCTATCTATCTGTCTGTCTGTCTGTCTGTCTGTCTGTCTGTCTGTCTGTCTGTCTGTCTGTCTGTCTGTCTGTCTGTCTGTCTGTCTGTCTGTCTATCTATCTATCTATCTATCTATCTATCTATCTATCTATCTATCTATCTATCTATCTATCTATCTATCTATCTATCTATCTGTCCGTCTGTCTGTCCGTTTGTCTGTCCGTTTGTCTATCTGTCCATCTATCTGTCTGTCTGTCTATCTATCTGTCCATCTATCTATCTATCTATCTATCTATCTATCTATCTATCTATCTATCTATCTATCTATCTATCTATCTATCTATCTATCTATCTATCTATCTATCTATCTATCTATCTATCTATCTATCTATCTATCTATCTATCTATCTGTCTGTCTGTCTGTCTGTCTGTCTGTCTGTCTGTCTGTCTGTCTGTCTGTCTGTCTGTCTGTCATCTATCTATCTATCTATCTATCTATCTATCTATCTATCTATCTATCTATCTATCTATCTATCTATCTATCTATCTATCTATCTATCTGTCTGTCTGTCTGTCTGTCTGTCTGTCTGTCTGTCTGTCTGTCTGTCTGTCTGTCTGTCTGTCTGTCTGTCTGTCTGTCTGTCTGTCTGTCTGTCTGTCTGTCTGTCTGTCTGTCTGTCTGTCTGTCTGTCTGTCTGTCTGTCTGTCTGTCTGTCTGTCTGTCTGTCTGTCTGTCTGTCTGTCTGTCTGTCTGTCTGTCTGTCTGTCTGTCTGTCTATCTATCTATCTATCTATCTATCTATCTATCTATCTATCTATCTATCTATCTATCTATCTATCTATCTATCTATCTATCTATCTATCTATCTGTCTGTCTGTCTGTCTGTCTGTCTGTCTGTCTGTCTGTCTGTCTGTCTGTCTGTCTGTCTGTCTGTCTGTCTGTCTGTCTGTCTGTCTGTCTGTCTGTCTGTCTGTCTATCTATCTATCTATCTATCTATCTATCTATCTATCTATCTATCTATCTATCTATCTATCTATCTATCTATCTATCTATCTATCTATCTATCTATCTATCTATCTATCTATCTATCTATCTATCTATCTATCTATCTATCTATCTATCTATCTATCTATCTATCTATCTATCTATCTGAGAACCGAACCGGTGCGTTTTAGGCCCCGCCTCCGCGCCTTGGCCACGCCCTCACGTCAGACCTATGAGAATGTGGGCGGGGCGTGTGCGGTTGCGCCATGTTAACGCTGCACGTTGCAGCCGCAGCAGCCAGTAGCGGCAACACAGAGGCATATGCAGGATTACAGCGCTAAACCCGGCCAGAGCCACAGAGGAGACTGAGCTCCCATTGCGTCTGAAGCTGTGATTTAATGCAGCGCGCGCCCGACAAACAGCCCGGATCGCGTCCCCATTTTGGAATGGCTATTTCTCACTGTGCCAGAGGCCCCTTGAATTGAATGTAATGTGAACATCTACTACAGCAATGTGGTTCTTTTCCTGCAGATGAGCTGCTGTTTTGTCCCCCCCCCCCCTCCTCCTCCTCCTTTCATCATAATTCAAGACCATCTTCAATTCACTGGACTCTCCTAAACCTGTATATGAAGGTAAGCATGCATTATGGTTGTATTTCTGTATCGGTGTCACCATTCATGCATGCATGCACTGTCTTCCTTTTTTATCCCATTGCATAGCAACCAAACCAACCAATGCAAGCTTCCAGATCCCTGAAATGGTGCACAGGCAGAGGCATAAAGCATGCATTCACCTTGCACGCTGGGTTTAGGGACAGGTTTTATGTAACGTCCAGGGTTTAATTTCTGATGTCCGGATAATCCATCCATATGATGCCCGAATGCATGTGATTTGTGCAGCCAGGCAACATGGATTGAATGCATAGTGTGGTTCTTTCTGTTCTTGATACCTGGCAACCCTCTCAATGGCCTCTTTTCGAGATCCTTCAGCTGTCATGTGAGATATATTAGAGCTTTTGTGTTTATTTAAGGTTAATGTCACATCTGTACATCTTAGCTGTGTCTTATTTTCTCAGCCACATCATTACATAACCACAGCTCTCATCCTTTGCATGCAAATAATCTGCTTGAATCTAGAGAGGACTTTATATTGGTGCAATTTTAATTGTTTTCTGGGCACTACGCATCTCCCCTGGTTGAGTCGGTGACATCATCTACTGTTCTGTCCCCCCGGTGTGTGTGTGTGTGTGTGTGTGCATTCTTCAACAGACTGTATGTGTGGTATTCTTCTGCTGATGTGCTGGTTTGGATGAAAAGCCCCTTTTCTTGGTGAAATTGGTGTGTCATGCGACTGCATTCAGTGGAATGGGTTTTATCGCGGTATGGTTGGATGGTCCTGTAAAGCTGGCTTGGGTTCAGGTGTATTGGGTGACACATGAATGAGTGCATGAATGACATCCTGTTGGTCTGTTAGCATCTTTGTGTTATCTTCTAGCTCAGTGGCACTCGTCTGGTTGTGCTGAGATTGAGCATTGGATGTTTACAAGCAAGGTTTTAGATAAACATGCAGGTGTAACATTTTTTTAAAAATTTTACTGGGAACATTTTCTTGTCAGGTCTAACCGTAATGTACGGTAATGTTTTGGGCTTGTATACGCTGTTTGCGAGCAAAATTGTATGCAAAAGAAATTTTTGCAATTACAATTTTTACTTGTAAAATGTTACTTTAGGTCCAACAGTGTCTTGTAAGATATTGTTTTCGTCTGCCACTTGACGTCCAAAGATTTGCATCGGATGTTTACAAGTAAAATTTTAAGTGTGCATGCGATTTGTAAAATATTATTGTAATTTTTTTTTTTTTACAAAGTATGCACTTTTACTTGTAAAATGTTACTTTAGGTCCAACAGTGTCTTGTAAGATATTGTTTTCAGCTGCCACTTGACATCCAAAGATTTGCTTTGGATGTTTACACGTAAAATTTTAAGTGTATGCGCGATTTGTAAAATATTATTGTAATTTTTTTTACATAGTATGCACTTTTACTTGTAAAATGTTACTTTAGGTCCAACAGTGTCTTGTAAGATATTGTTTTCGGCTGCCACTAGACGTCCAATATAAGATTTGTGTCGGATGTTTACACGTAAAATTTTAAGTGTGTATGCAATTTGTAAAATATTATATTAATTTTTTTTACAAAGCATGCACTTTTACTTGTAAAATGTTACTTTAGGTCCAACAGTGTCTTGTAAGATATTGTTTTCGGTTGCCACTTGACGTCCAATATAAGATTTGCATTGGATGTTTACAAGTAAAATTTCAAGTGTACATGCAATGGTGAAATATTATTTGTAAAATTTTAGCAATGTGCATAATTTTACTTGTAAAGTGTTACTTTAGGTCCAACAGTGTCTTGTAAGATATTGTTTTCGGCTGCCACTAGACGTCCAATGCAAGATTTATGTCGGATGTTTACACGTAAAATTTTAAGTGTGTATGCGATTTGTAAAATATTATTGTAAATTTTTTTACAAAGTATGCACTTTTACTTGTAAAGTGTTACTTTAGGTCCAACAGTGTCTTGTAAGATATTGTTTTCGGTTGCCACTTGACGTCCAATATTAGATTTGCTTTGGATGTTTACAAGTAAAATTTCAAGTGTACATGCAATGGTGAAATATTATTTGTAAAATTTTAGCAATGTACATAATTTTACTTGTAAAGTGTTACTTTAGGTCCAACAGTGTCTTGTAAAATATTGTTTTCGGCTGCCACTTGACGTCCAATATTAGATTTGCTTTGGATGTTTACAAGTAAAATTTCAAGTGTACATGCAATTGTAAAAAAATATTTGTAAAATTTTAGCAATGTACATAGTTTTACTTGTAAAGTGTTACTTTAGGTTCAACAGTGTCTTGTAAAATATTGTTTTCGGCTGCTACTTGACGTCCAATATAAGATTTGCTTTGGATGTTTACAAGTAAAATTTCAAGTGTACATGCAATTGTAAAAAATTATTTGTAAAATTTTAGCAATGTGCATAATTTTACTTGTAAAGTGTTACTTTAGGTCCAACAGTGTCTTGTAAGATATTGTTTTCGGCTGCCACTAGACGTCCAATGCAAGATTTATGTCGGATGTTTACACGTAAAATTTTAAGTGTGTATGCGATTTGTAAAATATTATTGTAAATTTTTTTACAAAGTATGCACTTTTACTTGTAAAATGTTACTTTAGGTCCAACAGTGTCTTGTAAAATATTGTTTTCGGCTGCTACTTGACGTCCAATATAAGATTTGCTTTGGATGTTTACAAGTAAAATTTCAAGTGTACATGCAATTGTAAAAAATTATTTGTAAAATTTTAGCAATGTGCATAATTTTACTTGTAAAGTGTTACTTTAGGTCCAACAGTGTCTTGTAAGATATTGTTTTCGGCTGCCACTAGACGTCCAATGCAAGATTTATGTCGGATGTTTACACGTAAAATTTTAAGTGTGTATGCGATTTGTAAAATATTATTGTACATTTTTTTTACAAAGTATGCACTTTTACTTGTAAAGTGTTACTTTAGGTCCAACAGTGTCTTGTAAAATATTGTTTTCGGCTGCCACTTGACGTCCAATATTAGATTTGCTTTGGATGTTTACAAGTAAAATTTCAAGTGTACATGCAATTGTAAAAAAATATTTGTAAAATTTTAGCAATGTACATAATTTTACTTGTAAAGTGTTACTTTAGGTCCAACAGTGTCTTGTAAAATATTGTTTTCGGCTGCCACTTGACGTCCAATATTAGATTTGCTTTGGATGTTTACAAGTAAAATTTCAAGTGTACATGCAATTGTAAAAAAATATTTGTAAAATTTTAGCAATGTACATAATTTTACTTGTAAAGTGTTACTTTAGGTCCAACAGTGTCTTGTAAAATATTGTTTTCGGCTGCCACTTGACGTCCAATATTAGATTTGCTTTGGATGTTTACAAGTAAAATTTCAAGTGTACATGCAATTGTAAAAAATTATTTGTAAAATTTTAGCAATGTGCATAATTTTCCTTGTAAAGTGTTACTTTAGGTCCAACAGTGTCTTGTAAGATATTGTTTTCGGCTGCCACTAGACGTCCAATGCAAGATTTATGTCGGATGTTTACACGTAAAATTTTAAGTGTGTATGCGATTTGTAAAATATTATCGTAATTTTTTTTTACAAAGTATCCACTTTAACTTGTAAAATGTTACTTTAGGTCCAACAGTGTCTTGTAAGATATTGTTTCCGGCTGCCACTTGACGTCCAATATAAGATTTGCATTGGATGTTTACAAGTAAAATTTCAAGTGTACATGCAATTGTGAAATGTTATTTGTAAAATTTTAGCAATGTGCATAATTTTACTTGTAAAATGTTACTTTAGGTCCAACAGTGTCTTGTAAGTAGGGTTGGGCATCGAGAACCGGTTCCAACTTGGAACCGTTTAAAAAATAACGATGCCATTGGAATCGTTTAGAAATTTTGTTTTCGATTCCGATCATCGGTTCCAAACGCGCAAGTTTTCGGAAGTGCTTGCCGCGCCCGTTTGTTCTGTTGCAGCCATGGAGCACGGTAAGTGGCGCTCAAAAGTGTGGTTTTATTTCACACAAAAAAAAAAAAACCTGGGTCGGCACAGTGCAACACATGACAAACTTATTTCTTGCACGGGAGGATGCACTACAAATATGTGGTGTAGCTATAAATTAACGAGTGTAGCGTGTTTGAAATGCTGCACAGGTCTGTCCCTCGGGCAACCCTGCGCTAACCAACGTTATTAACGGGATAGTTCACCCTGAAATGAAAATAAAGCCTTCTTTTACTTACCCTGATGTTGTCCCAGTGCCCTATGTCCTATGACATTTAAAATACTGTTCCTGCACGCGCTCCTTCCTATTATGGCAGTGAATGGCGATCAGCTAAAACATTACAAAAAGTAAACAAATGTATCACGCAACGATACAGGGAGACGCGCGCCATATGGAAAGTGTTCCGGGGGCACACTATAAGGTTTTGCGAGAAAGAAACCGTATTATTCAGTCAAAACACTGAGCTCGGCCGTTATTCTGAGCGCGCTCCTCTGTGTAAGTTACACTATGAGCTGTCAGCAGCCGCCGGCGCTCATGCCTACTATAATAACTCGCACTGTTGTCATTGTACCCACGATAAGCACACACACACACACACACACACACACACACACACACACACACACACACACGCACCATTTTGAGAAATCAAGCTCAATAGAAAAAAACGCGATTCTCGTCTTTTCTATAACGTATATGATAAGAAATAATACTAATAATATAACCTCCTTAAGTGAATATTGTGTACCGGTTGTCATGACAATATTGCACGAGGCTACTGCGGCTTGGAGTGCGCACACACTGGAACACGCGCATTTGAACAACAGCTGGGTGAGTAAAAGATGGCTTTATTTTAATTTCAGGGTGAACTAACATTATCCCACCTCATCATAATCAGGTAAGTGTAGTGTAAACCCCTTGACCAAATTGCGAATTGTGGTGAACAACAACGTTACTGAAATTATTTTTCCCCCTCGTAGATAAATGTAGCTATACGCAAATTGCCCACGCTAGTAGCAGTCCTAATGACTGCTGTTAATGCTATTGTTAAACCGGGACTCGGTGTGGAACTCCATTCACCTTTGCAGCAAAGCAAGTGAAAATGCCAGCGGAGAAAGCCCCAAAACTAAAACTCATTATTGAATCAAAATACAATTTTCCTCTGTGAAATGAGCCTGTGACATGTTGTGACTCCACCCCTCAAAGAATCGGAATCGAGAATCGAAAAGAACCGTAATCGAAACTAAGAATCGGAATCGGAATCAGAATCGTTCAAATCAAAACGATGCCCAACCCTACTTGTAAGATATTGTTTTCAACTGCCACTTGACATCCAAAGATTTGCATCGGATGTTTACACGTAAAACTTTAAGTGTATGCGCGATTTGTAAAATATTATTGTAAATTTTTTTTACAAAGTATGCACTTTTACTTGCAAGATGTTACTTTAGAAACAACAGTGTCTTGTAAGATATTGTTTTCGGCTGCCACGACGTCCAATATAAGATTTGCATTGGATGTTTTCAAGTAAAATTTCAAGTGTACATGCAATTGTAAAATATTATTTGTAAAATTTTAGCAATGTACATAGTTTTACTTGTAAAGTGTTACTTTAGGTCCAACAGTGTCTTGTAAGATATTGTTTTCGGCTGCCACTAGACGTCCAATGCAAGATTTACGTCGGATGTTTACAAGTAAAATATTAAGTGTGCATGCGATTTGTAAAATATTACAAGTAAAATTTTAACAATGTATGTAATTTTACTTGTAAAATGTTGCTTGTAATGTCCAGCGGTATCTCTCGTATGATACTGTTTTAGGCTTGACGTCCAGTGCAAGATTTACGTTGGATGTTTACAAGTAAAATATTAAGTACATGCAATTTAAATATTACATTGTAAAATTTAACGTGTAATGTCCAGCGGTATCTTGCAAAATACTGTTTTAGGCTGCCACTTGACGTCCAATAAAAGATTTTCATTGGATGTTTACAAGCAAAGTTTTAAGTGTGCATGCTATTTGTAAAATATTACAAGTAAAATTTGAACAATGTGTGTAATTTTACTTGTAAAATGTTGCTTATAATGTCCTGCAGCAGTATCTTGATACTGTTTCCGGCTGCCACTTGAAGTCCAATATAAGATTTTCATTGGATGTTTACAATTACAATTTAGTGTACATGCAATTGAGAAATGTTACTTGTAAAATTTTAGCAATGTACATAATTTTACTTGTAAACTGTTACTTTAGGTCCAACAGTGTCTTGTAAGATATTTTTTACGACTACCACTTGACGTCCAATGCAAGATTTGCGTTGAATGTTTACTAGTAAAATATTAAGAACATCAACTGTGAAATATTACTTGTAAAATTTTAAGATTTCATAAAATTTTACCTGTGAATTGTTACTTGTAAGGTCCAGCAGTGACTTTTAAGGTGATGTTTTTTTTTTTACTGCCACTTGACTTGAACGTAGTGTCTGGGTCCAGTAGCAAAACCAGTTGAGAACCACTAAGTTTACTTGTAAAATGTAATTTACGTGTAAAGTTTACTTGTACAATGTAATATACGTGTAAAGTTTACTTGTAAAATGTAATTTTCGTGTAAAGTTTACTTGTACAGTGTAATTTACGTGTAAAGTTTACTTGTACAATGTAATGTACTTGTAAAGTTTACTTGTAAAATGTAATGTACTTGTAAAGTTTACTTGTAAAATGTCCTTAAAATTGAGCATTGAAGTATAAATATATGAAATACCATAAACTGCATAGGTCCAAATATACACAAAATGTGACTGATTTGGAATATTTACAATTTTGGAAGTGCCTAAACGACAACAGAACAATAGTGGGCTAAATATTGTATTAGTATTGGCCATATTACAAGTACATTTACTGTAAAATACCATAAAGTGTGATTTGACACATGGCTATTGACAATGACATAAACAAACAACAAAAGATATGAGTAGTTTTTTTTTAAATTATAAATCCAAATTATATTTTTAGCACTCTTAACTCTTTAATTGCACAATTGTATATTTAGTTGCCTCTATTATTTCTTTCTTTATGATATTATTATTGGGATTAAGCATTTTATTTTCCCTTGATGCTCACAGAAGTTCATCAGATCACTCTGTAGCTTATGATGCTTTAGTTATAGACTTCACATTAAAGAGAAAGATGGAAATATGGGGCGGAAGGTGGTTTAGGGGGGCTGACCGAGAGAGTTTTTTTGGGGTGGGGAATAAACTCATTTTGTAACCCCATTGTCTGAGATCTACTGAGGTGTTGGTGGTCTGAGCCCCACTCAGCGGAAAATTGTAAGTGTTTCGGTGTTTGTGGTATTCGATGACATCCGGGGAAACTTCTACAGAAGAGAAATGTTCCGCCACACACACGCTCTCACACACACATCACAGTTTAGCAAGTTATACAAAGAGATTATCTTTTCGGCATTGACACACAGGACAAATAAAGTTGTGCTGATGTAAGTTATTTTTAGGAGTGATTTGTGATTTTCGAGATCTTACGATTAAAAATCTCTGCGGTTCTTCTACTTCAAATCTTGTCATACTTCAACAGCGTCACGTTAAAAGTAAGTGTGAGATTTTAAGAAATCTCAAACAGTGAGGCTTTTGTTTCAAAAGTCTTGCTTTTGAAGGTACATTGTAAAGCTTGATGTATATTTAGTCGAATGTACGCTCAGATGTGTTTGTTATTGATGGTACATTTTGTCTGTCAGTTCCTTTCCATGTGGATTGTGTCGCAGATTAATGATTGTAATAAGTTGGGTGTGGGAGTTTGAATAGGCGGCTGTGACCATGCTGAAAGGTCGCATGTTTGCTCCTACAGGTCATGAACTCTGACCCCGTGATGTTTACGCAGCTGCTTTTTAGTGTTATGGGAGCTTGTTTCGTACAATGTGGACATGTGTAAAGACACTTGGGTGCGTCCATTTTTAGAAACCACTAAAAAAAATTACAAATAAACTATGCAGGCAACTGTGAATGATAAATGATGCAAATGCCATTTCAAAGAACTTCAGGGAGAGATGATTCTTGGGGTATTTAAAAAAATTTAGTCTTATTTTGTTGTAAAAACCTTTCAGATCCCTTATGTTGTTCCCAAACATGTGTGACGTTTTTCTTATGTGGAACAAAAGGTCTCATTTATGTTCTTTGGACCCCATTGACTTCCAATGAAAGTACAAAAAAACACTTATTTTTAAAAAAAATCTCCTTTTGTCTTCCAGGTTTGGAACGACATGACGGTGAACAACTATCCCCATACACTAGAGAATGGTAGTCTCACCCTACCTTTAGCACCAGTAAATGTGCTGCAAATGTGTTAAGCCAGTGTTCCTGGAAAGAGACTTTGTATACGGCATCACATAAGCTCATAACCTGCTCCCCATAAGCTGCTCTGTGGCCAGATATGGTCGTTTCCTCCCAGGTTCTGGTTACAACACAGAGGAAACCAATGTGAATCAACAGAACCAATCAAATAATAGCAAGAAACGAAGACTTTAAATTGGGTGCTGTAGAGTCAAGAGACCCAAAAGTTGGTTACAAACTCTCTAGAGTTCGAGGTTTTAGCTCTAGGAAACTCGCTGTAAAGTCTTTGATTCTACGCCCACCAAATCTAGTGTTTTATCTTGCGCTAAAGAGTCCAGAGTGAGCTAAACACTGAAGAATGGTTGGTCTTAAGAGACCCTATAGTGGGCCGTCTGATACCCTACGGACTTTAACTTGTAACGTTGGCCTTCAGTAGTGTACTATAATAAAAGTATAAATGTAAACAAGCCCTTGACAAAATGTAAAACTAAAAGAGTAAAAATGTAAAAAGGTACAAATTTGTAAACCAACATAACATAAAAAAAAGAGTATATCAGCAAATACTTTTTATATAGTGTTGTCAAGATATCAGGGTTCAGTGTAGGGCTGCCACTAACGACTATTTTTATATCGATTAATCTATCGACTAATTTAGCGATTAATCGATTCATCTATCGACTAATTTATTGATTAATCGATTAATCGATCAACTGATTTATCGCAATCATTTTAAACAATTTTACTTAAAAACATTTAATTTAACTTGTAACGTTGGCCTTCAGTAAGTGTACTATAATAAAAGTATAAATGTAAACAAGCCCTTGACAAAATGTAAAACTAAAAGAGTAAAAATGTAAAAAGGTACACATTTGTAAACCAACATGACAACACTATATAAAAAGTATTTGCTGATATTCTCTTTTTTTTTGTTAAGATATCAGGGTTCAGTGTAGGGCTGCCACTAACGACTATTTTTATATTGATTAATCTATCGACTAATTTATCGATTAATCGATTAATCTATCGACTAATTTATCACAATCATTTTAAACAACTTTACTTAAACACATTTAATTTAACTTGTAACGTTGGCCTTCAGTAGTGTACTATAATAAAAGTATAAATGTAAACAAGCCCTTGACAAAATGTAAAACTAAAAGAGTAAAAAGGTAAAAAGGTAAAAATTTGTAAACCAACATCACAAAAAAAGAGAATATCAGCAAATACTTTTTATATAGTGTTGTCAAGATATCAGGGTTCAGTGTAGGGCTGCCACTAACGACTATTTTCTTATCGATTAATCTATCGACTAATTTAGCGATTAATCGATTAATCTATCGACTAATTTATCACAATCATTTTAAACAATTTTACTTAAAAACATTTAATTTAACTTGCACCGTTGGCCTTCAGTAGTGTACTATAATAAAAGTATAAATGTAAACAAGCCCTTGACAAAATGTAAAACTAAAAGAGTAAAAAGGTAAAAAGGTAAACATTTGTAAACCAACATCACAAAAAAAGAGAATATCAGCAAATACTTTTTATATAGTGTTGTCAAGATATCAGGGTTCAGTGTAGGGCTGCCACTAACGACTATTTTTATATCGATTAATCTATCGACTAATTTAGCGATTAATCGATTAATCTATCGACTAATTTATCACAATCATTTTAAACAATTTTACTTAAAAACATTTAATTTAACTTGCACCGTTGGCCTTCAGTAGTGTACTATAATAAAAGTATAAATGTAAACAAGCCCTTGACACAATGTAAAACTAAAAGAGTAAAAATGTAAAAAGGTACAAATTTGTAAACCAACATAACAAAAAAAGAGAATATCAGCAAATACTTTTTATATAGTGTTGTCAAGATACCAAAATGATGACTTTGATACGATACCAGACTAAAATACCTCAATGGCGATACTGAATCCATACCATGGCAAAAAACAGTAATTGAATCAGTGTTAATTTTGACAGCAAATTTTGATTTAGTTTTAGTCATAGTCTTTTGACTAAAATGCCATTTAGTTTTAGTCATATTTTAGTCACCTGAATTGTTTTTAGTTTTAGTCTAGTTTTAGTCGACTAAATCTACTGTAGATTTAGTCTCCTAAAATCTAATGAGTTTAGTTAAATTGTAATACATTAAGCATTCAAGCTCCATTTAATTTTGACATAATTTTGTTTTTGACATTTAAAATACACGAAAGAGCTCAATTCACTTTTTTGTTGGTATTTTTAAAAACATCTATATAGTTTTTATAACTTTGTATTTCTTTTAGTTAGTAGGCCATATCAGGTAAAGCTAAAGCTTCAAATAAGTTTGTTTATTTATTTATTTTGAATTTCAAATAATGACTTTTTTTAATGGTTTTAGTTAACTATTATAATAACCCTGATACTTTATTGAATATGTGTCAAATACTGATCTTTCCTCCTGACTAAGAATTAAATGGGAATGAAATGAAATGCAGTTTATTGTGTAACCAAATACGAATATACTGTATAATGCGTGACTTTTAAATTATAAACAAGCTCGAAATATACCGGGACTCTTATTTTGAAATGTCTGCGCCTCTGTTGCAGTTGCAGGAGCTCATTCAAGTTCAGGAGATAAAATATGCATTGTTACAACCGTCTAAAACATATCACTATATAATCATCATAAAGTCATTATTCATCAGCATTAGTTCATAAACAATTGCGTGGTATAAATGTGTGTTATTGATTGATTGTGAGCCGCTCTGGAGCGCTGGATTGGGGATGAGCCGTGTTTTCCAGGGGTTAGATCAGTTCAGATCAAATGTGCGCATCTGTTACACAGTACATCAGTTCTGACTGGATCTCTTCCCTAATCGTCCCTCCCTCACATTTTCGTCTCGTTTTTATTTGCTGACGAAAATTACAGTTTTCGTCATAGTTTTAGTCATCGAACACTAGTTTTTATTTAGTTATCGTCTCGTTTTCGTCAGTGAAAAAAGGTTGTTGACGAAAATTATGACGAAAATTATTCGTCAACGAAATTAACACTGAATTGAATAATAAGACAGAACTTACTATTCATTGTTTTATCATTGTTTTAGGGTTAAAAACCCATAAAAAATCAACATATCCGACTGCGTTTACCCGAATACTCGCCAGGATGTGCATTTTTACATATTTTTTACCATTCAAACCCAATAATCCGCGAAGCTGGCATCGCGATCTGTCCGAGTGAAAGGCGTGTGCGCGGTTGCGCGCGCTTCAGGTCAGAGTCCGCGCCGCACTTTTCTATTGCTTTCTTTTTTCCTGAGCTTCGCGTATATGTTGGACTGTTCTGCTTCCATTGTTTAGTCATATCCATCAATTTCATATCGTACCCAACTTACCCAATTGACAAAATTTTTTACGTCGACCAATTAACAGCGTCAACGCAGTCGATTGTATCGACCAATCGCGACAGGCCTAGTTCAGTGTTCATTTTTGTCGTTTTTTTGTGTTTTTGTCATTATGATAAATTAAATTAAAATGTAGTTGATGTTTCATCGTCATATTCATTAATTTGAGTACATTTTAGTAATGCACCAAAACACTGAAACCGTTCACCTTCGTTTAGCTGAAAACCAAAACCGAAAATCTAATTTGGGCCATTGGGTAATTTAACTACTTATGAAGTTCTACGACATCAAGATGCCTATTGATATTTCATTAGAACAAATTTTGCATATTGCTACTCTTGGATTATTTTGGTTCACAACATAGACCGTGAAAAAATATGGACGACGCAACTTATTTGGCTTCCGCTGAAGTAATTGAAGCCTCCGGTGGTCCGAATATGGCGCTGATATCTTGCGCAGATTTTGGAGAGTAGAGAGCAGGAAGTAGAGGCGCGATATTAAAAGCCCGCCCACACTCTCACAGATGCAGAACAATTAATTATGTCGCTGTGATAAAAACAGTTTTGGAAATGTAGAAATTAAAGCTAAAGCTCCAATATCCTCCTGAAAATCCCGAAAAAAAGTCTGTTAGTGCCTCAGTGACTTCACTCAGAGAAGCCGTCAAACGCAGCTGTCAATCATGACATCACACCCCCTGTTTTTATAGCATCAAATAACTCACTAAAACTAAACTTATTTAAAAAAACGAACACTTGAAATTACATCAGCGTGATTTAAAAACTGCCTAAAATGACAGAAACCAACTTTCTGAAAAAAATTATTTGAAATGTAATTTGATTGTTTAGTTTGTCTCGCGTCCATTAGAAAACACGGAGGGGCGGGGTTTATGAGCTATACTGGGACCAGCCACCTGAGGGCGATCGAGACGCGGAGGCTTCGGTTTCTGAGAGGAGTGCTACAGGCTTGGTTCACAATGAAATGCGTTCATACTGCTGATATATTTAGTTCATCTGTGTTTTTGCCACAAAAAGATGCTGACCCAGTCAATATCCTCACGTTAAACGTCACGTTTTGGTGCCTCCAAAACTATTTTGGCCGAAACCTAGAACTCACTTTTTTTTTGTGTTTTGGCCAAATATTTTGAGTTGTCAAAAATTCTGTCCATTGCTAGTAAATTTTACGGTAACTTTAGTTGGCAAAAACAAAATTGTAGTTGACCCACTGGTACAGTTGGTTTGTTCTTGGGGAACAAAACGTATAACTGAGCCTTTAAATTACAGTTATACTATTGTTTTCCTCTACTTAGAGCAGAAGTTCGGTCCTCGAGAACCGCTGTCCTGCAGAGTTTGGCTCCAACCCTGAAAGACATCTATAGAAGCTCTTATTGATAATTAACAGAGGTTTATAAGTTTTATTGAAAATATTTGGTCACCATTATGGTGATCAGTGTGTCCTTTAGTTGGCCAGTTTGACTCTTGGATTTTTATGTGAGTTTTTGGTTTTTGTTACATTGTTAACAAAACACATAATCTGTTCAAATCAAAAGAAGCCATAAACGAAAAAATGTCATGAAGAAAAATGTTTGACTAAACTTATCACTGACTAAAAATGTTCATAAATAAGATGAACCAACAATAGGGCTGCACAATTAATCGAGTTTGTAATCGTGATTTACAGTTACGGATGCCACAATTATGTAATCGTTCAGTAAAATGTAATCACAATTACAAAAAAAAGTCCACTTATATTATTCTGTGTAGTTAATGTTTTTTTTTTCTTAAGTTTTTCCCTCATTGTTTTTATTTTTATTTTTAGTATAACATTATTATACCATGCATATTTTTACTTTTTTTATTTAAAGAAACCAAACCAATGTATATTTGACTTTTGAGGCTTAATGCTATAGAATACTCACAATTAATAATCGCAATTACAGGGAACAATCGACAATTATGATTTTTGTTAAAATCGTGCAGCCCAACGATACTTTCTTGCCACAGATCAGACACTCTGAATTTTGATTTTCGCACACAGATATCAAGAATCAGCATTTGATTCTCACCAATGGTGACATACTTAATGCTGCAATGCATGCTGGGAGCCATGAGTTTTATATTATGGTGGCTTCATAGGGTTGGAGCTAAACTCTGCAGGACATCAGTGAAGGCCACTTGTACCTTAAAAGGTACAATTTTGCACTTTTTTTCCTTCTAAATAAACCAAATGTTCCAACATTAAATGTATATGATCATTTCAAGTGATAAGCAATTTTGTTCATTCTTTATGTTTTTTATGTCTTTAATTATTAATTAATAGTTTTTGTGCATGGTTCCAGAAAGAGTGCATTCGCAACATGACTTGCACATTCTGACTAGCTTGTAACTTAATATTCACTTGTGTGTTTGCAACATTTTGTACACAAGCAAATTTTAACGTTTATCTGATTAATTATACTGTAAAAGATCTGTTGGATAACTCACTATCAAAGTGCTTCAGTTTACCAGTGTTCATTGTTAGCATTGTTAGCATAGCGGTATTTTTGTTTGTTGCGTTTTGGTGTGTTTTTTTAGTTTTGGTTTTGTTGTGTGCTTGATTTGATGTTTGGTTTTTGTTTTGTGTTTTTGTTTGTCGCTTAAGTTTGGTTTTGTGTTTTGGATTTGTTTTTTTGTTTTTTTGAGTTGGTGTTTTTGTTTTGTGTTTTTGTTTGTCACTTTAGTTTGTTTTTTGTTTTTTGTTTTTGTTTTTTGCACTTTGTTTTGTGTTTTTGATTTGTTTTTGTTTTGTTGTGTGTTTTGATTTGGTTTTTAATTTGGGTTTGGTTTGGTTTTGTTGTGTTGTAGTTTGGTTTTGTTGTGTGTTTTGATTTGGTTTTTGTTTTGTGTTTTTGGTTTTGTTGTGTGTTGATTTGATGTTTGGTTTTTGTTTTGTGTTTTTGTTTGTCGCTCAAGTTTGGTTTTGTGTTTTGGATTTGTTTGTTTTTTGTGTTTTTTTTAGTTGGTGTTTTTGTTTTGTGTTTTTGTTTGTCACTTTAGTTTGGTTTTTGTTTTGTGTTTTTGTTTGTCGCTCAAGTTTGGTTTTGTGTTTTGGATTTGTTTGTTTTTTGTGTTTTTTTTAGTTGGTGTTTTTGTTTTGTGTTTTTGTTTGTCACCTTAAGTTTGGTTTTTGTTTTGTGTTTTTGTTTTTTGCACTTTGTTTTGTGTTTTTGATTTGGTTTTGTTTTGTTGTGTGTTTTGATTTGGTTTTAATTTGGGTTTGGTTTGGTTTTGTTGTGTTGTAGTTTGGTTTTGTTGTGTGTTTTGATTTGTTTTTTGTTTTGTGTTTTTGATTTGGTTTTTGGTTTGTTTTTGTGTTTTTTTTTAGTTATTGTTTTGTGTTTTTGATGTGTTTTTTGTTTGGTTTTGTTGTGTGCTTTGATTTGATGTTTAGTTTTGTGTTTTGATTTGGTGTTTGTTTTGTGTTTTTGTTTGTTGCACTTTCTTTTTGGGTTTTTGATTTGGTTTTGGTTTGGTTTTGTTGTGCGTTTCGACTGGTGTTTGGTTCTAATAAAAAGACATATCATCGTAATGTGCATTTTTCATTGTTTTCTCATTATCATTGATGATATCATTGCCAATCAGTGAAACTGTGGCTGTGAAATGCTACGTTTTGCTTTGCTAGGTGTTCAAAGGCCGAAGAATCGTGTTTTGCCCATGTAGAAACTGTAGAAATGCATCTGTATTTGTGTCTCTGTTGAAAACCTATTTATATTAGAAAATACTGAGCAATTTCAAAGTATCTTTTCAGGAACTCTCTTATGATGAATCTGCTCGAAGTTGACCTTGTTTGCTTAAAGGAGAGCGTTTAGTATCACTGAAACCTTGAATGAAAGAGTTTAATGTTATGAATGTCAGCAGTTTCAGAAGCTGAATTAGGTTAGCAATTTCCTTTTCATGAGTTGAATGAATCTTGACAGAAACCCTGACCTCTACCTCCTTTACGAGTTTCTTCAATTGACAAACCATTGTCGTCTTCTCGTTTCTACTAGTTGAACCTGAATGCTAAACTCTCGCTTTATAGCCGTTTACTGGAACTTTTAGGTGGAGTACAGACGAATGTTTGTGAATGATCACATGCGATGCGCTAGTGTGTGTTTAACACTGCTTAGTTCATCCAAAAATGAAAATTCTGTCATTAATTCCTCACCCTCATGTCGTTCGACACCCGTCAGTCCTCCGTTCATCTTCAGACACAAATGAAGATATTTTAGTGTAAATCTGATGCTGAGAAAGGCTTCAGATAGGCCTTCATTGGCATTCAGTACATTTACACTCACAAGACCCATAAAAGGCACTAAAAACGTCATTACAAAGTCCATCTCACCACAGTGACTCTACAATAATCTTACGATGCGACGACAATAGTTTTTGTGCGCAAAAAAATCAAAATAACACCTTTATCCAACTTGTTCTCGTCTTCCGTGTGTGTCTCCACGACGCATGCGCGAGAATATGACGCAGATCCGGCGTTCGGACACATGATCCAGAAGAGATTTGTTTACAAGCAGAGGAAGACACGCGTATCTCAGCTGTTGAATTCTACATTGATCGTGCTTTAGGTCTCGGCGTAGTTCTCAAAATGGGGCTTAAGTGAGCATTTCATGGATTCCTGAACGCTGAATCTACGTCATATTCTCGCGCATGCGTCGTGGAGACACACACGGAAGACGAGAACAAGCTGGATAAAGGTGTTATTTAGATTTTTTTGCGCACAAAGACTATTGTCGTTGCATCGTAAGATTATTGTAGAATCACTGTGGTGAGATGGACTTTGTAATGACGTTTTTAGTGCCTTTTATGGGTCTTGTGAGTGTAAATGTACTGAATGCCAATGGAGGCCTATCTGAAGCCTTTCTCAGCATCAGCTTTACACTAAAATATCTTCATTTGTGTCTGAAGATGAACGGAGGACTGACGGGTGTCGAACGACATGAGGGTGAGGAATTAATGACAGAATTTTCATTTTTGGGTGAACTAACCCTTTAATAACGCGTGGTGAACGGGGGTCATGTGAGCTTGTTGGTGACCTTTAGCCTTGTGTGTTTTGCAGACGGAGTGGGGACCGTAATGACCGCACGCTTCCGGTTGCCTGCTGGCAGAACTTACGATGTGGGAGCGTTGGAGGAGGCCAGAGAGAGACAGCACGCGCAGGTGGTGTGTAACGTTTTACTGCTGGACAACACAGTACAGACCTTCAGAGTCAATGTGAGTACACACACACACACACACACACACACGTTTAACCTAAGCTACTAAATCAACCCTCAGGACTAGGGATCGACCGATATGGATTCTTTTGTGCCGATACCATTCTGCCGATTTTCTTGAGCCGATGCTGCTTTTGCTCCCTCAATTTACATCATAAAAATGACACAATGATCAGGATGATAACAATTTAAAAAAGGAACATGTATTGAACTAAAAAAAACAATATTTAACAAATAGTAAAACAGGTGAGGTAGAACAAGAAAAAAAAAAGAGTTCAGTGGTGAAAATAAATATTTAAGCATAAATAAAATAATTACACTATTGCACAGTATCAACAAGCGAGCAGCATAATAAAGTGCACACTGACTGTACTATACTTCATTTAAAACTATTTACAACCTAGTCATTTAATGGTTACACTCTAAAAAATGCTGGGTTAAAAATAACCCAAGTTGGGTTGAATATGGATTAACCCAGCAATTGGGTTGTTTTGACCCAGCGGTTGGGTTAAATGTTTGCTTAAAACAACCCAATTGATGGGTTAGTCCATCTTCAACCCAACTTGGGTTATTTTTAACCCAGCATGCTTTAGAGTGTAGGTTCACTGAACTTAATCTCTTGTAGAGCAACACCAGCGGTAATTCAGGAGAAAATCTCCCAATGCTCCACGTGAAACTTCAGTCTTTCCACCTTTTACCATCGTGTCAATTCTCAATTGATTTTGATTAATATGCGCGAGGGAGAGCGAGAGAGTTTGAAGACGGTGAGAGCTGCCCTGTGGACGCCTGTCTGGAAATAATGCAGGGGAAAAAATCGGCGAACGCAGCAGCCTTATATCAGCTGATACACGTAAAATATCGGCCCGATATATCGGTCTAACACTACTCAGGACTAGTTGTTTTCCTAAAAGAAGGCCACATTTAGGTTCTTCAGTATCGTTTGTGCCCCATACTTGAAAGTCATGAGGAACGAGCATGTTTTTTTTTTCTTTTGTAAGTGATCAGAGTTAGGCCTATCCCGATAACTACTTTTTGTTTCGCGATATATCGTCCCAGAAATAATCGCAATAAACGATATTATTGTCATTTTAAGACTATTTTATGCCACTGAATATATAATCCTAATATAACAGCATAATAATGCAAGTACACCTACACATTTTCAAATGACAACTCAAATGTACTTCTTTAGATCATGGAGATTAAGGGTAAAAAATATATTATCCTAATTAAAAATAAAAAAAAATTATAAATAGTAAATAAACATTTTCCCTTGTGAAACGGCTTTTTAAAGCTACACTGTGTGATATTTTCCCCCATCTAGTGGTGAAAAGGTTTATGACCATCCAGTGAATATTAGTTTCTCTCAATTCCGATTTCGTTTTAACTCCTACGGTGGCTGATTTAGTCCAAGATTAACATGGCTTCCAGTTCGACCTCGTCCACATTCGACACGGAGCCATCGAGTGTTAAAACGCCAAAGGCGAAGCTTGAATTTACGGGTATGTCCCTCTTTGGCTAATGTACTTTCAAGATGGAGGATCAACATGGCGACCCGCATTCGAACCCTCACCCGTATGTGTTTTCAATGGCATATTATAAACTTACGAGAATACTTTATTACTTGAAAGAAGTAAATATACATTAATGAGCACATATATTTTTGAAAGAACTAAGTGTTTTTAGCTAAGAATAAACTAAAAAAGTTACACAGTGTAGCTTTAACACTCGTCATTCTGTGTTGACATTTATATGTGCAGCGGATCAGGGGATTGCGGCTTTGAAATCGAGTCCGTTTGGGCTTATTCTTCCAAACTGTCAGTAGTTGTCAGGAAAACAATAGAATGCCTAAAATGGCGGCTTTTCTTCACCTGTCGATAACCGCTCTGTGTATGAAGGAACTGCCTGAGAACCACTTTCGCCTCCGGAAAACATACAAGATGACCGCACAATCGAGTAAAACGTTGGTGACATTCATTATCATGTAAACATAATGGGCGAAATATTGCATCACTAAAAATGATTGTGGTCATGTACATATATTGTGCGATATATTGATTATTGCGACAGGCCTAATCAGAGTTTAGATTTTGATCTGGTGGATAGCAAAGCATGCAAATAAATCCTATTTTTCTACTCTGAAGGTTGGGGGCCAATTATAAACCGCCTAGCTGTAGCAACCAATCAGAACCCCTCCAGCAAGACTCTAAACCAATCAGAGCAGCTTAGCAGCTGCATAACAACGCCCTGGCAACCACTCTAGGATCTTGACAGCAGGCCAACACCACTCACGTTTACTTCAGAAAATGAAAAAAAGTTTAATTTAAAGCTGAACTGTGTAAGTTTTCCGTCCGCTAGAGATCGCCTGTTCAAAACAAAGGCGTAGTTTGATGATGTCACACAGACTCTTGGGACATGTGGTCTTCACCTCAGCCGGTGGGAAAGAATCAGGACAGGACTCGGGCAGAAATCATGTTGATGATGTGATTATTAACGTTACTGTAGTGAAGCAGAAGCAGGACGAGTGTTGTGGAGCTGAGGAACCGCTGGAGCGATTGTTCATAAGATAAACGCAACACACGCCTCGCGAGCAGCGGGACTTTTATTATGCCACAGTCTCACGATTTACAAATAGTCGGAAACATTTGGGATATTGTAAGCAAAATATATAACACTGGCCTAGTGGTGTTTGGATATTTTACTGAACAAATCTTACATAGTGCAGCTTTAAAAGCTTGAACATTTTGCAAAGTATCTTCATTTGTCTTCCACAGAAGATTCACACGTTTGCAATGACGCGAGTGAGTGAACTGTTCCTTTAAACGCGAGCTCATGTTTTCGAGTTGTGTGGATCAATGATCTTCCAGAGGTTGCGAGTTCAATCCCAGGTAGAGGTGACCCAGAAACCGCGGTTTCGTTGTATCAGCATCTCTCTCTCTCTCTCTCTCTCTCTCTCTCTCTCTCTCTCTCTCTCTCTCTCTCTCCTGAGCTGCAGCGCTGCCGTTAGTGTGCTATTATTTGGTTTGGATGAGAAATGTCTGCTAAATGGCAGGTCGGTAAGAATCACCGCAGGAGACCAGCCGTCTATGAGGTACAATAGAGGCTGACTGGAGTTATGGGATGTGGCGGCTCGGGTTGGAGCTCAGAGGGGCTGTTTCGGGCAGATGCCTCACATTCCTGGGTTGGAGAGAAGCGTGTCCTGAGGCCATGGCTGTCGTGATCATACATGCTGAAGGGTTAAGCTATGGCTATTAAAACAACTGATTCAGAGGATAATATTCACTTGCTAATAAAATTAATTGGTAATAAAACTATACTATATATAACTTGCTGTGAACAGTTTACGCGGAGGTAAAAGTCCTGTCATTTACACACCCTCTCGTAATTCACACCATTGATTATAATATTGGATATTTGTGCTGTTTTTCTTTTAGATTTGCCCTATTTTTAGTTTTTTGTGGGAATAATAAATAAAAAAACACTGCTTGTCCTGCTTGGTGTCTTATAAATATGGCGTTTCCATGCCGGGGCCAAAATAAAAATGCAAAGTATTGAAGTCATTGTATTATTAATAAAGACATTACTTCAAGGATTAGTTCACTTTCAAATAAACTTTTGCCTATAATTTACTCACCCCCTTGTCATCCAAGATATCCATGTCTTTCTGTCTTCAGTCGAAAAGAAATTAAGATTTTTGATGAAAAGATTTGAGGATATTTCTCCATATAATGGAAGTCAGTGGCCTCCAAACGGTTCAAGGTCCAAATGAGAGGTTCAGTGCAGCTTCAAAAGGGCTTTAAACCACATCAAACGGTACCAGACCATCAATAAGGGTCTTATCTAGCCAAACGATCTGTCTTTTTTTTTTTAAATAAATAAAGTTTTATAAGCACAAATGCTCGCCTTGCTCTGTTCAGTGATGCGCGCTCGTGACGTCACGTAAAACGCAATTACGTTGAAAAGGTCACGTTTGATGTGGTTTAAAGCCCTTTTGAAGCTGCACTGATCCTCTCATTTGGACCTTGAACCGTTTGGAGGCCATTGACTTCCATTATATGGAGAAATATCCTGAAATCTTTTCATCAAAAATCTTCATTTCTTTTCGACTGAAGACAGAAAGACATGGATATCTTGGATGACAAGGGGGTGAGTAAATTATAAGCAAAAGTTTATTTGAAAGTGAACTAATCCTTTAATGTCTTAGACATAGTTCATTTTCCAGCAAAAAAGGTTTTGTTTTTGCTTCTTTGTGTGTATTTTGTTTTGATTTGGTGTTTGTTTGGTTTTTTTGTGTGTTTTTTTTTAAAGTTTTTGTTTTGTGTTTTTGATGTGTTTTTTGTTTGGTTTTTGTTTTGTGTTTTTGTTTGTCGCTTAAGTTTTGTTTTGTTTTTTGTATTTGTTTTTTGTTTGGTTTGGTTATGTTGTGTGTTTTGATTTGGTGTTTGTTTTGTGTTTTTGTTTGTCGCTTTAGTTTGGTTTTTGTTTTGTGTTTTTGATTTGGTTTTGTTTTGTTGTGCGTTTTGATTGGTGTTTGGTTTTTGCTGTGTTTTTGTTTGTCGCTTTAGTTTGGTTTTTGTTTTGTGTGTTTGGTTTTGTTGTGTTTTTTTATTTGGGGTTTGTTTTGTGTTTTTGTTTGGTTATGTTGTGTGTTTTGATTTGGTGTTTGTTTAGTTTTTTTCTTTGGTCTGGTTATGTTGCGTGTTTTGATTTGGTGTTTGTTTTGTGTTTTTGTTTGAACCTTTAGTTTGGTTTTTGTTTTGTGTTTATGATTTGGTTGTGCGTTTCGATTGGTGTTTGGTTTTTGCTGTGTTTTTGTTTGTCGCTTTAGTTTGGTTTTTGTTTTGTGTGTTTGGTTGGGCTGTGTTTTTTATTTGGTTTTGGGTTTTTAATTTGGTTTTTGTTTGATTTTGATTTGGTGTTTGTTTTTTGTTTGTTTGTCGATTTATTTTTGTTTTGTTTTGCGTTTAGATTGGTGTTTTGGTTTTTGTTGTGTTTTTGTTTGTCGCTTTAGTTTGTTTTGAGTTTTTTTGTTTGTTTGTGTTATTGTTTGCAGCTTTAGTTAGTTTTTTGTTGTGTGTTTTTGTTTGTTGCACTTTGATTTGTTTTTTGTTTTTGTTTTATTGTGTGTTTTGATTTGGTTTTTGGTTTTGTGTTATTGTATGTTGCTTTAGTTTGTTTTTTGTTTGTTGCATTTTAGTTTTTGTTTTGTGGTTTGTTTAGTTTTGTGTTTTAGTTGGTTTTTTTATTATTTGTTCGGTTTTGGTTTATTGTGTGTTTTGATTTGGAGTTTGGTTTGTTTAGTGATAATAAAAAAAAAATGTTTTAGTATGTTCTTTTGTTTTTATATAACAGTCCAGAACTGAAATGAAAACACACTTTCCGTCTCTTGTAGAAGCAAGACCAGGGGCGGATCTTGTTGGACGTAGTGTATAAACACTTGGAGCTAACGGAGCAAGACTATTTCGGCCTTCAACTAGCAGACGACTCTTCTGACAGCCAGGTAGATGCTCATTTGTCGGCTACAGATCACCCATAAACCCTTGTTCATTCAAGCAGCCCATCATGAAGTGAACATAGAGCATTCAACCTGAAAAAAAATATCGTGATTTTTGCATAACAGTGATATTATCCCATGTACCTTGTTTATTTTCAGTCTGTTATTTATAGCGAATACGAAGTAGTTTTTTTGTTTCTACACACAGTGTCAGGAAAGTTGAATCTCAGGTCACGTATTAAAGAGCTGCTCTGTTTCTGCTTCTAGTAAAGCGAGGTGAATGCTTAATTCATTGTGTTGGATGTTGGATGAAGCAGTTTTGGTGTGTTTCACATTGCTGAGTTTGTGTGATTGTCATGAAAATGTTGTGTCATGGGTAAAAAGTGGCCTAAAAACACACCGTTAATGTGTTTCAGAGGTGGCTGGACCCAAACAAACCAGTTAGAAAACAGCTCAAAAGTAGGTTTTTTTTTTTTTTTACATATTTACAAAGTTTTTATTTGTCTGAAATATCAGAGTAAAATGTTCTGAGTGTAATTATTGTTTGATTTTCAGGGCCGTCCCCACATTATCTGAGGTTCAGGGTGAAGTTCTTCGTGAGTGACCCTGGTAAATTACAGGAAGAGTACACACGGTACAGTTTTGCTTTTTTACTAACTAATAACTCCTGCGCATATGACAAGTGAAATAAAACGTTAATCATATCAATTAAATCTGTGTATATAGTAGGGGTTTAACGGTACACGTATTCCCACACGAATATATTAAGTATTCAGTCCATTTAATCACGAAATTCAAACGATAAATGCCGTTTTGACGCTCTTTAAAGGATTAGTTCACCTCAAAATGAAGATTTACTCACCCCAATGCCATCCAAAATGTACATAACGTACATTGAAAAGATCACACCGAACATTGTTTAAAAGTGTAGAGAAGGAGGATCGTTCAATTTGATATGTTGAATGACATATTATTAGGGGCCAAGCATTGAAGGTGCGAAGGCACCTATTGAAACCGTTAGCGTTCCTATTATTATTATTATTCTTCTTCCGTTTCTTCTTCTTCTTCCGCTCTTGAGTCTTTGGCAGCCCATAGAACCGTTTGCGGGAAAGTTATGAAGCCTGGCACACAGAGGATAGTCCCAAATGTCACCATAGCAAATTTGGAGTCTCTAATGCAATTCCTCTAGCGCCACCACCTGTCCAAAGTTTGACTCATGTTTATGCTAATAACCTTTGAACCATAAGGGAACAAAAAAAATTTTTCCTCTGATTCCTTGGCTCAAGACGATTCGATATCACCCTATGACGTCATTTTCCGTCATGAAAATTTTCCCGCCATTTTCAATTTTCCGAAAAACCTACTTTTGCGAACTCGTCCTGGACGGTTCATCCGATTTGCACGAAAATTTTACCAGATCATCTTCAGACCATCAAACTATCAAATCATGTTGATTCGTCAAATCGTTTTCGATAAACGCGCAAACAAATTTGATGTAGCGGTTGCGAAACTACACATAAGGCTTTATCTCCGCAACGCTTCATCGTATTCAAACCAAACTTGGTACATGTCATCACAAGCATGACCTGAGGCAACCATGCCTACTGGTCCGGAGATACGAAAAATGGCTGTTTTTGCTTATCACTTTTGTAACATAAAAATGGTCTCGTTAGATTCAGGACGGCATGCCGAGTCGACTGATAACAAATTTGATCTTATCGGCCATTTTGGCTGTCGGCCATTTTAAATTATGTGCTAAAATACTGTATTTTAGGAACGCATGAACAGATTGTTACGAAACTCGGTATGTGTCATCAGCACGATGCCATTAACAAGCCTGAGAAGTTTCGAAACAGCGCCACCTAGTGGATAATTTTTAAATGCTTATAACTTTGGGTGTGATTGACGTATTTTCATGGGAGTTACGTTTTTTGTCTCCTGAATCCTTGCCGAGTCCAACGATACCAAACTTGCCAGGTTTCGGCGTATGGTTTGTGCAGCGTTGTAATTTAGCGCTTTAAAAACATTCGCTGATATCTTCGAAACCGCTAGTCCAATCGAGACGAAACCAGCACCAGAAGTTCAGAAACAAAGGTCGATAGGTAAATACTAATACCCATATGTCAAAATATTGATAGTAAGGGGGAGTAAAATCCAATCAAAGTCAGGTGTCAGTCATTTTTCATGTGTTTTTTCATATAAATATCTATAACTTTAAAACAAAATGGGATATTTTCACCAAAATTGTATGAGCTCACTCTGAGGACACATACAAAAAATGGTGGGATTGTGCCTCTTGGTGGCGCTATAATTGAACAAAACATGAAATTCCCATTGTCTACAATGCAGTATTATGATATAAAATGCTATACTTTACAAATTAATTGGTGTATAATTACGAAACTTGGTATTTGCCATCAGCATCATGCCTTTAAGCTACTTAAAAGGTTTCAAAACAGCACCGCATGTGGTCCATACTTATAATGAAAAGGCCTCTTGAGGCTATATCTCTGCAATGACATATTGACACTATATTGACACTCTGCTTTGATATATTGACACCAATCTTTGCATGTGTCATTGTTCCCTTATTCTGACCACACCACATCAATTTCGTAACTGTGCCACCTATTGGTTGAAAGTGATAAATCATTAAATCATTATTATCGACTGTATTTATTTTATATTTTCCCTAAAATCCCCTTAATAGGTCTTTAATTGCTCATTGTTGCAGTTGATCTGACACTGCCAGCCATTTTGGCATGTCTTGTCTTCTTCTTTGCGCTTGGCAAAAAAAGCGTTTGTATTAGTTTTTCGAACGTTAGCTTTTTAAACAATGTGGCGGTACTTCCGCCCACGTTCGGCGTGACCTTTTCAACGTACGTTACGTAATGCCTGGCTCGAATAAGAGGAATATGATTATGTAATTTGTTTTTTTAAACATCATTCAGTGTAATTTAAGTGTTTGTCTACAAATTAGTTAATTTTTACCTTCTATATTATAGTAGGCTACAACGGACTCCCATAGTTTACAGTTTTAGTTGAGAGATTTGTTTTCCTTGAGAAAATTTCTGTATTTTTTCATGTGCTGTACCTGATGTATCCAAAATAATCGATATTAAATCGAATTGAATTGCAAGCTTGTGAACCGAAATCGAATCGAATTGTGAAATTTGTGTCAATACCCAGCCCTAATATGCACTATATTAGCATATATATTCATTATATTCTACTGAACCTGTTAGTGATGTCTGGATTATTTAATGTGTTTAAATAAATCATAAAAAGGACAGTCACTGTGTATAAATGATTATATTTCAACAACGTATTGGAGTAAAAACGCAATTAGATTTAGAAGTTAATGCAAAAATTGCCTTATATGAAGTTTACATGTTTGCATACAATGAGTTATTTGTGTTAATTATTATATCTAAAATCTGAATTTATGCTAATAGTTTGGGCTCTGTCCTTTTAATATTGTAGTAATGTGTGAGTAAGGGCTCCCTATAGTTTACAGCATTATCTTTTAGAAACTTTTAGTTATGATTGAATTCATTTCAGGACAGACACATTTTGTTCAGTAAACCACTGTTGAATAAAAAGCCATTTTGTAAAACTGCTGTAGATTTGTGTACCCTTACACCCCTTGTATACAGTAAAAATCTCACATTTTACTCTCTTTGGAAGCTTGTTACGTATTTAACAGTGATTTTGTATTGATTTTGTTTAGGTATTTGTACTTTTTGCAACTGAAGCAGGATATTCTGAGTGGCAGGCAAGCACACAAGTTCTACATGTAAAATTCACCATTTTCCTTCTCAAAGTCAAGCTCGTAATAATCATTTTCAATTGTTTCTTTGCTAGGCTTCCTTGCCCACAAAACACTGCAGTCCTTCTGGCTTCATATGCCGTTCAGGGTAAGAATTACAGATTATTTATGCACAATGTCCTATGGGGTTTTCAGAGCCAATATCTACCTCATTTTAAAATCATTGCTTTCTGACATTTTGGCTAATAAAAAAAGGCAATGAGGTGTATTTTGTATCTTTGTGTCAGTATGTTACTTGCTATTTAAATGTCAATTTTAATGAAGCAAATTTTGAGGAACTGATGCAGACTCTGGCCTGTGGTTTTGTTTGGCTGGTGATATAAACGTCCGCACAGGATGCACAAAGGCTGCATGGTTAGCCAAATAGTTCATGATCTGCCTTTTGCCTCTTTCCTGTCTCTTGTCTGACCCATTTCCAGTAATAAAGCTGAAAAATGTGGCTAGTGCCGTTTTATTACATGATTAACAATCTGTTGTAGTAGCCGGTCATGTTACACTGTGTTTACTAGTAGCTTCACATTTGATTCTTTTATCGTATGGAAATCACATTATATATTTTTTCTTTTGTATTTACAATATTGTATATTTGTGATATTTTACTTTTAGATTTGTCGGTAACACTTTACAATAAGGTTAATTAGTTAACGTGAACTTATAATGAACTATTAGAGAATATATATACTAATATAAAGCATTTATTTATCTTTGTTAATGTTGATTTCAACATTTACTAATACTTTATTAAATTCTTGTTCACATTAGTTGATAAACTGTGAACTAACATGAATAAACCATGAACAGCTGGATTTTTATGAACTAACTTTAACAAAGATTAATAAATACTGTAAGAAATGTACAGCTCATGGTTATTTCATGTTAGTTAATACATTAACTAATATTCACTCATGAAACCTGATTGTAAGGTGGTACCCATTTGTCCTATTTTTCTTAGTGCTGACTTAACGTTAATATCTTCAAATTTGAAATTAATGTACTTGAAACTTTAGTTTTAGTGTTTAGAAAATTGTAAAAAAAAATAAAGAATAAAAAAAAAATTGGAGAAAATTGTTTAAAAAAAGTTAAATTCTTCAAATTATTATATTGAGAAAATTGTAAAAAATGTTGAGAAAACTGTTTAAAAATGTTCAATTCTTCAAATTATGTTGAGAAAATTGTAAAGAATGTCGAGAAAATTGTTTATAAAAAGTTAAATTCTTCAAATTATTATGTTGAGAAAATTGCTTAAAAAAAGTTTAATTCTTCAAATGATAATATTGAGAAAATTGTAAAAAAGAATGTTGAGAAAATTGTTTAAAAAAAGTTCAATTCTTCAAATGATACTATTGAGAAAATTGTAAAAAAAAAAAAAAAAAAAGTTGAGAAAATTGTTTAAAAAAAGTTCAATTCCTCAAATTATTATGTTGAGAAAATTGTTTTAAAAAAGTTCAAATCTTCAAATTATTATATTGAGAAAATTGTAAAAAAAAAAAAAAAAAAAAAAAGAAAAATTGGAGAAAATTGTAAAAAAAAGTTCAATTCCTCAAATTATTATGTTGAGAAAATTGTTTAAAAAAGTTCAATTCCTCAAATTATTATATTGAGAAAATTGTAAAAAAAAAAATGTTGAGAAAATTGTTTATAAAAAGTTAAATTCTTCAAATTATTATGTTGAGAAAATTGTTTAAAAAAGTTCAATTCCTCAAATTATTATATTGAGAAAATTGTTTAAAAAAAGTTCAATTCTTCTAATTTTAATATTGAGAAAATTGTAAAAAAAAAATGTTTAAAAAAAAGTTCAATTCTTCAAATTTTAATATTGAGAAAATTGTTTTAAAAAAGTTCAATTCTTCAAATTATTATATTAAGAAAATTGTTTAAAAAAAATGGAGAAAGTTGTTTTAAAAAAGTTAATTTCTTCAAATTATTATGTTGAGAAAATTGTTTTAAAAAAGTTAAATTCTTCAAATTATTATATTGAGAAAATTGTAAAAAAAAAAATTGAGAAAATTGTTTTAAAAAAGTTCAATTTATCAAATTATTATGTTGAGAAAAATGTAAAAAAAAGTTGAATTTATCAAATAATAATATAGAAAATTGTACAAAATTGTTAATTGCTTCTATAATGTTGATATATATGTACTTGCAAATGTATAACTTTTTTTTCAAGAAAATTTTTGTTTTATTAATTATATTATTAATTATCGTTAATTTATTAGGTTATTGCCCACAAATATCTTTGATAAACTGATCAACCCATGAGTATCAGCCAATCTTTGTTGTTGCTTGTGAATAAAAGTAAACAGTGTGGAACAGTTTCCAGAAGCTTCAATGAGGAAACCGGAAGCCTGGCTCTTTGAGAGGCTGAAAGACACATCGAGCCTCACATTGACACACATTGACACATGGTTTCTTGGCCTGTTTTGTGTTTCAGCTGAGCTGGGGGACTACAGTCACTCCGAGCATTTACCGGGATACCTCTCAGAGTACAGCTTCATTCCCAACCCTCCGCAGGACTTCGAGAAAGAGGTGGCCAAACTTCACCAAGAGCACAAGTAAGACATCCTCCAGTGTGTTACTGATTCCTCTATTTAAAGGGTTAGTTCACCCAAAAATGAAAATTCTGTCATTAATTCCTCACCCTCATGTCGTTCGACACCCGTCAGACCTCCGTTCATCTTCAGACACAAATGAAGATATTTTAGTGTAAAGCTGATGCTGAGAAAGGCTTCAGATAGGCCTCCATTGGCATTCAGTACATTTACACTCACAAGACCCATAAAAGGCACTTAAAACATCATTACAAAGTCCATCTCACCACAGTGACTCTACAATAATTGTACGATGCGATGACAATAGTTTTTGCGCGCAAAAAAAAATCAAAATAACACCTTTATCCAACTTGTTCTTGTCTTCCGTGTGTGTCTCCACGACGCATGCGCGAGAATATGACGTAGATCCGCCGTTCGGGAATCCATGAAATGCACACTTTAACCCCATTTTGAGAATTATGCCGAGACCTAAAGCACGATCAATGTAGAATCCAACAGCTTAGACACGCGCGTCTTCCTCTGCTTGTAAACAAATCTCTTCTGGGTCATGTGTCCGAACGCCGGATCTGCGTCATATTCTCGCGCATGCGTCGTGGAGACACACACGGAAGACAAGAACAAGCTGGATAAAGGTGTTATTTAGATTTTTTTTGCGCACAAAAACTATTGTCGGCGCATCGTACAATTATTGTAGAGTCACTGTGGTGAGATGGACTTTGTAACGACGTTTTTAGTGCCTTTTATGGGTCTTGTGAGTGTGAATGTACTGAATGCCAATGGAGGCCTATCTGAAGCCTTTCTCAGCATCAGGTTTCAACTAAAATATCTTCATTTGTGTCTGAAGATGAACGGAGGTCTGACGGGTGTCGAACGACATGAGGGTGAGGAATTAATGACAGAATTTAAATTTTTGGGTGAACTAACCCTTTAACTGAGTGTCAGTGGAGACGGAGGAACAAAGGGTCACAGCTGAACACACACACACACACACACACACACACACACACACACACACACACACACACACACACACACACACACACACACACACACACACACACAGAGGCAGATTTGCGGAACAAGGCGGTTCATTGTTTGTGGATCTCTGAGATTGAGTCTCTCTTCTCTCTCGCAGTGGACTCACACCAGCTCAGTCCGAGTTTAACTACTTGAATGCTGCGCGGACGCTGGAGCTGTACGGCGTGGAATTGCACTATGCTCGGGTGAGTGAGCGGCCCATCTTACCCCAACAGCTGCCCCTCTTGTTTCATATGTACTGCAAACAAACACTAGAGGGTGGAATGATCCCGGGTGCCACTTTAAACTCGGGATGCACCCTTGTTTAGAGTGCTTTTATTTCTTTGTTTTGTTTTGTTTTATTTGTTTTGTTTAGTTCTTTGTAGGGCTGTCAAAAGATTAATCGCATCCAAAATAAAAGTTTGTGTTTACATAATATATGTGTGTGTACTCTGTTAATTATTATTTATATATAAATACACACACATTCATGTATATATTTAAGAAATATTTGCATGTATATACATTTATATAATCTATAATATATATAAATATAAATGTTTTATATATAAAAATAATATTTCTTAAATATATACATGCTTGTGTGTGTATTTATATATAAATAATAATTAACAGAGTACACACACATATATTATGTATACACAAACTTTTATTTTGGATGCGATTAATCTTTTGACAGCCCTAGTTATTTGTTTTTTGTGTTTTTCAATTTTGCCTATTCATTTGAATATATGCAGTTATAATTTGTTTGGCTGTCATTCATTCTGCCATCAGTTTGTTTTATTAGTTGTTCTATTGTTTATTAGGTCATTCTATATATTGTACTAATGCACCATATATTATATTATATTATATTATATTAATTATATTATATTAATTATATTGTATATTTTATATTATATTATATATTTTATATTGTATTATGCTATATTTATTTTATGTATTTATTTTTTTGTAAATTTTTACATTATTTATTTATTTTTATATTTTTATTTATTTGATTTATTTTAGTTTTTTATTTTATTTTTATTTATTTTATTTATATTTTATTTTATTTATTGATTTTTATATTTTTATTTATTTCTTATTTTATTTCTTATTTTATTTAATTTATTTATATTTTTATTTATTGATTTTTATTGATTTTATTTTATTTTATTTTTATTGATTCTATTGATTTGTATTTTATTGATTTTTTTATATTTTTATTTTATTGATTTTTATTTTATTTATTAATTTTTATTCATTTATTCATTTATTCATTTATTCATTTATTTATTTATTTATTTATATTTATTTATTTTACTAAAACAAAACCTAAATCAAAGTTTTAATTTAGCCAGAAACCGAAAATGAAAATAAAGTTTATTTAATAATCAATTAATTCATCAAAATTTTATTTAATCAGCACTAGTAAAACTTGTATATAAACATTTAAATTGCACATAGGAAAGTTTATATACATTTTCTTTACTCTAATTTGTTGTTGAAATATAAACAAGAAAAAAAAAAAAATATATATATATAAATATATAGGGGGGGATCCTATGGTAGTCAATGAGGGTGAGATCTGCTTGGTTACAAACATTCTTCCAAATATCTTCCTTTGTGTTCAGCAGAAGAAAGAAACTCATACAGGTTTGGAACAACTTGAGAATGAGTAAATGAGTTCATTTTTGGGTGAACTATCCCTTTAAGACAATACGTTAAAGCATAACTAAACCCTAAAACAACTTTTTTTAGTTAATGATCTGCAAGACTGGGGCTTTATTAGAGCCGTTCATTAATTCAAGTAAATGTTTTGACATTTGGGTATAAAGTGTTTTAATTCTACAATATATGGTGTAAAACCGTCTCAGTGCTGCCCTCTTAAGGTGAACAGTGGCGACTGCAGTTGAATTTTCCTATTGGACGTTGTTCACAATTCCATCAACATTTCCATTCCATCACAATTGGACAATTCATCCTCCACTTCAGGTGAAGGATGGGGCAGAAAAGTCCTCTGTTGCAAAGCTACTGGCGTCACTCCATCCTTGCGAGTCTGACAGCTGTCAATCAATCCGTCACCGCGGGTCTCAGGTGCAGTGGGTGGAGTTAGGCTCTGACCAGGGGTTGAGTGACCCTTTTAAGGGAAAAAAATTAATATTGTGCATATTTTTAGCAAAGTTATTCACGGTTCAGCATCACAATTTCAGTCAATTAATTTTTGGGTTGGCAACATTTTCACTAATATATTGTTCTGTCATTCATTTGCTCTGTTGTTCGTTTGAATCATTCTATCCATCTGTCATCCTTGGCTGATAGCAAAATGGTCGCCAGTATATTGAGGATCCCTTCTTAAGCAAAGCAAAAGTCTAAGCACTCTTTAAAACAAAATGGTTTTGATGTTGCCGTGGAAACTGCATCCTTATGGTTTCCTGCTCTTCCTGATTTCAGGACCACTGTAACGCAGAGATTTACGTTGGAGTTATGTCTGCCGGCATCTCCGTCTATAAAGACAGGGTACGAGTCAACCACTTTCCATGGTAAGTGTGGTTTCAGCTGTACGTGGGAATTTCATTAAATAAACACGTTTGAAATCATCTCATCTTCCCTCTTTCTCTTGTGTTTCAGGTTGAAAATTGTAAAAATATCTTTTAAATCTAAACAGTTTTTTATACAACTAAGAAAAGAACTGGTATGTATTTCTTTAGACTTTTTTTCTACATGAATTATTACTTGATTGAAATTAAATTGAAAATGCTACAGAACTACATGTCATTGTTTCAGTTTAACGATTTTAATGAACTTTTGCTGTAGTTAGTGCTAGTAGGTAGATTACTTGCTAATTGTAATCGGTTACTGATTACAAATTACATGATGAAAATTATAGTTAGCAACAGTCAGTTACATTACACATTTCAGGTAATCAGACTACTTTTAGACTACTTTCAGACTACTTTTAGACTACTTTCAGACTACTTTTAGACTACTTTCAGACTACTTTTAGACTACTTTCAGACTACTTTTAGACTACTTTCAGACTACTTTTAGACTACTTTCAGACTACTTTTAGACTACTTTCAGACTACTTTTAGATTACTTTCAGACTACTTTTAGATTACGTTCAGACTACTTTCAGACTACTTTCAGACTACTTTCATACTACTTTCAGACTACTTTCAGACTACTTTCAGACTACTTTTAGATTACTTTCAGACTACTTTTAGATTACGTTCAGACTACTTTCAGACTACTTTCAGACTACTTTCAGACTACTTTCAGACTACTTTTAGACTACTTTTAGACTACTTTCAGACTACTTTTAGACTACTTTCAGACTACTTTTAGATTACTTTCAGACTACTTTTAGATTACGTTCAGACTACTTTCAGACTACTTTCAGACTACTTTCATACTACTTTCAGACTACTTTCAGACTACTTTCAGACTACTTTTAGATTACTTTCAGACTACTTTTAGATTACGTTCAGACTACTTTCAGACTACTTTCAGACTACTTTCAGACTACTTTCAGACTACTTTCAGACTACTTTTAGACTACTTTCAGACTACTTTTAGATTACTTTCAGACTACTTTTAGATTACGTTTAGACTACTTTCAGACTACTTTCAGACTATTTTCAGACTACTTTTAGACTACTTTCAGACTACTTTTAGATTACTTTCAGACTACTTTTAGATTACGTTCAGACTACTTTCAGACTACTTTCAGACTACTTTCAGACTACTTTCAGACTACTTTTAGATTACTTTCAGACTACTTTCAGACTACTTTTAGACTACTTTTAGACTACTTTTAGATTACTTTCAGACTACTTTTAGATTACGTTCAGACTACTTTCAGACTACTTTCAGACTACTTTCAGACTACTTTCAGACTACTTTTAGATTACTTTCAGACTACTTTCAGACTACTTTTAGACTACTTTCAGACTACTTTTAGATTACTTTCAGAGTACTTTCAGACTACTTTTAGACTACTTTCAGATTACTTTCAGACTACTTTCAGACTACTTTTAGATTACTTTCAGACTACTTTTAGATTACTTTTAGATTACTTTCAGACAAATTTTAGATTACTTTCAGACTACTTTTAGACTACTTTTAGACTACTTTCAGACTACTTTTAGACTACTTTCAGACTACTTTTAGACTACTTTCAGACTACTTTTAGATTACGTTCAGACTACTTTCAGACTACTTTCAGACTACTTTTAGATTACTTTCAGACTACTTTTAGATTACGTTCAGACTACTTTTAGACTACTTTCAGACTACTTTTAGATTACTTTCAGACTACTTTCAGACTACTTTTAGATTACGTTCAGACTACTTTCAGACTACTTTCAGACTACTTTCAGACTACTTTCAGACTACTTTTAGACTACTTTCAGACTACTTTTAGATTACTTTCAGACTACTTTTAGATTACGTTCAGACTACTTTCAGACTACTTTCAGACTACTTTCAGACTACTTTTAGACTACTTTTAGACTACTTTCAGACTACTTTTAGACTACTTTCAGACTACTTTCAGACTACTTTTAGACTACTTTCAGACTACTTTTAGATTACTTTCAGACTACTTTCAGACTACTTTTAGATTACTTTCAGACTACTTTTAGATTACTTTTAGATTACTTTCAGACTAATTTTAGATTACTTTCAGACTACTTTTAGACTACTTTTAGACTACTTTCAGACTACTTTTAGATTACTTTCAGACTACTTTTAGATTACTTTCAGACTACTTTTAGATTACTTTCAGACTACTTTTAGATTACTTTGATGCTGTGTTCACACCAAACGCGAATAGAGCGTCAGAATGGACGCTTGAACATTTTGAATCCATTCGTGCGTCTACAGTGAATTGGACGCGCATATAAATTGAGTGTTTGAAGCAAAATAGACGCGCGTTCAAGGCGCTCCAGGAGAAATATGTCATAAAACACCTCTGCCTCTTTTCATTTTCATTAAAAATATATATTAAACATTAATAGCCACACAAATGTGGTCCAAGCAACTCCTACATTAACTTCACATGTATATTTAAATATCCTAAAAAATAAAGTTATGAAACTTCCCTTTGCCCTCAGTCAAAACGATTCGCCAGACATCAAATTATAGATTCATGAGAGCAAAGATCACCCGTTAGATCCACACAAGATAAATTATATCTGATGTTTAACCACTACAGGACATCAGAGTCAGCGGCAGACGTCAGAAGGACTGGCAGAGGAAAGGCTGCTCTCGCCGGGGTTAATGAGCGCTGAGCGCCGCTGATCCACTGGAGCTCACAACTCCAAAAACACAACATTAAATGTTCAAATAGCCGCTCTCTTTATAAATAAACCACAGATTTGAACTTTAAACAACTCATTCTCACCTGAAAAAGTCTTAAAACTACATTTTGTGACACAATAGTAGTATTTTTAAATTATGCAGGGTTTCTCATCACGTCACTTCACCACGTGACAGCAGCGAGCAGGCTCCTGATTGGTTAATGCGGCGCGAACAGACGGCAAAGTTCAGATTTTTCAACTCATGTGTCAGACGCGAATTCGCTTCAAATGCGTGAATGCACAAAAAGCACCAAATAAAATCACTCGCGCAAGACGGTCGATTCGCATCATTTGCGCGAACTGCACGCGCGAATGAGGCGGAATCGTTTCTATCGCGCTGCAGGACCCCCAGACGTGCGTCAACGCGCTTTTCCATTGACTTAACATTGAAATCACTCGCTCCAGATGCTTTATTCACGTTAGGTGTGAACGCAGCATTAGATTACTTTCAGACTACTTTTTTAGACTACTTTTAGATTACTTTTAGACTACTTTTATATTACTTTTATATTACTTTCAGACTACTTTTTTAGATTACTTTTAGACTACTTTTAGATTACTTTTAGACTACTTTTGAACTGTTTCGTTTATCACATTGATTTGAATAGGATAATCTTGTACAATATTGATATAAAAAGACAAAATTTACTCCATTCTTTGCATCAACAACATGAATTGCATTACACATTACATTATGTCAGGGTTTCCCAAACATATATAAGCAAAATCATGTAAGCACCTTATTCTTGGGAGCGACCACGGATAGGTGTTTGTGGGTGTTTCTCCCTCATATCTGCTTTAAGGTCTTAAAGGAACATGCCACTATTTTTGAAAATAGGCTCATTTTCCGACTCCCCTAGAGTTAAACAGTTGACAGTTTTCGAATCCATTCAGCCGATCTCCGGGTCTGGCGGTAACACTTTTAGCATAGCTTAACATAGATAATTGAATCTGATTAGACCGTTAGCATCTCGCTCATGATATTATGCAGCGCCTGAAAATAGTCCCAGCGCTCTCTGTGTAAGCAGGTTGTCACGTTGGTTATGTTGACGGAAGTTAGCGTATTTTCAGGCGCTGTGTAATATCATTGCGCCGCTGCACTCATGGGGCGGCTCACAGCTCTTGATTATTACGCAGGAATGAGAGTATAGTTCCTGCCATATCGGCCTAGAAAATCACAACTTCTCATTTTCCGTCGGTCTTAGTACACGATGGAACTACACACATCACAACATGGAAATTAATCGTTTCTTCGATGCATCGCAATGCAGACGAGGGCGATTCGGTATCGGTTCAGTGATAGACCATAACCGATTATAATGTACTGATTCTTTTCTGACGTCATTTGTCACGCACATGCTTTGTCACGGTAGCATACAATGGCAGAGGGAGGCGAGACGCGAGTGACCGCAATAGGAGAGAGCGTGGCAACAGCACTGGTAAGATGTCATTCGGTTTCTTTACTTTTAATGAACATGACTGTATGTTGAGCACCTGTGACTTGCTTTCGGTTTTATTTGCGGTAGTTTGTGCGCTGGCTTGATGAAGAGATAGTAGTGCTGTCATATCTTGCGATAACATGTCATATAGGCTAGCCCATAATGCTCTCACTCATTTATTGTTTAGCGTTGTTGGGAGGACTGGGAGTAAAATGTTTCAACAACCAGATGCATTTACACTTTAGCTTTCACTGTAATGCGGCCCAGACCACCTCCTCAAGTGGCTTTTAGTATATTGTGTATTTGTTTTAAACACTCCTGTTGTCTTCTGACTTGAGTTTTGTTTGATACATTCAAGAAGCGTGTTTTCTTTGAGCAGGTCAAATTAAAGGTTCAGTTCATATAACTGACTGACAAAATTATATACATGAGGATGCAGTGCATCGTGATATCGAACCGAACCGAATCAATGGCATGATAATCCCAATCGAACCGTGAGACCAATGTAGGTTCACACCCTTAATCACAACATGTAAATAGGAAAATGTTGGCGTTATTTTGTCACTTATTGAGCAGTGGGCTAGCAGGAGCTGTTTACCTCCAGTCTTTGTGCTAAGCTAGGCTAGCTGGAGCTGTTTACCTCTAGTCTTTGTGCTAGGCTAGGCTAGCTGGAGCCATTTACCTCCAGTCTTTGTGCTTGGGGTGTATGGACTTATCTAACTCTGGGGGATACGGTGAATAAGCTAAAGACCCAAAAAGTCGGCGTGTTCCTTTAAATTGAATTCATAAAGGTCTTTAAAAGGTCTGATTACTTAATTTTTTGAATCTGATCATGTAATGCAGTTCACATACACTCACCTAAAGGATTATTAGGAACACATACTAATACTGTGTTTGACCCTTTCGCCTTCAGAACTGCCTTAATTCTACGTGGCATTCATTCAACAAGGTGCTGAAAGCATTCTTTAGAAATGTTGGCCCATATTGCTAGGAGAGCATCTTGCAGTTGATGGAGATTTGTGGGATGCACATCCAGGGCACGAAGCTCCCGTTCCACCACATCCCAAATATGCTCTATTGGGTTGAGATCTGGTGACTGTGGCGGCCATTTTAGTTCAGTGAACTCATTGTCATGTTCCAGAAACCAATTTGAAATGATTGGAGCTTTGTGACCGTGCATTATCCTGCTGGAAGTAGCCATCAGAGGATGGGGACATGGTGCTCATAAAGGGATGGACATGGTCAGAAACAATGCTCAGGAAGGCCGTGGCATTTAAACGATGCCCAATTGGCACTAAGGGGCCTAAAGTGTGCCAAGAAAACATCCCCCACACCATTACACCACCACCACCAGCCTGCACAGTGGAAACAAGGCATGATGGATCCATGTTCTCATTCTGTTTACGCCAAATTCTGACTCTACCATCTGAATGTCCCTAACCCTAACCCTAACCCTAACCCTAACCCTAATCCAGACTCATCAGACCTTCAGTCTTCAACTGTCCAATTTTGGTGAGCTCGTGCAAATTGTCGCCTCTTTTTCCTATTTGTAGTGGAGATGAGTGGTACCCGGTGGGGTCTTCTGCTGTTGTAGCCCATCCGCCTCAAGGTTGTGTGTGTTGTGGCTTCACAAATGCTTTGCTGCAAACCTCGGTTGTAACGAGTGGTTATTTCAGTCAAAGTTGCTCTTCTATCAGCTTGAATCAGTCGCCCATTCTCCTCTGACCTCGAGCATCAACAAGGCATTTTCTCCCACAGGACTGCCGCATACTGGATGTTTTTCCCTTTTCACACCATTCTTTGTAAACCCTAGAAATGGTTGTGCGTGAAAATCCCAGTAACTGAGCAGATTGTAAAATACTTGTCTGGCACCAACAGCCATGCCACGCTCAAAATTGCTTAAATCCCCTTTCTTTCCCATTCCGACATTCAGTGTGGAGTTCAGGAGATTGTCTTGACCAGGACCACACCCCTAAATGCATTGAAGCAACTGCCATGTGATTGGTTGATTAGATAATTGCATTAATGAGAAATTGAACAGGTGTTCCTAATAATCCTTTAGGTGAGTGTATGATCAGTTAGTACCCAGCACTGTCTGTAGTCGTGAACATTAGCGAAGCTTTATTGGTATTGGTACTAACATACTAAAATGGATCGTTTGCTTTCTCGTCTTGTGTCGTTTTTCTTTCTATGTGTCGTAGACTGAGAACAGAGAGTCTTTATTGGGTTTTAACATGATGAGCTACAGAGCTTGTAAGAACTTATGGAAGGCCTGCGTGGAGCATCACACGTTCTTCAGACTGGAGCGGCCCGTGCCTCCTGAGAGGAACCTCTTCCTGCAATACTTCACCCTCGGGTCCAAGTTCCGCTACTGGTGAGAACGTTACTAGAACAGTTTGTTGATTCGGATATAGTGGATATAGGAGTTTCGGACCCACTTTATATTAGGTGGCCTAAACTACTATGTACTAACATTTTAACATTTCATTTGATACAATGCACTTATTGTGTACATACATGTTTTTACATTGTACTTACATTTAAAAAATACCTTCGTGTAATTGCATCTGTAATTAATTTCTGTAGTTACATTTGTAATTACACAGTTGACACTTCCCTTACACCTAACCCTACCCTTAAACTTACCCAAACCACCACACCTGTCCCTAACCCTACCCTTAAACTGACCCATACCACCACACCTGTCCCTAACCCTACCCTTAAACTGACCCATACCACCACACCTGTCCCTAACTTTACCCTTAAACTTACCCAAACCACCACACCTGTCCCTAACCCTACCCTTAAACTTACCCAAACCACCACACCTGTCCCTAACCCTACCCTTAAACTTACCCATACCACCACACCTGTCCCTAACCCTACCCTTAAACTTACTCATACCACCACACCTGTCCCTAACCCTACCCTTAAACTTACTCATACCACCACACCTGTCCCTAACTTTACCCTTAAACTTACCCAAACCACCACACCTGTCCCTAACTTTACCCTTTAAGTTACCCATACCACCACACCTGTCCCTAACTTTACCCTTAAACTGACCCAAACCACCACACCTGTCCCTAACCCTACCCTTAAACTGACCCATACCACCACACCTGTCCCTAACTTTACCCTTAAACTTACCCAAACCACCACACCTGTCCCTAACCCTACCCTTAAACTTACCCACACCACCACACCTGTCCCTAACCCTACCCGTAAACTTACCCAAACCACCACACCTGTCCCTAACCCTACCCTTAAACTTAACCATACCACCACACCTGTCCCTAACCCTACCCTTAAACTTACCCATACCACCACACCTGTCCCTAACCCTACCCTTAAACTTACCCATACCACCACACCTGTCCCTAACCCTACCCTTAAACTTACCCATACCACCACACCTGTCCCTAACCCTACCCTTAAACTTACCCACACCACCACACCTGTCCCTAACCCTACCCTTAAACTTACCCATACCACCACACCTGTCCCTAACCCTACCCTTAAACTTACCCAAACCACCACACCTGTCCCTAACCCTACCCTAAAACTTACCCAAACCACCACACCTGTCCCTAACCCTACCCTTAAACTTACCCAAACCACCACACCTGTCCCTAACTTTACCCTTAAACTTACCCATACCACCACACCTGTCCCTAACCCTACCCTTAAACTTACCCATACCACCACACCTGTCCCTAACTTTACCCTTAAACTTACTCATACCACCACACCTGTCCCTAACCCTACCCTTAAACTTACCCAAACCACCACACCTGTCCCTAACCCTACCCTTAAACTTACTCATACCACCACACCTGTCCCTAACCCTACCCTTAAACTTACTCATACCACCACACCTGTCCCTAACCCTACCCTTAAACTTACCCATACCACCACACCTGTCCCTAACTTTACCCTTAAACTTACTCATACCACCACACCTGTCCCTAACCCTACCCTTAAACTTACCCAAACCACCACACCTGTCCCTAACCCTACCCTTAAACTTACTCATACCACCACACCTGTCCCTAACCCTACCCTTAAACTTACCCAAACCACCACACCTGTCCCTAACCCTACCCTTAAACTTACCCAAACCACCACACCTGTCCCTAACCCTACCCTTAAACTTACTCATACCACCACACCTGTCCCTAACTTTACCCTTAAACTTACCCAAACCACCACACCTGTCCCTAACTTTACCCTTTAAGTTACCCATACCACCACACCTGTCCCTAACTTTACCCTTAAACTGACCCAAACCACCACACCTGTCCCTAACCCTACCCTTAAACTGAGCCATACCACCAAACCTGTCCCTAACTTTACCCTTAAACTTACCCAAACCACCACACCTGTCCCTAACCCTACCCTTAAACTTACCCATACCAACACACCTGTCCCTAACCCTACCCGTAAACTTACCCAAACCACCACACCTGTCCCTAACCCTACCCTTAAACTTACCCACACTACCACACCACCACACCTGTCCCTAACCCTACCCTTAAACTTACCCAAACCACCACACCTGTCCCTAACCCTACCCTTAAACTTACCCATACCACCACACCTGTCCCTAACCCTACCCTTAAACTTACCCACACCACCACACCTGTCCCTAACCCTACCCTTAAACTTACCCAAACCACCACACCTGTCCCTAACCCTAACCCTACCCTTAAACTTACCCATACCACCACACCTGTCCCTAACCCTACCCTTAAACTTACCCAAACCACCACACCTGTCATTAACTTTACCCTTAAACTTACCCAAACCACCACACCTGTCCCAAACCCTACCCTTAAACTTACCCATACCACCACACCTGTCCCAAACCCTACCCTTAAACTTACCCATACCACCACACCTGTCCCTAACCCTACCCTTAAACTTACCCAAACCACCACACCTGTCCCTAACCCTACCCTTAAACTTACCCAAACCACCACACCTGTCCCTAACCCTACCCTTAAACTTACCCAAACCACCACACCTGTCCCAAACCCTACCCTTAAACTTACCCATACCACCACACCTGTCCCAAACCCTACCCTTAAACTTACCCATACCACCACACCTGTCCCTAACCCTACCCTTAAACTTACCCAAACCACCACACCTGTCCCTAACCCTACCCTTAAACTTACCCATACCACCACACCTGTCCCAAACCCTACCCTTAAACTTACCCATACCACCACACCTGTCCCTAACCCTACCCTTAAACTTACCCAAACCACCACACCTGTCCCTAACCCTACCCTTAAACTTACCCAAACCACCACACCTGTCCCTAACCCTACCCTTAAACTTACCCAAACCACCACACCTGTCCCCAACTCTACCCGTATCCCACCTCAATATCAGCAAAGGTGTTTTGCAATACAATTTGACAGTACATTGTACCTATTTTTTGATGTAAGTACATAGTAGTTAAGGCCACCTAATATAAAGTGAGTCTACTAAATTTACCCCTTGTATAACGTTTTGAAATGGCAAATGTCATACTGAATTTAATCGAAAAGCTGAAAAATATACGTTTTATGTATTTCATATTGCCGTAAATTATTCTGTCTTGACACAACGTTCTTCTTTTTTGCAGTGGGAGGACAGAGGCGCAGTCTGTACAGTACGGAAAGGAAAGAGGCATCAAGAACCGAGTTTTTGCACGGTAACACGTTTTTTAATAACCAATGAGGGGGGGCGAACTGTGCAAATAATATGCGTTATGTAAGTCGAGTTTGAAAAGTGAAAAGTTATGAGGTAGTAATACGCAACCATTGTGTTTGTTTGTTCTAAGATCCTATTATCGTTTTTATTAATTTTGAATTCGTTTTTATTAGGTCTTATGCTCTTAGGATGGCTTGAGGCTAATTTAAATTTTTGTGCGATTTTTGTGCGATCTAACCCTTTAATGATTTGTTTGAGGTAATTAAAGCAACAGTTTTTCAATAACGTAAGAATATGTAAAGGTATGATAATAAATAGTGGACTGACTTTTCCAATTTGTTGACATGATGGTTAGATTCAGATATTAAGTTGGGTGTCCTCCTTAGAGATAATCTCCATATTTATTTATAATGAAACCATTATATTTAAAATTATGATATTAACCTATTAAACTCCAATGAGCATGATAAGGGTCCGGAATGATATCATCAAGTTTATACTTTAAATGTTAAACGTCTGTGGAGGAGCTCTGACCTCATATGAAAGCTTAGAGTCTCTACTTTCTGGAGATATGCATCACTTTGGCATTTGTTTTACTCAAAGTATTATATTTTACACTAAATTACACTGGAACCATTTCCGCCTGGATTTGATTGGCGCAAATATCGATGTATTCAGTCTCAATTCATATGTATATATCCTACTGTACATTTAAGGAAACATAAGTTTGCCTTAGCACTATTTTAAACGTTTCTTGGGTTAAGTTATATGTGCTTGAGTTCAGTAATATTCACTTGAGTGTGCTTATATAAGTATTATTAAAAATATTGGCATGTTTGAAAATGTCACATTTAAAGAAATCTAGTGTTTGGTCATATCTAAATATTTATTCAAATGTCAACAGAACTCAACTGCACTGTGTTGCCATGTCCGCAGGTTGAAGTGACCCCAATTATGGGATATACAGACCCAGGAATGCGAATTTTAGCTGGAAGCCCTGCCAAAATAACACTTATTTTACCCCCAAATGCCATTTTTTTCCGGAGAAACCCCCCGGAAAGCTATTGGGCTTGTTTTTGGCTAGTTTTGAGTAGCAATTGGGCGGATTTTGTTGTAAAAACTTGGCAACCCTGACTGCACGCACGCTGGAATAAGTAACGCTAGAAGAAAAAGATGAGTGTAAACGATCTTTGCCGGTGTTATAAAAAAGAATTTAAGGATACACAGAGTTTACTTACCAACACCATCATCATTTCTGAGAGAAATTGTAAAGGTGAACGCATATACGAACAAGTTCTCCGTTTAGGATAAGAGCAAATTCAACCCAAGCGCCTTTGATGACGTTACTGTTGATCATCTGTCCATCATCGTCTAAAGCCCGTCTTGACAATATCATTGGTCCGAACAGTTTCTGTTCAGGCATAATTACTCCTCTACGGATCAAGTCCAGATCCAACTTCCCGAGCTCAAATGTTGTGGGCGGGGCTAAGTTCGGCTGGCATCCAGGCTACCAAAAGACGACTGTATGTGGGTAGTATTTCGCAACTGATTTCAATATCCTGATATTAGGGTACAACGGGGCTAAAGGCGCACCGGGGTAAAAGTCACCTTTGATTAAATTTTCCTCTAAACCACTAGATGGCACAAAAACTAGCCGTAGCACTTTCCAAAACATCCGCTTTGCAAGATGCATGTGGAAATTTGGCCAATCTTTGATGAGATCGCATTACATTGATTCTGTGCTCATTTGATCTAATATTTAATGTATTTTAAAATGTTGTAGACTTAAAGGGTTAGTTCACCCAAAAATGTAAATTCTGTCATTAATGACTGACCCTCATGTGGTTGGACACCCGTCAGACCTCCGTTCATCTTCAGACACAAATGAAGATATTTTAGTGTAAATCTGATGGCTCTGAAAGGCCTCCATTGGCTCAACTTTACACTCTCAAGACCCTTAAAAGGCACTAAAGACGTCGTTACAAAGTCCATCTCACTACAGCGGCTCTACAATAACTTTATGAAGAGGCGAGAATAGTTTTTGTGCGCAAAAAAACCCTAAATAACGACTTATATAGTGATGATGATTTCAAAACACGGCATCATGAAGCTTCGAAGCGTTATGAATCAGTGAGTCGACTCAGCGGTTCGGAGAGTTATGAATCAGTGAGTCGACTCAACGGTTCGAAGCGTTATGAATCAGTGAGTCAACTCAGCGGTTCGGAGCGTTATGAATCAGTGAGTCAATTCAGCGGTTTGGAGCGTTATGAATCAGTTAGTCGACTCAGCGGTTTGGAGCGTTATGAATCAGTTAGTCGATTCAGCGGTTTGGAGCGTTATGAATCAGTGAGTCGATTCAGCGGTTTGGAGCGTTATGAATCAGTGAGTCGATTCAGCGGTTCGGAGCGTTATGAATCAATGAGTCGATTCAGCGGTTTGGAGCGTTATGAATCAGTTAGTCGACTCAGCGGTTTGGAGCGTTATGAATCAGTGAGTCGACTCAGTCGTTTGGAGCGTTATGAATCAGTGAGTCGATTCAGCAGTTTGGAGCGTTATGAATCAGTGAGTCGACTCAGCGGTTTGGAGCATTATGAATCAGTGAGTCGATTCAGCGGTTTGGAGCGTTATGAATCAGTGAGTCGATTCAGCGGTTTGGAGCGTTATGAATCAGTTAGTCGATTCAGCGGTTTGGAGCGTTATGAATCAGTGAGTCGATTCAGCGGTTTGGAGCGTTATGAATCAGTGAGTCGATTCAGCGGTTTGGAGCGTTATGAATCAGTGAGTCGATTCAGCGGTTTGGAGCGTTATGAATCAGTGAGTCGATTCAGTGGTTTGAATCGCCAAAGTCACGTGATTTCAGCAAAACCAGCAAAAAATGCTCTTCTTACTTAGTACCTTTGTCTTGTTTCTAGTCTTAATATCTAAAAAGTCCTAAATCAAGATACATTTACTAGATAAGTAAAATGACAGAAGATATTTTTTCTTGTTTTCCTGAAAATAAAATAAAAAATTAAGCGAGTTTTTGCTTAAAACAAGCAAAATTATCTCCCAAAGGAGGTGGAAATAATATTCTTGTTTCTGATTGAAATCTTGATCATTTTTCTCACCTCCATTTGGCAGATCATTTTTAAGATCAAAAACTTGCTTAATTTTGGTTTTATTTTCAAGAAAACAAGAAAAAATATCTTCTGTCATTTTACTTATCTAGTAAATGTATCTTGATTTAAGAATTTGTAGATATTTGGTCTGGAAACAAGAAAAAAAGAGCATTTTTTGCAGCCCACCTTGCCACCTCATACATTTATATGATTTTTAAACAAAATAAACCACTTTTATGATCTGTTGCTCCATCACTGTTCAATACAAACATGTCTTTTCTGCAATCATACACTATGGGAGTAATGAATATTCTTAACGTGTGACTTTAGCCCCGTTGTGCCTTATCATATCCCGTGATAAAAGCTTCTGTAGTTATCGCAACAAGAATATTTGATACCGCCACGTCTGTTTGATAGTATGTGCCGATGTGTATGTGTGTTTGGGTGTGTTACATCCCACCCATTTCAATCCCCGCGGGGTTACGTGTCAGTGTGTGTTTGTCGGCGTGTGGTCAGATGTTCTCAGAACGACACCCAAACACAGGAAGTAGCTGTGTAGCTTGCCATGCACATGTTTGTGAAAACACACTCAGACGTTCATTCGAGAGCAGCGATTGTTCAAAGATGCTGAGGCTGAGAATTAAACTACGGTTTATGTTTCATCACACTTCAAGGAGGTATTTCTTTTCGTCTACACAGACCTGTTCTCGATACGATAATCGTGCTTTTGAGGGACGTCTCAATCTAAAGATTAGCAGATATTTGTGGTTTTTAGGAGAAGCGTGTGTTCGAACATCGTGACATAAAAGGCCGTTTGTTTTTAAGCTATTGTCGGTGTCATATTTTTCTGATGTTATTGTTGGGAAAAAAACGGTAAAATGTCTAAATAGCTTAAGTTTACCCACATGAAAAAATACTATAGTATATTATAGTAAAATTACAGTAAAATTACTGTAGTAAATACTATAGTGTTTTTGAACCATACTATAGTAAAGACACTAGAGTATATTGTATATATTATAGTATTTACTACACTTTGTTAATTTACTGTAGTATATTTACTATAGTACGGTTCAAAAACACTAGTATTTACTAGAGTAATTTTACTATAATATAATATAGTTTTTTCATGTGAGTACAGATAAAAAAATTTCTTTTTAAACTAGCTTTGGTGTAATCACGTTTTTTTGGATGTTTCATTTGAAAAAAATTCATATTTATCGTTTATTTTGATCGATTTTTAGGAGTAGCTTGTGTACAAACATCTTAACAGGAAAGTGTTTGTAAACTTGTGACTTTTCTGATGTTATTGTTGGGAAAAAACTGTAAAATTTCTAAATAGCTTAATTTTACACAAAAGAACATTTCTTTTTAAACTAGCTTCGGTGTAATCACAGTTTTTTGGATGTTTCAATTGAAAAAAATGTATATTTATAGTTTAGTTTGATCGATTTTTAGGAGGAGCTTGTGTACAAACATCTTAACAGGAAAGAGTGTTTGTAAACTTGTGACTCTTTTCTGATGTTATTGTTGGGAAAAAAACGGTAAAATGACTAAATAGCTTAAGTTTACCCACCTGAAAAAATACTATAGTATATTATAGTAAAATTACAGTAAAATGACTCTAGTAAATACTATAGTGTTTTTGAACCATACTACAGTAAAGACACTACAGTAAATTGTAGTATATTGTAGTATATTATAGTATTTACTACACTTTGTTAATTTACTGTAGTATATTTACTATAGTACGGTTCAAAAACACTATAGTATTTACTAGAGTCATTTTACTATAATATAATATAGTTTTTTTTCATGTGAGTACAGATAAAAACATTTCTTTTTAAACTAGCTTTGGTGTAATCATGTTTTTTTGGATGTTTCATTTGAAAAAAATTGATATTTATCGTTTATATTGATCGATTTTTAGGAGTAGCTTGTGTACAAACATCTTAACAGGAAAGTGTGTTTGTAAACTTGTGACTTTTCTGATGTTATTGTTGAGAAAAAAACTGTAATATGTCTAAATAGCTTAAGTTTACCCACATGAAAAAATACTATAGTATATTATAGTAAAATTACAGTAAAATTACACAAGTAAATACTATAGTGTTTTTGAACCATGCTATAGTAAAGATACTACAGTAAATTGTAGTATATTATAGTATTTACTACACTTTGTTAATTTACTGTAGTATATTTACTATAGTACGGTTCAAAAACACTAGTATTTACTACAGTAATTTTACTATAATATAATATAGGTTTTTTTTTCATGTGAGTACAGATAAAAACATTTCTTTTTAAACTAGCTTCGGTGTAATCACGTTTTTTTGGATGTTTCAATTGAAAAAAATGTATATTTATAGTTTAGTTTGATCGATTTTTAGGAGGAGCTTGTGTACAAACATCTTAACAGGAAAGAGTGTTTGTAAACTTGTGACTCTTTTCTGATGTTATTGTTGGGAAAAAAACGGTAAAATGTCTAAATAGCTTAAGTTTACCCACCTGAAAAAATACTATAGTATATTATAGTAAAATTACAGTAAAATTACTCTAGTAAATACTATAGTGTTTTTGAACCATACTACAGTAAAGACACTACAGTAAATTGTAGTATATTGTAGTATATTATAGTATTTACTACACTTTGTTAATTTACTGTAGTATATTTACTATAGTACGGTTCAAAAACACTATAGTATTTACTACAGTAATTTTACTATAATATAATATAGTTTTTTTCATGTGAGTACAGATAAAAACATTTCTTTTTAAACTAGCTTTGGTGTAATCACGTTTTTATGGATGTTTCAATTGAAAAAAATGGATATTTATAGTTTAGTTTGATCGATTTTTAGGAGTAGCTTGTGTACAAACATCTTAACAGGAAAGAGTGTTTGTAAACTTGTGACTTTTCTGATGTTATTGTTGGGAAAAAACGGTAAAATTTCTAAATAGCTTAAGTTTACACAAAAGAACATTTCTTTTTAAACTAGCTTCGGTGTAATCACAGTTTTTTGGATGTTTCAATTGAAAAAAATTCATATTTATAGGTTTTTTTTGATCGATTTTGTCTGAAAAACCACTGTAATGTGTAAAATGTGCCTTGTTGGTTTACGTAAATTCTATGAAATGTCGCGAAATTGCGGAAAATCGACTTTTGAGGCACTTTGTTAGAAAATGTGTATGGTTTTCAGGAGTAATGAACATCATAACAGGAAACGCATTGATTGTTTCTGTACTTTACAAACCAAAGGTAACCGGAAAGAACGTTTGTACTGTTTCACTGACAAAAATATAGTATTATAACTATAGAAGACGGTATGAAGATCGTAATTCTAATAGTTATGTAATGTATGTTTTATATACACCAATCAGGCATAACATTATGACCTAAGTGTTGCTGCCATGGACCCCTGAAGGTGTGCATCTGGCACGAAGAGTTGCGAGGCGGGTCCTCCATGGATCGGACTTCCAATGCTCGATTGGATTGAGATCTGGGGAATTTGGACTCAAACTCTTGTTGTGCTCCTCAAAGCATTCCTGAAGCATTTGTGCTTTGTGTCGGCGCATTATCTGCTGAAAGAGCCACAGCCACAGGGAATACCGTTTCCATGAAAGGCTGGACATGGGCTCAACAATGCTTAGGTAGGTGGGACGTGTCAAAGTCACATCCACATGATGGAGGACCCAACGTTTGGGCGGGGTCAGGGGTCAGCATGGGCACTGGTCAGCGGCTGTGCCGCCCCATACCCAACATGTGTGTTCTGACACCTTTCTATCTTGAATTTGAGCTCTAGTAGCTCGTCTGTTTGATCGGACCACACGGGCCAGCCTTCAATGAGCTTCGGCCGCCCATGACCCTGTGGCCGGTTCTCCACTGGTCCTCCATGACCCTGTCGCCGGTTCTCCACTGGTCCTCCATGACCCTGTGGCCGGTTCTCCACTGGTCCTCCATGACCCTGTGGCCGGTTCTCCACTGTTCCTCCATGACCCTGTGGCCGGTTCTCCACTGGTCCTCCATGACCCTGTGGCCGGTTCTCCACTGGTCCTTCATGACCCTGTGGCCGGTTCTCCACTGGTCCTCCATGACCCTGTGGCCGGTTCTCCACTGGTCCTTCATGACCCTGTGGCCGGTTCTCCACTGGTCCTTCATGACCCTGTGGCCGGTTCTCCACTGGTCCTCCATGACCCTGTGGCCGGTTCTCCACTGGTCCTTCATGACCCTGTGGCCGGTTCTCCACTGGTCCTCCATGACCCTGTGGCCGGTTCTCCACTGGTCCTCCATGACCCTGTGGCCGGTTCTCCACTGGTCCTCCATGACCCTGTGGCCGGTTCTCCACTGTTCCTCCATGACCCTGTGGCCGGTTCTCCACTGGTCCTTCATGACCCTGTGGCCGGTTCTCCACTGGTCCTCCATGACCCTGTGGCCGGTTCTCCACTGGTCCTTCATGACCCTGTGGCCGGTTCTCCACTGGTCCTCCATGACCCTGTGGCCGGTTCTCCACTGGTTCTTCATGACCCTGTGGCCGGTTCTCCACTGGTCCTCCATGACCCTGTGGCCGGTTCTCCACTGGTCCTTCATGACCCTGTGGCCGGTTCTCCACTGGTCCTTCATGACCCTGTGGCCGGTTCTCCACTGGTCCTTCCTTGGAGCACTTTTGATAGAGACTGACCACTGCAGACCGGGAACACCCCACAAGAGCCGCAGTTTTGGAGATGCTCTGACCATCACAATCTGGCCCAAACTCGCTCAAATCCTTACGCTTGCCCATTTTTCCAGCTTCTAACACATCAACTCTGAGGACAAAATCTTCACTTGCTGCCTAATATATCCCACCCACTAACAGAGATCATCAGTGCTATTCACTTCACCGGTCATAATGTTATGCCTGATCAGTGTATATATGACAAATGTGCCATTTTGTTTGACGAAACTTTTTTACATTGGAAATTGAACTATGTTTCTTGTGGTTCTGGTTGACTGAGCAGGTTTGTTGCATTATAAATGATCTTTTGTGAATGGACTGTGTTTCCAGGTCACCGAGCAAGCCTCTGGTTCGGAGACTGATGAGTGGTTTGGACTGGGAGACGGTCAGCAGGAATTCCCTCTCGGACGACCGACTCGAGACTCAGAGTCTGCCGAACCGCTCTCCGCCGGACTCGCCCGATCAGTGAGTTCACACACACTTCATATGCAGGTTCATCCAGTCTGTGGGTTAGCACTCGCTTACACAGTTTAACCCTCTGGGGTTCTTCATTTATGGGTCACACTCAGGACCTTCGGGTCAAAAATGACCGGAGAGCGGGATTAAAATAAAATCAATGAAATATATTTTTGTTCAATAATATTTTTTCTTTTCTTTTTTGGTGTTTTGAGATAATTTTATGATTTATAATTAATATTTATGCAATAATTATGACCCATTTTTTCCCATTGAAAATAATAAAAAATTTATATATATATAATTTTTTTTATTAAAGCTGTATTTCATTTTAGAGTCAAGCCTAGGCCTCATGAAAGCAATTTTTTTAATGAGATCGGTGCCATCCGGTGGACACATTGAGCATTTTTATCACGCAATAGCACATTTTTACCACTATAGTGGATCTTGCGTTTTATAAAAAAATGTAAAAAATCGTAGCTTCATCGAAATGGTCCGAAACTTGGTGACTTTATTGGTACTTGGTGTATGAACACCCAAAAAAATTGGGGACAGGATTTGAAAAGTCTAAGTAGTCGTAAAAAAGGGACTCAACAGTCTTATGTGGCGTTCACACCGGACGTGATTCGCACGAATAATTCGCGCTGATCGCGCGAAGGTGGACGCTTGAACATTTTGAGTTTATTCGCTTCAGTCGCGCGTGAAATTCACTGCACAACAGACGTGATTCTCCTCATGGGCGGGGCTTCTGCCAGCGGCTCGTCTCGTTGAGAAATGGCGGACATGGGCTGTGTTTACATGTCTTTTTTTCGTTAAAATCTACTGTTAATGTGTGACAAAACGTAGTTTTAAGACTTTTTCAGTCGATAATGTAGTTGTTTAAAGCTCAAATGTGTGGTTTATTTATATAAAGAGTGCCTATTTGAACATTTTATCTGCCGTTTTCGGAGTTGTGAGCTCCAGTGGATCAGCTCAGCTCATTAACCCGGTGAGATCAGCCTTTCCTCAGCCAGTCCTTCTGCCGCTGGCTCTGATGTCTCTGTGGTGTCTCGAGCTATAATTCGTCTTGTAATGGCCGATCTTTGCTCTCATGGATCTATAATTTGTTCCCTGGCAAATCGTTTAGACTGAAGGCAAAGAGAAGTTTCATTACTTTATATTTTTAGGCTATAACTGTACGTTGCAGTTGTAACGTTAGCCTACTAGCACTGACTTTGAATGTTTGACTGAATTGTTTGCTTTATTTCATGTATAGCTTATTATACCTTTTACTTATACTTTTGTATTATTGATCAAACTTGCATTTAACAAAAAGAGACTGTGTTGTGTTTCATGTCATTTAATGTTATCACAGTGATAATCATATTGTCTGAACCAGATATTAATATACAGATTTTCTCCTCATTGTTGTCACTACTAGAGCAAGCTCCTGATTGGTTAAAGCGGCGAGCAATATCCGCCAAAGTTCAGATTTTTCAACTTGAGCGATTCGCGCGATTCCCATGATTCGCGCGAATCGCATGTTCAAAACGCTCAATTCGCGTCCTTCGCGCCGCCTCAATCATGCAAAGCGCGCGAATCTCGCCGCAGAATGCCATTTCGCATCTCTGCATTGACTTAACATGTAAATCACTCGCGCGAATTGCGTCCGGTGTGAACGCACCATTAGGACCTTCGGGTCAAAAATGACCCCCATAGGAAATGAATGGGAATTTGTTTTTTTTTTGTGCGTACAATCTACAAATCAGCCATGATGCAGAAAAAAAGGACTCAACAGTGAAGGGGGGAATCTCTAAAACATCAAGAGTGCAAAACAGACAAAAAAACTCACACACACACACACACACACAGTTATACACACAAAAACACACGCACACACAAGTTAACGCATACCATTCCAAAAGATAATTGTGTTTTTGTGTGTGTGTGTGTCTTGATGTTTTAGAGATTCCCCCCTTCACTGTTGAGTCCTTTTTTTCTGCATCCTGGCTGATTTGTAGATTGTACGCACAAAAAAACTCAGTATTTTCATATTTTTGCCAATTTCCCATTCATTTCCTATGGGGGTCATTTTTGACCCGAAGGTCCCGAGTGTGACTATTTTTTTACGACCACTTAGACTTTTCAAATCCTGTCCCCAATTCTTTTGGGTGTTCATATACCAAGTACCAATAAAGTCACCAAGTTTCGGACCATTCCGATGAAGCTACGATTTTTAAAAATTTGTATTTAAAAAAATTTGGGTCAGAAATGACCGAAGATCCCCAGAGGGTTAAGTGTGTAATTGGTTTCTTTCTTCAGCAGTAACTCCGTGTTTACCACAGAGGGCGCGCGGGTCAGGCCATCCTCCATTGGTCACCTAGTCGATCACGTGATCGATGACTCGCCATGCCAAACGTTCACCAATCACAAGTCTGCATCCTCCACGCAGGCCAACAGCATCAGCCTCGACTCAACACCGTGAGTTACAATCTTTTTGTCTTGCGCACACTCCAAGTCATAACATATTAAAAATGTAATTTATTTTGTTTTTAGAACTGTTCTCGAACTCATTAATGTCTCGGGAAAGAAACTAAGCAAATATGACTGACATAATATTTTGACGCATGTTCTTCTTGTACAACGTGTAAAACTGAAAGTAGTAAAAATTTAAATGTACACTATATAATTTGTGCAAAAACGGTTAAGAAACAGTCAATATTTACATTGATTTTCGATGGTTTTCGCTATAAATTTTTATCGACTTAATTGTTAAGTTTTTGCGGCCCTAATATTTTGTTGATCATTCATAAAAACATGTTTAGATAGTCAATTAATTTGTTTAATATAAATATCTATATCTATTTATTATTTACAATATTTTTAAAGCATATTCTTGTACAAAATTGAAGGTTGTACATTTTGTGCAAAATTCGAAATGTTACAATGCAAGCGTAAAAACAACCGATATTTACATTCATTTTCGATGATGTTCGCAATATATTTTAATTGATTTAATTGCTAAGTTTTTGCAGGCCTAACATTTTGTTGATCGTTCATAAAAACTTGTTCGTGTAAACTATTGTATTCTGTTTAATGTGTACATTTATAGTTATAATATAGTTAGAACAGCCACAATTCTGTAAGCAAATTATTTAAATATTTTTGTATGAAGAATATTCTTACAGTAAAATGTTTGAACATTTTAAAAGTTTACTTATTTATTTGTTTAAATTATTAATTTAATATAAATGGCAAATTTTATCTACAGTGTTTTTTAAAAGCATGTGCAAAACTAAAGGTAGTAAAAAATCTAAATGTATACTATAAAATTTGTGCAAAAAAGGTTAAGCGTAAAAACACGTAAATTACGTAATTTTTTTATGGTTTTTCGCAATACAGTTTTATCGATTTTATTGCTAAGTTTTTGCTAAATTGAAGTCTGTAAAAAGTTTAAAAACAAAAAAAGCGTAAAAACAACCGATATTTACATAGATTTTCGATGGTTTTCGCAATACAGTTTTATCGATTTTATTGCTACGTTTTTGCGGCACACATTTTGTTGATCATTCATAAAAACATGTTTAGATAGTCAATTTATTTGTTTAATATAAATATCATGTATTATTTACAGTATTTTAAAAGCATATTCTTGTACAAAATTGAAGGTTGCACATTTTGTGCAATTTTTTTTGAAAATTTTAAATGTTACAATGCAAGCGTAAAAAAATGATATTTACGTTAATTTTCAATGGTTTTCGCAATACATTTTTATAGATGTTATTGCTAAGTTTTTGCGGCATTTTGTTGATCGTTCATAAAAACATGTTTAGATAGTCAATTTATTTGTTTAATATAAATATCATGTATTATTTACAATATTTTTAAAGCATATTCTTGTACAAAAAACAAAGGTTGTACATTTTGTGCAAAAAAAGTTTAAATATGAAATGTTACAATGCAAGCGTAAAAACAACCGATATTTACGTAAATTTTCGCAAAACAACCGATATTTACGTTAATTTTCGCAATATATTTTAATTGATTTTATTGCTTTGAAGTTTTTGCGGCCCTAACATTTTGTTGATCGTTCATAATAACATGTTTGTGTAAATTATTGCATTCAGTTTAATGTGTAAGTTAATAATAATGAAATAAGACACAAACTTTCATCCTCTTCAATGATTTTTAATCATAATATTTTTTTTTGTCCACCTTGCATGTTGATTTTTTTGACATGCATTGGTTGTCATGGCGTTTGGCGTGTGTTTTAGGCTATTGTGACGATAAGCCACATGAATGTTTCCCCCAGTACAGCTTATAGGTGAAATGTTATGATGCTAAATCTTGCCTGTGTTTGACAACCACATTATGTTTGCTTGTGCGTGTCCTGAAAAAGTTCTAACAGGTCATGTATTTTGTTATATTGTGTGCAGTTGGACAATTTTAATATTCATATTTAAAGATTACTCAACTCTAGATTTTGATCTGCTTAATGATGCGTTTGCAGCTCGCAAGGGCTGGACTGTCGCACTTTGAGTCACCAAAGTTTCCGCTGTGAAATGTTGTTCTTATTTTAGCACTACACTGTAGATGCACACTCTCACTGGCAACCTGAGGTTTAATATTGTGTGACCGCATACCTCTGACGAAACGACATGCTGTTGGCTAAACACTATTTTCACATGCGTTTCAGTCTGAGAAACGGCAAGCTTTTGAGCTAGGGGAAATTGTGAGCTTTGTGGTGGGCACAGTTCAGTGTGTTACGGTGGCAGGACTGATTGAATTCACACTGGTGAAACGAGCATTATTTTCCATTGGAAAGAGCTGTGACCACGCACTTCCTTTCTCAGATCGTGCCATCTATCTCATTTCGCAATGTCAGAATTTCCCAATCTAGGCTGTCCAGTACACCTTTGATTCATTTGTGCGTAGTTGCCACTTTTGATGTGGAGTTTTCATGTTCTACAGAAAGACCTGAAAGAACATGAAAAGAAATGCAAGGTGAAATGTGATTAAAACAAATCAGAGTTCAATTCAAAATAAATGGAACAACGTAATGACCAATCAAAATTCAATATGCAAATAGATGGAACAAAGGACCAATCAAAATGCAGGCCATTTTCAGAATCAAAATTCGATGTGCAAATAAATGGAACAAAAGTAAGAACCAATCAAATTCAATATGCAAATAGATGGGACAAAGGACCGATCAAAATTCAAATAAATGGAACAAAGTAAGGACCAATCAAATTCAAATAAATGGAACAAAAGTAAGGACCAATCAAAATTCAGTATGCAAATAGATGGAACAAAAGACCAATCAAAATTCAGTATGCAAATAGATGGAACAAAAGACCAATCAAAATTCAGTATGCAAAAAGATGGAACAAAGTAAGGACCAATCAAAATTCAATGTGCAAATAAATGGAACAAAGGACCAATCAAAATTCATTATGCAAATAGATGGAAAAAAGGACAGATCAAAATTCAAATATATGAAACAACGTAATAACCAATCAAAATTCTATTTGCAGATAGATGGAACTAAGGACCAATCAAAATGCCATCCATTTTCTGAATTAAAATTGTGCAAATAAATGGAACAAAGGACCAGTCAAAATTCAGTATGCAAATAGATGGAACAAAGTAAGGGCCAATCAAAATTCATTATGCAAATAGATGGGACAAAGGACCAATCAAAATTCAAATAAATGGAACAAAGTAAGGACCAATCAAAATTCTATATGCAAATAGATGGAACAAAGGACCAATCAAAATTCAATATGAAAATAGATGGAACAAAGGACCAATCAAAATTCAGTAAATTTTCAGAATCAAAATTCTATGTGCAAATAGATGGAACAAAGGACCAATCAAATGTAATGTGTAAATAGATGGAACAAAGTAAGAACCAATCAAATGTAATGTGTAAATAGATGGAACAAAGGACCATTCAAAATTCAGTCAATTTTCAGAATCAAAATTCAATGTGCAAATAGATGGAACAAAGGACCAATCAAATTCAGTGTGCAAATAGATGGAACAAAGGACCAATCAAATTTAATGTGCAAATAGATGGAACAAAGGACCAATCAAATTTAATGTGTAAATAGATGGAACAAAGTAAGGACCAATCAAATTCAGTATGCAAATAGATGGAACAAAGGACCAATCAAAATTCTAATAAATGGAACAAAGTAAGGACCAATCAAAATTCAATATGCAAATAGATGGAACAAAGGACCAATCAAATTTAATGTGTAAATAAATGGAACAAAGTAAGAACCAACCAAAATTAAATATGCAAATAGATGGAACAAAGCACCAATCAAAATTCTAATGAATGGAACAAAGTAAGGACCAATCAAATTCAATATGCAAATAGAGGGAACAAAGGACCAATTAAAATTAAAATAAATTGAACAAAGTAAGGACCAATCAAAATTCAAATAAATGGAACAAAAGTAAGGACCAATCAAATTCAATATGCAAATAGATGGAACAAAGCACCAATCAAAATTCTAATAAATGGAACCAAGTAAGGACCAATCAAAATTCAGTATGCTAATAGGACTGACGTCATTGCTAGATTGTTTTTGTTAGATATTTCTAAAACGTGATAACCCTGAAACACACGTTTTGAGATGTGAGCAGATGTGAGCAGCTTTTCAGTGCATCATATTTTGACTTTATCTCATAATTATGACCAATGTTCCCTCTAATTTCTGTTCTCGCTGAGGAAAACTTTTCTCTATTGGGCGGACATTTTGGTCAGCTGAGCAAAAACATTCTTTACCAAAAACAAAAACAAACGCACACACAAAAAGTGGTTTCATCATGCAGTTATAACTTTTAACTTTAATGTGCCATTTCTAT